>NC_067483.1:50045851-50388351 GCF_947179515.1 Apodemus sylvaticus
ACCAAAGCATGAGAAGAAAGTCTTAAATCCAATAGTTAAAGATGATAGAGGCCTTTAAAGAGGACATGAATTAATTCCTTAAGGAAATACAGGAAAATACATTCAAACAGGTAGAGGCATAAAGAGAAGATGCAAATAAATATAAAGAAAATATAGGAAATACAATCAAACAGGTGAAGGATATGAATAAAACCATCCAGGACCTGAAAAGAGAAATAGAAGCAATAAATAAAACACAAACTGAGGCAGTCCTAGAGATGGAAATCCTAAGAAAGAGAACAGGAACTGCAGATGTAAGCATTACCAACAGAATACAGGAGGTAGAAGACAGAATCTCAGGTGTAGAAGACAAATAGAAGAAATCAATATATCAGTCAAAAAATGCAAAGTCTAAGAAGGTCATGAAACAAACTTCCAGGAAATTTGGGACCCTATGAAAAGATCAAATCTAAGAGTAATAGGAATAGAGTAAGGAGAAGATTCTGAGCTCAAAGGTCCAGAAAACATCTTCAACAAATCCTAGGAAGAAAATTTCCCTAACCTAAAGAAAGATATGCTTCTAAAGATACAAGAAGCTTACATAACACCAGAAAAGAAAATCCTCCAGTCACAGAATAATCAAAACATTAGCCAGGCGGTGGTGGTACACACCTTTAATCCCAGTACTTGGGAGACAGAGGCAGGCAGATTTCTGAGTTCTAGGCCAGCCTAGTCTACAGAGTGAGTTCCAGGACAACCAGAGCTACACAAAGAAACCCTGTCTCGAAAAACCAGAAAAAAAGAGAAAGGTTTAAAAAAAAAAGGTCAAAACACTAAATATACAGAACAAAGAATAGATTTTAAAAGCAGCAAAGGAAAAAGGTCAAGTAACACATAAAGGCAGACCTATGAAAATTACTTCTGATTTCTCATCTGAGACTCTAAAAGCTACAAGGGCCTGTGTAGATATCTTGCAGATCCTAAGAGACCACAGATGTCAGCCCAGATTACTTTCAATCACCATAGATGGAGAAACCTAGATATTCCATTACAAAACCAAATTTAAACAACACCTTACAAAGCATATCT
This sequence comes from Apodemus sylvaticus, assembly GCF_947179515.1. Lineage (NCBI taxonomy): Eukaryota > Metazoa > Chordata > Mammalia > Rodentia > Muridae > Apodemus > Apodemus sylvaticus. The sequence continues at coordinate 50,046,920 of NC_067483.1, forward strand.
CTCCAGAGGATACTAGAAAGAAAACAACAAACCAATGAGGCTAACTACACTCAAGAAAACACAAGAACTAATTTGATACCATTAAATCCAATAGAAGAAACACACACACACACACACACTCAACCCCTACCAACATCAAGATAACAGGAAGTAAAAATCATTGGTCAACCTCTTAACATCAATAGACTCAATTCTCCAGTAAAAAGAAACAGGTTAACAGAATGGACACATAATCAGAATCTATCATTCTGCAGGATACAAGAAACAAATTTAAACAACAAAGATAGTCATTATCTCAGTATGAAGGGCATATCATTGAGACAGAAACTGAAGAAATAACAAAACCACAGAGATTATGATTCTAATAGACCTAACAGATTTCTATAGAACATTTCACCCAAACACAATAGAATATATCTTCTTCTCAGCATATCACGGAACATTTAACACCTCATAAAACCTCATGAAACCACCTCAAAACCTCATGGAACATCTCTACTCAATGATCACTATGTCTGTGAAGAAAAGAAGAAAGAAATTAGACTTTCTAGAATTCAATGATGGTATAATGTACCAAACTTATGGGACACTGTAAAAGCAGTGCTAAGAGGAAAGCACACAGCACTAAGTACCCTCATAAAGAAATTGGAGAGTTCCTATACTAATGAATTAAAAGTATATCTGAAGGTTCTATGGGAAAAACAAAAAGGAGGAGGAGAAGGGAGGAGGGGAAGGAGGGGGAGGGGGAGGCAGGGGCAGAGGAAGCAGAAGAAGCAAAAGAAGGAGAAAAAGAAAAAGAAGCAGAAACAAAAGAAGCAGAAAAAGCAGAAGCAGAAGAAGCAGAAGAAGCAAAAGCAGCAGAAGCAGCAGAAGCAGAAAAAGAAGAAGAAGAAGAAGAAGAAGAAGAAGAAGAAGAAGAAGAAGAAGAAGAAGAAGAAGAAGAAGAAGAAGAAGAAGAAGAACAGCAGCAACAACAAACATACCCAAGAAAAGTAGACAGCAGGAAAACATCAAACTCGGGGCTGAAATCAACCAATTAGGAACAAAGAAAACAATACAAAGAACCAACAAAGCCAAGAGATGGTTCTTCGAGAAAAATCAACAAGATGGATAAGCCCTTAGCCAAACTAAGGCAGAAAGACAATACCCTAAACAAAATCAGAAATGAAAAGGGAAACATAACAACAGACACTGAGGAAATTCAAAGAATAATCAAGTCTTACTTCAAAATACTGTACTCCACAAAATTAGAAAATTTAAATGAAATGTATGATGTTCTAGACAGATACTACATAGCAAACTAAATCAAGATCCGGTAAACTATTTTAATAGTCCTATAACCCCTAAAGAAATAGAAGCAGTCATTAAAAATCTCCCAACCAAAAAGAGCCCTGGGACAGATGATTTTGCTGCAGAATTCTACCAGAATTTCAAAGAAGATCTTACTCCTAAAACTATTCCATAAAATAGAAAAAACATTCTATTTTGATTAATTCTATGAAGCCACAATCACCCAGATACATAAACCACACAAAGACTCAACAAAGACAGAATTTCAAACCAATTTCCCTTATGAATATTGATGCAAAATTAATAAAATACATGCAAACTGAATCCACAAACATATCAAAGTCATTATCTAAATGATTAAATAGGATTCATACTATGGGTGCATGGTTGGTTCAATATATGAAAATCCATCAAGACAATCTACCATGTAAACAAACTGAAAGACAAAACCACAGGATGATCTTATTACATGCCAAAAAAAACATTTAACAAAACACAACACCCCTTCATGATGATAATCTCGGAGAAAGCAGGGATGCAAGTGCATGCCTGAACATAATAAAGGTAATATACAGCAAGGCAATATCCAAAATCAAATTAAATGGAGAGATACTTAATGCATTCCAACTAAAATTGGAGATAAGACTGTCCATTCTCTTTAGGATGTGCCAGAAACCTTGGATGGGTCTATGGGGGCAACTCCAGCTGAGACTCCTAGCAATGAGAAATTTGGATCCTGAAGTGGCCATTTCATTTGCCAGGCACAATTCCCAGTGGTGGCATAAGGACAGTAACCCACCCACAAAACCTTTGACCCAAATTGTGGCCTGCCTAAGAGATCTGCAGGGGTGAAAATAAGAGCAGAAACGGAAGGAATGGCCAACCTATGACTGGCCCAAATTGAGATCCATTCTATTGGCAAGAATCAATCCCTGACATTATTAATTATACTCTGTTATGTTTGCAGACAGAAACCTAGAATAACTATCCCCTGAGAGGCTCTACCCAGCAGCCAATAGAAAGAGACGCAGAGATGCACACCTAAACATTAGATAGCATTCAGTGAGTCTTATGGAAGTTGTGAGAAGGACTGACACACTCAAAGAAGACAAAGATTACAAGAAGACTGAGTCAACCAACCTGGACCTTTGGGAGCTCCTGATGACTGAATCATCAGCCAAAGAGTGAGCACAGGCTGGACCTAGGTCCCTTACACATATGTAGCAGATAAGCAGCCTGATCTTCATGTGGGTCCCCAAACAATTGGAGCAGGGACTGTTTCTGAGCCTGTTGCTTGGTTGGCTGTGGATCCCATGCCCCTAAATGGGTTGACTTTTCTGGCCTCAGTGGAAGAGAATATGCCTAGACTGATAATGACTCAATGTGTGGTTGGGAAGGGGGATGTTAAGGGGGAGATGACACTCAGAGGGGCCTTCCCCTTCTCAAAAGAGTAAGGGAAGGTGATATGGGGGAAGGTTTCATGAGGGATTCTAGGAGTAGAGAAAGGGCTGATATTGTATTGTAAATTGAATAAATAACATAATTTTCAACCAGCTAAAGGACTATGGGCTTCTCCAGACATGTAATAATGAATAAGAATGCATAAAGATCCACAATCTAACCAATCATCAGGAAAACAGAAGTTAAAATCACAATTGTATAACACTCACCCTAGAATTTCTGGGGTTTGTTTGGTTTTGGTGTTTTGCTCTCTCTGTTTGTCAAAAAACATATGTTGGCAGGAATGCTGAAAGATGGAGACTCTTAAGCAACGTTGCTGGGAATATAAAGCCAACTCAGCCTTGATGTAGATGGCATAGAGGCTTCTCAAGAAACCTCTAAAGCACTGTGGTCATCTACTTCCTGTGGATGTCTTACACTCTTTCAGCCTAATCTGCAATGATTCTTAAGCCGTGGGATCTGGAGACATGGTATAGATGTTGCAGTTTCTTTTTCTCTGAGCCTTGGCCAGTTGTGGTTCTCTGTGTTATCACCATCTACTACTGTCTATAGAAGCTTCTTTGATGAGAGTTGGGACCCAGAGTTAGCATGAGTATAACAATGCCATCAGGAGTTGGTTCAATATTATCATCTTTCATATGATAATAGAAGGCTCTACACTAGGATTTATGACCTGTCCAACTATGGATTCTTGGCCAAATAATGGTGCCTGATTTGATTTCATCTTGTGGAGTAGGACTTTAATCAGAAAGTTCTTGGTCACTCCAATGACAGTGCAACTGCGTGTGAACTCATAATGGTTATCGCAGAAAACCAAATCTCTATACAATCTCAAGTCAGACAAAATCATAGCATTGAGAGGGAAGTTGAACATGAAGTCCCATCTCTACCTAGAGAGCTATTGGCACCTAATAACTGCTGGGAAGGTAAGAGTCAATGTTCTCTACAAGAGTAGTTTCCAGTAAGACAACCACCATGTGATGAAGACCACTTGATATTTGGGGGAAAAGAAAAAGGGCCCAAAATCCAGGGATTAGGAAATGGGTTGGATCTGGAAGGAGTTGGTGGATAGAAATGATCAAAATGCATTCTACAAAATTTTTGAGGAAAACTGGATAAAATAAAATATTTTTAAAGGAAAAACATCTCAAATATCACTCAAACTACCTTGAAAAACAGAATGTCCATAATATCCAGTGTTTCTGTTGCTGCACACAGGCATTTGGGATGGCAGCAATAGGACACTAATGTGGGCTGTTACATATTCCTATATTTACCGTCAACTAAACAGTGTCATTTTTTGATCAGAAATAAAGGGTGGGCAAAGGAACGCCACCAGCGTATGAGAATGTCTTCCCAAGCTACTGTGAAGGATCTGGCCTAACTCCCCACGAGCATGAAGCAAAGAGACCAGCAAACAGGAGGTTCACCTGTGATAAGTGATGATCTGCTCACACAGGACTTTTAAGGCAAAGTTAATTAACTTGTTAATGCTTTCTTACTACATGTAAGTTTTCCTGTCTTGCTGTTCAAAGCACAGTTATTAAAGAATGATTCAGATTTTCAGTTCAGAAATAAAGATTTCTTTATTTCCTTTGTTGGATCCCAATCAGCAAGGAAACGCATAATTTAAAAAAAAAAAAAACAAAAACCTAAATCCTGAAAGATAAAGAGCCATCAGCCCCATATAAATATGCAAATTTCCTTTATGAATCTTTTAAATGAACCTGCTTTGGCTATTGTGCAAGGATCATAAGTATCCTATTGCACTAATAACCCTTCAGTATTATTAACTGTGTTTTTCAGGTCTCAAATAAATACCTGGTTACTGGTTAAGAAAAATCTCCCCAGAGGATTGGCTGCTAAATGGTGTTTGTTTCTATAAACACGAAATGTCATTAATCCATTTTTAGCCCAGAGAGGATAGTTGTTTACATACATTATGGTGATTTTATTGTATCTTATTAAGGAATAATGGCTAACTAAAGCAACTGCATTAACACACCCTTGTAATAAAAGCTGCCGTTCTCACTACTCTAATTAGTTACACTCATTTCATGAGAAGATGAAGCCAAATATGCTCAGCTATGTTTGAGTCTAAAACGGATTTCCTTTGTAGCACACATTTGAAATGCTGTGGTTGTTAATACAAGCATGCTAAGCTGTTGTGCAAGACTGATCCAGAAATCAAGGCCAAACGGCAGCTGAAAAGACCTGGTCATACCTCAAAAGATTTCCCAACTATTCAGGAAAAAGAAAAACAAATGCCTCACAACAAAATTTCAATATTGATCTAATTGTCCCCTGGTATAATTAGTTAGTGAGATCACTGGCCATGTGCCTTTCTGTAGAACTAACTGTAGGCACAATTAGTTACACCTAGGCAGATACCTGTGGCTTTGAATTCTCAGTAGGGACACTGACAAAAATTGCTCTCACCAATTTCATCTCACTTCAAATCTAGCTGTGTGTATATTTTAGGTTATTTTTAAATAAATATACAGGGTAGGGTGTGATATGTCAGTCAGTTTCTTTCTTCCCCCTAACACCTGCTACTTTCCATAATCTTCAACATCCTTTATAAATGAGTGATGAGATCAATTCTACTTGCTGAGAGCCTTTTTGTGAACAAATGTGAGAGAGATATTTGCCTGGAAACAGTTACTCTGCGCAGCATGTCACAGTTTCCTTTTTTATAAGCTATCATGAGGCTATAGTTTTAATTTTAATAAGATTGATCCCTTTTGCATTACCTTAGCAACAAAAGCATGCTACTGATTAAACATGAGTTTTATCAGAGGCAAAGCAAGATTCATTTTGTTATATGTATTAACCTAATGGTAAAGGCTTTAATATTACAGATCAACTAGATCCACATATTAGTGAACTAAAAACCCAGGTGCTGGATTTACAATCATATGGTTTTAGAAAAATGGCTAGGGGCATATGCTTAAATAATCCCAAAATTGCATTAGGAACAACAAGATGTGAGATTGAACTTCTACATTATCACAGTTCATTCTAGACTACACAGTGAATAGGTATGAGTGAATCCATCACTATAAAACTATTTCCAGGAACTCTCTTGAGAAGTGCCTTGACAAGTAGTGGTCAGAGTAAGGAAATCCAACAAGTGAAGACCAAATATTAGTTTCCTTGGGTATTACTGTCACAAGGTTCATATAAGGAATTATAAGAAGGCAGATGGGATACCCAGGTACTAGTACAGTTTCTGATATTGAGTGGAGAGTTCCTGATGCATGGATTGTTTGCTTTTATCCATATGTCATGAGATATCTTGGATTTTGTAAATCGGATTAAAACTTACTAATTAGAATATTTCATGGCTTGCCTTTAATTGTTCCTATAGTTAGTGTTATTTAATTGTCATGATGCAAAAAGAATTTGTTTCACTGGAAAACAGGAAATAGTAGAGAGAGGCTATTCTACTTTAGACAATGAGAAAAGAAAAAAAAAAGCACCTTGAGGAAAAAAAATAAACCTTTGCAGTGGAGGACAGAGGAAAGTTATTGGAAAATTAGCTGCTGTGGAGACCAACAGCAAAATCAACCTTTCAAACAATATTAACCCCTTTGGACCACCAATCAAAGATGTCACACAAGTAGCAGCATCACCACCATCACGACCATCATCATCCGCATCATCATCAGGTGTGACCTGTGGAATTAATGACTCTTCAATCAACTAAAACCAAGGTGAAGGCGCAGGTTTGCCTAGGTCTTTTCTTAGTGACATAACTGTCTACTCTCTATGGGAAGAAGTCAGCACTTAAAAAATTGTAGTTTTTGTCATTTGTCTATAATCCAACATCATAATATCTAAGTTCTATTAGAACAGAGAAGAGACATTGTCTTATTTGATATGAATAATTAGTATATACCTTATATGCAAAGAATATTTACTAAATCTCTATAGGTATACAGTATCCAATAAATGCCCATCCAAAGATCTTTAAAATTAACAGATTAAATTAGCTTTGATTAAAATTATGATGCTTGATTTACCATCTTGGGGAGAAAATACCATTTTGATAGATTCAATGTCATGTTCAGAAAAAGAACATTTCTATAGGAACATATCTAAAGACTTTTATAGCCCCATGTAAGTGATTTTAAGGTGAGTTTCAGAAACAATTAAGATAGTACATAGTTTAATAAGAAAACTAGGTTTTGGGGTCAGCTTGTACAATGTAAGAATGCCCTAGAAAAAAACATTGAGTAAATAGGAAAGCCAGGGTTCTTCAGAGAGGCAGCACTGAGAGATGGCAGATAAAAAGACAAGTTAAGTGCAAAGTGTGGGTGGTAGGTATATGTACACACAGATTGCTTAAAAGTCAGATTATGAAATTTCATAAGCTGTTCAGTCCCCATATCTAAATGTGAATAATAAATATTGATGTGCTAGAACCAGGCAAAAGGAACATGAGAGTCAATGGTACATTATGGTTTCCAAGGCCAACAGATGTCAGTCCAGAAATAATAACATCTTAGTAGAGTTAGACAATAGTAAAAGAACAAATATCACAATTGAGGGGCAGCATTCTCAGTTTGGGAAGGATTGGGAGACTGGCATTTTTGGAGTATGACTCTAGGTGTGGGCTTTGTGGTTTTGAAACACACCATTTCCAATTAGTATTTTTTTCTATGTTTTTTGTTTACATTCTGAATGCTTTCCCCTTTCCCGGCTCCCCCCTCCCCCTTGGTCTCATAAGCCCTCTTCCCTTCCCTCCGCCTATTTTCCAATCACCCCCCTCCCATTTCCCTGTCCTGGTATTCCCCTACAATGCTGGATCAACTCTTTTCAGAACCAGGGCCCTCTCTTTCCCTCTTCTTGGGTATCATTTGATATGCTAATTGTGTCTTGAAAATTCAGAGCTTCTGGGCTAATTAATATCCACTTATCAGTGATTGCATTCCATGTGGATTCTTTTGTGATTGGGTTACCTCACTTAGGATGATATTTTCAAGTTCTAAACATTTGCCTAAGAATTTCATGAATTCATTGTTTTTAATTGCTGAGTAGTATTCCATTGTGTGTATATACCACATTTTCTGTATCCATTCCTCCATTGAGGGACATCTGGGTTCTCTCTAGCTTCTGACTATTATAAGTAAGGCTGCTGTGAACATAGTGGAGCATGTGTCATTATTACACACCTGGGAATGCTCTGGGTATATGCCCAGGAGAGGTAGAGCAGGGTCCTCTAGAAGTCTCATGTCCAGTTTTCTGAGGAACTGCCAGACTGATTTCCAAAGCGGTTGTACCATCTTGCAATCCCACCAGCAGTGGAGGAGTGTTCCTCTTTCTCCACATCCTCACCAACATCTGCTGTCTCCTGAGTTTTTAACTTTAGTCATTCTGACTGGTGTGAGGTAAAATCTCAGGGTTGTTTTGATTTGCATTTCCCTAATGATTAAAGATGTTGAACATTTCTTAAGAGGCTTCTCAGCCATCCCAAGTTCTTCAGGTGAAAATTCTTTGTTTAGCTCAGTTCCCTGGGGTCTAACTTCTTGAGTTCTTTGTATATATTGGATATTAGCTCTCTGTCGGATGTAGGGTTGGTGAAGATCCTTTCTGTTGGTTGCCTTTTTGTCCTTTTGACAGTTTCCTTTGCCTTACAGAAACTTTGTATTTTACAAGGTCCCATTTGTCAATTCTTGATCTTAGATCATAAGCTATTGGTGTTCCGTTCAGGAACTTTTTCCCTGTGCCCATGTACTCAAGGGTCTTCCCTAGTTTCTTTTCTATTAGTGTCAGTGTGTCAGGTTTTATGTGGAGGTCCTTGATCCACTTGGAGTTTAGCTTAGTACAAGGAGATAAGAAGGGATCAATTTGCATTCTTCTGTATGCTGACCTCCAGTTGAACCAGCACCATTTGTTGAAAAGGCTATCTTTTTTCCACTGGATGTTTTCAGCTCCTTTGTCGAAGATCAAGTGACCACAGGTATGTGGGTTCATTTCTGGGTCTTCAATCCTATTCCATTGATCCACTTGCCTGCCATTGTACCAATACCATGCAGTTTTTTTTTTTTTTTTTTTATCACTATTGCTCTGTAGTAATGTTTGAGGTCTGGATACTGATTCCTCCAGAAGTTCTTATACTGTTGAGAGTAGTTTTAGCTATCTTGGGTTTTTTTGTTATTCCAGATGAATTTGAGAATTGCTCTTTCTACCTCTATGAAGAACTGAGTTGGGATTTTGATGGGGATTGCGTTGAATCTGTAGATTGCTTTTGGCAAGCTGGCCATTTTAACTATATTAATCCTGCCAATCCACGAGCATGGAAGATTTTTCCATTTTCTGAGGTCTTCTTCAATTTCCTTCTTCAGAGATCTGAAGTTCTTGTTGTATAGGTCTTTCACTTGTTTGGTTTGAATCACCCCAAGATGCTTTATGCTGTTTGTGGCTATTGTGAAGGGTGTTATTTCCCTAATTTCTTTCTCAGTTTGATTATCGTTTGAGTATAGAAAGGCTACTGATTTGCTTGAGTTGATTTTGTAACCAGTCACTTTGATGAAGTTGTTTATCATCTGTAGGAGTTCTGTGGTAGAGTTTTTTGGGTCACTTAAGTATACTATCATATCATCTGCAATTAGTGATAGTTTGACTTCTTCCTTTCCAATTTGTATCCCTTTGACCTCGTTATGTTGTCTAATTGCTCTAGCTAGGACTTCAAGAACTATATTGAAAAGGTATGGAGCCAAATTTCTACTTTCTGCCTCCTACTTTGGGATAAGTACATTAGCTCTCCACTACTGCTCAGTCACCATGACAGCCTGCCTAATGATCTACACCCTGTCATGACAGACATGGACATACTCCCTGAAAACAGTAAGCAAGTAAATTTTATTTCTTCTGTAAGTTGCCTTAGTCATCATGTCTTATCACAGCATTAAAAATGTAGTAAAGGCAGTATTCTACTGAGTCTACAAATTAAAACTTTAATCTTATCCAAAAACATTATCACAGAAAAACCCATGATATTTGACCAAATATCCAGGCCCTACATTTTTAACCAATTGACCAATACAATTATTCATCACACATGAAAACTATTTTATCATTTGATTTATAAGTCATCTAGGAGTGTCCTAGTTAGGGTTTCTACTGCCATGAGAAAACCATGACCAAAGCCAATTTGATGAGAAAAGAGTTTATTTTGCTGATATTTGCACATCACAGTCCATCATCAATGGGATTTAGGGCAAGAAGTCAAGGCAGAAAACTTGAAGACAGAAAATGAACCAAAGGCTATGGAATAGTGCCACTTACCAGCTTCCTTATCAAGACACTGAAACAGAAGCCAGGAAAGTGCTACTTACTGGCTTACTCGGCCTGCTTTCTTATAGTGCCAAGAACTACCCGCCTATCAGTGACACAGTACACACTAATTAAAAACCAAGAAATTGCACCACAGATTTTCATACAGACCAATTTTGGAGACATTTTCTCAATTAGGATTCCCTCTTCCCAGCCATGTTTCTCATTTGTTTCAAGCTGACACAAACTCTGCAGCATGATGAGTGGATAACTAAGTTACATTTGCTTCTCCTCAATATATTTTGGCATAAAACCCGATAAATATGCTCAGTTGAGAAATGTTTAAATTATGTTGGTTTCTGTTTCTAAGCATTTATTTACAAATTGAAAGTTATCCAATTTCCTACTTTTGAGATCTGGTGGTCATCGTATGATTATCAAATTTGATGCCTTGCTATTAAATATGGAAACTGCATTAAAAGATCAGCATGATCATCTACATTGATATTCAGCAGCTCACAAAGGTACACTGTAATTCACCTGCTATCATCTGAATAACACAAATAAAATAAAGTCTGAGAAACTTCAGGTTAATATGATCAAAATAGAACTAATAAAGAGAACATTTCCTTTAGGAAAATTAGATGTTGTGATCATCTGATCTTAATTACTATAAATACAAGTCTGGCAAACTGCAATACCATGAGCTGCTTGTCAGCAAATTGGAACGGAGCACTTACTGTTCCCTCACATGCCATCTCTAGTTTCTACCTAACTACAACAGTGTCGGAGTTCCATTTCAAGAGACACTCAAGGGACCACAGCACCCCAACCCATCAAACATCTTTTTTTTTTAATATATATTTTTATTTTCTATATTCTATGTTTACAATCCAAAAGATTTCCTCTTTCCCAGTTCCCCCCTCCCCATATGTCCCATAAGTCCTCTTCTCTCCATCCATTCTCCTATCTTTCCCCCTCCCTTTTCTCTGTCCTGGTACTCCCCTACAATGCTGGATCAAGCCTTTCCAGGATTAGAGCCCTCTTCTTCCTTCTTCATGGGAATCATTTGATATGCTAATTGTATCTTCAGTATTCAGAGCTTCAGGGCTAATTAATATCGACTTATCAATGATTGCATTCCATGTGTATTATTTTGTGAATGTGTTACCTCGCTTAGGATGATATTTTCCAGTTCCATCCATTTGCCTAAAAAAAATCATGAATTCATACTCCATTGTGTATATACACCACATTTTCTGTATCCATTCCTCCATTGAGGGATATCTGGGTTCTTTCCAGCTTCTGACTACTATAAATAAGACTGCTATGAACATAGTGAAGCATGTCTCCTTATTGCATGCTGGGGAATCCTCTGGGTAAATGCCCAGGAGAGGTATAGCAGGGTCCTCCGGAAGTGTCATTCCATGACAAAACCAAGTTCACCCAATATCTTACCACAAACCCAGCCCTACAAAAAATATTAGGACAAAAATACTCAAACATCTTTTAGAAAAATAATAACTTCCAACTTCTGACCTACACAGCTATATGCATTGTGTGACATACCATCCTATGTAGAAAACAGTTAAAGAATAATTGTGCACAGCATTTTCCCCTGCTAATTATTGTCAGGCATCTTGGTTCTTTGTCTGAAATTGAATATTATTCCTATTCATTCTTACTCTGTATATTATTTGCCATTGACTCTCCTGTTAATGTTTCCTTATTGAGAAAAAATATCAGGATCACCAATAAATATGAAATAGTAATTGCAGAGGATTTGGTGTGGTAGAATAACCATATATAACACACAGCAGCAAGATGGCTGAAAGCATGTTATAACAGATATAATAAAGTTTTGTCCATGAACTGAACTTTAAACTATCTCAATAAGACATTTAATGAACTGCCAAGAGTTGAATGTTGGTCTCCCAAATGATTTATTAATGGATCATCCCTGACTTTCTGCAATGGTAACAAAGCAAGAGAGAAATCACGGGGTTTTCATGTATGATAACTATTCAACCAACTCAAACCTTCACCAGGAGATTCACAAATGACTAGATAGTAAACTGCTCTTCACATACTCATTTAAATTCTAGGTTAACTTTGGTTCTTTAAAACTATGGCTTCAATAAGGTAAATTCTACATATGTAGCTTGTCTTGGCACGTTTTAGTCTGATCAGTGTTGTTTCTTCTATTAGACATAAAATATAACTCTGGGTACAGTGATTAATTAGTTCATAGATTTGCCATCTGCTTCATTTGAGCCCTTCAAGATAAGAAATGACAAAATTGGACTAAAGAAATTGAATATTAATGAGGCTAAGATTCTGCTGCCTTTTATAATCAAAACAAAGGATGAGGTTTCCATGTCAGTGATATTTTAGTGTTTAATGAATGATACCCCATGTTTATGAAGGTATAACTAACATTTGTAAAATTATAGATTTAAAATATACAATACTTGGTCTGTGTATTGTCAAATAATCAGTATATATAAGCTAATTAGAATAGGTATCACTTCTGATAGTTATTTGTATGTATGGAGAGTACACTAAAAATCTTTAGCAAACTTCAAGTAATACTATTGTAATAATTATAATCACGATGATATTCATTAAGTCTTTAGATCTTGGTCATCTGACAAAATGAAAACTCTATACCCTTTCATCAGTGTCCTCCTGGTTTCTATACTATTTCCAGTGCTTATATGAGCTCAACATTTCAGACTATGCTGAAATAATTTGTTTTTTTTTTTTCTGTTTGACTCATTTCATTTAGCACGTCTTCCAGATTCGTCTGAGTTGCCATAAGTGAGAACATCCAGTCCTCTACTTAGGCTTAATAATCTTCTGTTTTATATGCACCACACATTTTTAAAATTAAGACATCAAATAATAGTTACAGGAATTGTGTGTCTTGAGCTTTGTTCACTAATGGTAGTGGAGATAGCTTTCCACAACACTGATTTTATTTCTTTGGGAAATGCTCACAAGAATGCAATTATTAGATTTAATCAGAGCTTTGCATTTAGATTTTTGAAGAAACATACCGTTTTCTAAACTGGCTATGTAAACTTCCATTTACATCAACAGTGAACTGAGATCCCTTATCCCATTTCCATATGTGTATCTATAGTCACATTAAGCAGAGTCATTCTAACCAGTGTCTTTTTAGGAATGAATATATATATATAAATATATATATATATATATATATATATATATATATATATATATATATATATAGAGAGAGAGAGAGAGAGAGAGAGAGAGAGACCGTAGATTTTAAATGATCAGACAAATGTCAATGAATGGAAACTTGGGAGGAGATGAAAGTGAAATGTCACTGCATGATTGTTCACTTGTGTGAACACATGTATATAAATCCAAGAACAGAGAAAGCAGTAAGTATGAGGTAATACGTCTGGTCATTTTACTCTTATGTGTTTAATTTTAAGTTCATTATTCTTTTCTAAAAATGGCAATATTTAACAACTATTACACAAATTTCTTGGAATTTTGCAGCTATCTACTGTCAGTATAACCTAATTTTCATGAACATAACTTATACATTGATACTTCAGACTTTACAGTTTACAAGTTAACCATGCTTCTTTTTGCTATAAAAGCAACTTTTCTATTCATGAAGGTTAAAAAAATACTGCTCCACTCCTTACTCAGACATATATGCAGATAAACAAATGATATTATAGAATCAAACATCAGTGGTAAAACAACTACTTGTGAATAGACATGACAAAATAAATGGTGAAAAGCCATGAGGCCACAACCCAACACTAAGAACAATAGGCAAGTGAGGAAAGATAGGAGCGGGAGAGGTGGACACCTCTCCTGAATACACCAATTCATTGTCCAGTGCCAGACCTAAAATCATACATACAAGTAACATTATAAGGTAATATTCAGGAATATGTATGTGTCTTAATCAGGGTTTCTATTCCTACATAAGTATCATGACCAAGAAGCAAGTTGGGGAGGAAAGGGTTTATTCAGCTTACACTTTCCACATTGCCTTCTCATTCAGATCCATCCCTTTCTGACTCCTATTAGAAAACAAACATTCAAATTTATTCAAAGAAAATATTCAACAAAATATAAATAGTTCTCTGGAAAATTGGTAATGAAAATATTATATGCTATGTTTGTGCACATTTGAAAAATTAAATATAAATACTATTTAAAGGATTTTAAAAGATACAATAATTTAAAAGATACCCTATGCTTTAAACATTTAATTTAAACATGGAAATTTCTAGTGAACACAATACCTGATAGGGAAGATTTTACAGTGTTCTGAACCATATGTGCCTTTAGCTACAGTCACTGCATCATCACATCCTTACATAAGAGCCACTACATGGCACATAGGCATAAAGATGCTAGAGAGATACAATTTGTCCAAGTGTTTTTACTTTATCTAAAACCAGTAATCAAAAGCTTTGATCAGGGCAAACTGAAAAAAAAATGGAAAGCTAAAGCTAACTCTTCATTGGTTTTTGGAGACAGTTATCAGAGAGCAAGTTTAAATGGACCAAAGACCAGAGGAAAAGGTAGTGACTGTACTACCAGAAACAAGCATTGGTAGTGGTTTTAAAATGTGATTCTTATGATTCCAAGGGATTAATTAATTAGGACAGTAAGTCATTAAGGCCAATTGATATACAGGACTGCATAAAAACCAAAAGCTTCTATATTTCAAAGGAAACTATGCATGCAGCAAAGACACAGCCCACAACATGGGAAACAATGTCTTTAGCATTTGACATATGACAGAGGGATGATAGATGGAATACACAAAGAGCTCAAAAGCCAACCATCATGAAAATAATTGACACAATCCAAGACTGAACTCTGGACCTGAACATAGTTCCCAAAGAAGGAGTACAAATATCATAACACTTTTCAAAAGTGTTCCAACATCACTAGCCCTCAGGGGAATGTTAATTAAAACTACTCTATCTATCTAAACTATTCTATCTCATTCAATCAAAGCAACTCTCCATTTAAAAAACACAACAAATGCCGGTGATGATGCGGGACTAGGGGAACTCTCATTCATTGTCAGTAGAAGTGTAAACTCTTAAAGGCTACAAGTTCAACTACCCGCTGACCAAAATATATCACGCCTGGGTATTTACCCAAATTACTCTTCATCCCATGACAGGAACACCTGCCCATCCATGATCACTGCTGCTCGGTTCACTATAACTAGGACATGCAGTCAGCAAGATGCACATCAACTGATAAATGGAAACGGAAAATGTGATAATTATACAAAACAGAATTGTATTCATCTGTAAATAAAAAATGAAATTATAAAACCTGTAGAAAATTGAACTAGAAAATATTATCCTGAGTAAGGTATCCTAGCCCCAGAAATACCAATATAGCATATTTTCTCTCACATATATAACTTAGGTTTAATTTTTAAACTCCTGTATTGAGGATAGAGGGGTTTTCTGTAGAGACCAGGAATTAAGAAAGGAGCTATTACAATAAGAATATGGGTGAAAGAAGGCTTAGTGATATCTGTGGTATAAAAGAGCAGCAGAAATAGTAGCCACGGGCAGATTTAAACAGAGATGAGTCAGGAAGGAAAGACAATAAGGGGAAAATGTGCAGTGTGGGTGATGGTAAAATCAGAAACATAATTACTCAAAATACTGAGAATAAGTGACTGCTGATTACTCAGCCCTAAATGAGATATCAGTATCATATGCTCCAAAGCCCAAGAAACATCAGAAAAAGGTGGCAGGAAGATTTGGAGAGCCAGAGGATAGTAAGAATTACTATAAGGCACTGTTTTCTGGATATGGTGTAGTGTTTACAGCCAGAAAAACACAGAAGTTATTTATGGATACAGACATGCCCACCCCAAGACATAGATAAGACATGATAATAGGAGGAAAACTAGGAAAGAGCATGATGGAAGAGACTGAACACATGTGTGAAAATGTCAGAAATAAGAAAAGAAACTGTTGTTGAGTTCTTATGAAGCAAATTAGTTCCTGCTATGATGTATGAAATAGAAAGTAAGGGATTGATATTTTCATTGTTGCTCAGTAAGTCAGAAAATAAAATCTTGCCATACACAATTATGTTAAATAAAGCCTATGAGGAAGGTCCAGCTAGCTAGCTAGCTCAGCTAGTAAAGTCACTTACTGCAAAGCCTGATAACCTGTCTTCTCTCTCTCTGGCACACATGGTGGAAGAAGGAAACTGAGTCCCATAAGTTGTCTGCTAGCAACCTCACATGTGGCACAGTAAACATATATCTACATATATATATATATATATATATATATATATATATATATGCACATGCACACACTAAATCAGCCAATGAGTTTAGTACTGTTGTTCTTCCATGGAACAAAATGAAGATATTTATTCCCTGAGTCCTAGATAAAAACTTGAACTTTAAGGTCATCTCGCCACTTGCTGAACACTAAAAGGTGTTTACTGAAATCAAGTCTGCTACTTATTTTTCATTCTTTAATTTCTTTGAGTTTTGCCTCAACTTCATCTACCCATAATATTAACCTGTAGAAAGTATGTGTGTCACCAACATCCACCTCAATTTCTGAATCAATAGATGCCCTCTTGTTTCTCACATAAATTCTTAGGATTATGACTTTTAAGGCTATAAATGCATTGAATTCTGAATTACTTACATTATTCTCTAGTTCCTGGGCACTGGTGTTGTACAATAAACCCTCAAATGTACCATTTAAATTATCTCAAATGTATCTATATCTATCTATATCTGTATCTGTATCTGGACCTGTACCTGTACCTGTACCTGTACCTGTACCTGTACCTATACCTATACCTATATCTATATCTATATCTATATCTATATCTATATCTATATCTATATCTATCTATACAGCCTAAACAGGAAGCCTTTAAAGAGAACTCTTAAAAGTAGATAAGGATGCTGAAGTTAGCTCTCCACAGTTGATGACTTCTGATAGGGATGGGGAGGGGGAACAACGCAGTAATATTTAATAAGCAGGACACAGAGTTTGTCTATGCTTCAGTAAGTATATAGATAACACACAATATGGACTTGTTTCTCTTTCTCTTTATTGGGGTAGTGGGAGGAGGGCTTCAATTTGTAGTTTTCAAAGAATCAATAAAAACATTATGTTGAGAAAAAAAAGACATGGACAAAATGCTGTAATTGGCCTCTCAATGTTTATATACACCATTGTATGTTACATATGCAAATGTAGTATACACTATTTACAACTTATGTAGCTGAAAATTAAATTAAATCACACAACTGAATAAAACAAATAAAATAGTTTCATTAAATAAAATTAGCTCATCAGCATACCATTCTGCACTATAGGTATTCCTATCTGTTTTTAGCTCTGTCTTGAGGGTATTTATTCTAATAAACAATAGAAGCCTTCTAAAAATTGAATAATTACATGACTTATTAGAAATAGTAATTTAAGTATTTTTCCTATCCAGGGTTACTTTCTAAATCTTATTTTGAAAATGGTTTTACTGAAAGGTAGTATGCAAAATGCATAAATATGCAGGAATTATTACTAAGGGAACAAATCGATATAACTACTATCCAGATCAAAAAGGAATGTTTCCTGGGAGCAGCTGTGAACCTCCTCTCTCACTATGACTCCCCCTCCTTCCTTTTTTTTTTTTTTTTGATTGAAATACATTTTTTATTCGAAATATTTTTTATTTACATTTCAAATGATTTCCCCTTTTGTAGCCCCCCACTCCCCGAAAGTCCCGAAAGCCCCCTTCTCTCCCCCTGTCCACCCACCCACCCCTTCCCACTTCCCCGCTCTGGTTTTGCCAAATACTGCTTCACTGAGTCTTTCCAGAACAAGGGGCCACTCCTCCTTTCTTCTTGTACCTCAGTTGATGTGTGGATTATGTTTTGGGTATTCCAATTTTCTAGGTTAATATCCACTTATTAGTGAGTGCATACTATGATTCACCTTTTGAGTCTGGGTTACCTCATTTAGTATGTTCTCTAGCTTCATCCATTTGCCTACGAATTTCATGAATTCATTGTTTCTAATGGCTGAATAGTACTCCATTGTGTAGATATACCACATTTTTTGCATCTACTCTTCTGTTGAGGGATACCTGGGTTCTTTCCAGCATCTGGCAATTATAAATAGGGCTGCTATGAACATAGTAGAGCATGTATCCTTATTACATGGTGGGGAATCCTCTGGGTATATGCCCAGGGGTGGTATAGCAGGATCTTCTGGAAGTGAGGTGCCCAGTTTTCGGAGGAACCGCCAGACTGATTTCCAGAGTGGTTGTACCAATTTGCAACCCCACCAGCAGTGGAGGAGTGTTCCTCTTTCTCCACACCCTCTCCAACACCTGCTGTCTCCTGAATTTTTAATCTTAGCCATTCTGACTGGTGTAAGGTGAAATCTCAGGGTTGTTTTGATTTGCATTTCCCTAATGACTAATGAAGTTGAGCATTTTTTAAGATGCTTCTCTGCCATCTGAAGTTCTTCAGGTGAGAATTCTTTGTTTAACTCTGTACCCCATTTTTTAATAGGGTTGTTTGGTTTTCTGGAGTCTAACTTCTTGAGTTCTTTATATATATTGGATATTAGCCCTCTATCTGATGTAGGATTGGTGAAGATCTTTTCCCAATTTGTTGGTTACCGATTTGTCCTCTTGATGGTGTCCTTTGCCTTACAGAAACTTTGTAATTTTATGAGGTCCCATTTGCCATGGTGATGTCCAACAGTGCAACAGGAGCTGTACAAACAAGACATGCACCCTGTGCAGCTTAACTCAAAGTTATGTAAAAAAGTTAATATGAGTTGATTAAAATTCTACCTTGTTCATTTACATTGCAGAGAGTTTTCTATTATGTTGATAGAGTGTATTGGGCCATTTTAGTTGTTATCAACCTATGAGCTATTTTCTATTAAAGGTTAATATTATAATGGTTTTATATTCATTTGTGTCTTTTTTCTTAGGTATATAGGAAGTAATAAAACTAAGAGCTTCCTAAAAATAATTTTAAGAAAGATTATTGCATGTAATAGTTTTGCTTCATTTACTGTTTTATCTAATATTCATAAATTTACATATTTCTAATCAATTAAGTAAAATAAATGTAAATATGGAGATGAGGGAAGAATGAGTGTTTGAGAATTGGGACAGGGAGAGAAACCCATGAACTATAATACATAAATTTTATTACTTAAATACAAAAACATGTCTACATTTGAGTCTGGGTCTAAGGTATTATTACCATTATCTTAAAATAGTCATTAATAGCCATATTTATGAAGTAACAATGTCAGATAGGTTCAGATTTCCTGAGACCTGCCTCTACAATTCTTCTAATTCACATGCACTTTCTTTTGGTTGCATCTATCATTGGCATAAACTGTTTGAACTTTTTATTTCTGCTTACAGTGTTTTAAATTAAAAAAAAAAGTATCCTCTTCCCTGTGGACTTTCTCTGCCTCCAATTATCAGAATCTCTGGTCAAGAGTTCTTTTGAACTATAGTCATAGTCAACTGACAGTCGAAATAGTAAATTGAAGCTTGAAGAAGATAAGAATATGTGTAACACTTAGCCATCATAAGGTCTAGCTACACAGCACTTCTGAAAAGAACTGCTACTATTCATACACTCTGCACAATGTCTTAGTTCAGGATTATAGAACTTAAATGGTAATAGCAACATTTTATTCACAATTTGAATGAGGAAATAAATCCTAGTGATCTGTCAAACTACGGCACAATGATTAGCCCTTTCCTTAGCCTATATTCCACCCCTGAATTCTACTGTGAACTATGGGTGTCTTTAAGCATGTCAAAATGCTGAAGATTTTTTAAGACAGTATTTTATACTCTATCCCTACCAATAGTCCAGCAACTATTTTGTAGCTTTTTTGATTTGTCACACAGTTCTCTTTGTTACATATATTCCTTATTTGCAGCAACATTTACTTTGTAAATATTTATGCTTACTACCAAGACTATAGTCCAAAATAAGAGAGAAAATTCAAGTTTATGCAGGTGGCAAAGCACATAGTATATTTCAAAACCACAGTTTAAAAAGCCAGCAATGGATGTGCTGAAATGATATGAGAAGGTTCTTTGAGCACTTGAAAGAAGTACAACCACTTAATCTATGGATACTCTGATTAATTAAATGATTCATTTTTAGGGCAATGTTAAAAATCTAAATCCTCCTTATCCGTATGATGAGAAGACTACAAGTATGTCCAATTATAGTGACCTTGTTCACCAGTGATGGAGACCTACACATAATGCAGCCAAAGCAATTGCCTGTATTATAATATGGACAGGATTAGACATGACAGAAAATTGATCATTTTCCAGATAACTTAGGCCAGTCACAGAGTAATCAATCAGACTGTTGTACAACTGATGACACAGAGGTCAGACAGTCCATATAAGCAAGCTCAATTTCATGACATTCTAGTTCACTCAGGTAATGCAGTCATTATGACAGCCCTAAATTGGTGATTGATTAGCTGACTTTGAGTTCAGTTTCCAGACAGCCTCCATCATCTCCCTGTTGACTGACCAGTATAGCACACTTGAAATGAAACAGGGTTAGAGCAGTAATTTTTGGCCATACAGTTCAACCACTAATCAGAGGTGATGCTGGCAGAATAGTCAGTAGTCAAGCTTCAATCCACTTGCAAGTCGAACAAAAGAACTGTATGAATGCATTTAATTTTCTTAATTAAGCAATGGTCAAAGAAGAATTATGATCTTTTATTGATTGATAAAAATGAAAAGTAAGTTGAATTCAAATAACCAGAGTGTCTTAATTACACTTTTACTGCTGTGAACAGATACCATGGCCAAGCTAGCTCTTATAAGGATGACATTTAATTGGAGCTGGCTTACAGGTTCAGAGGTTCAGTTCATTATCATTAAGCCAGGAACATGGCAACATCCAGGCAGGCATGGTGCAGAGGAGTTGAGAGTTCTATATCTTCATCTGAAGGCTGCTAGCAAAGTAATTGCTTCCAGGTATAAGATAAGGGTCTTAAAGCCCACACTTACAGTGACATACCTACTTCAACAAGGCCACACCTTCTAATAGTGCCATTTTCTGGGCCAAGCATATGCAATCCATATTACAGAGTCTCCCTAAATATCTTCAATTAGAATGCAATCTAGGAGCTGTCATTATGTAGATTTCCTTGGAGAAGTTCCATTCAGAAGAATTTTAAGGGCTTTTATTATATGCCAGCGGAGAAAATATGTTGGATGTTTTTTTCAAACTTTAGAAGAAGCAGCACAGGAATATGAACTGATATGCTTTACCCAGAGAACAGCATACCATTTATTCTGATTTAAACAAGTACTGATTATGGGTTTTAAGAAATAAATAAGTGTGCTCAGAAACGTGATTTTAAAGTATCACTGAAATACTATGTACAACAGTATTCTAACTAGAAAAGGCACTGCAATGATTGAGATAAGAAAGCTGGTTCAAAATAGTACAGTAACTGGATTGTTAAAAATGGTTAGACAATTGCTGAAAAGCTAATGGATGAGAATTTATGAGCTATATAACATGTGTAGATTTACCACAAAGAGGACTCTAGAAGGAGACTTAAATTTCTGCTTCTAAGGAAAAATACATGTTTGACTGGAGATGATTGATTGATGGATTTATGGATTGATTTATGATGATCATGATGATGATGATGAAGCTAGAAGAAGAAAAGAAGGACAAGAAAAAAGAAAAAGAGAAGGGGGGAGGAGAAGCAGCAGCTACAGCATCTAAACCTAAGGCTCATCTCTGTAGAAGGTCTGATAGGATGTTGAGATATAAAATATCATACAGAGATTCAAATGAGCCGAATATAAACATATAGTAAAGGTATTAGAAAGCATAGACATGTATGTTAAATTAGGAAATTCTACTAAAAAGAAAAAGTTACAAATCTGGAAAACTTCAGGCGGACCACAGTACATGAGATGAAGGAGTCAAAGAATGGTATAGATTTGCTTCAGTCTCTGCTCTGCACTTTGTCTCTGTATCTCCTCCCATGAAGAGACTGAAGGAAAGGCCATCCAGAGATTTCCCCACCTGGGAATGCATCCCATATACAGTTAGTTACCAAACCCAGACATTATTGTGGATGCCAACAAGTGCTTGCAGACAGGAGCCTGATATAGCTGTCTCCTGAGAGGCTCTTTCAGAGCCTGACAAATAAAGATGGGAATGCTCTCAGCCAACCATTGGACTGAGCACAGGATACCCAAATGGAGGAGCTAGAGAAAGGCCCCAAGGAGCTGAAGGGGTTTGCAGCCCCATAGGAAGAAAAACAATATGAACCAACCAGTATTCCCCAGAGCTCCCAGAGACTAAACCACCAACCAAAGTGTACACATGGAGGGATCCATGGCTCTAACTGTATATGTAGCAGAGGATGGCCTTGTGAGACATCAATGAGAGGCCCTTGGTCCTGTGTAGGCTCGATGCCTCAGTGTAGGGAAATGCCAGGACAGGGAAGTAGGAGTGGGTGGATTGGTGAGCAGGGGAAGGGAAAATGGGATAGGGGGTTTTCGGAGGGGAAATGAGAAAAGGTGATAACATTTGATTGTAAATAAAGAAAATATCCAATAAAGTTTTAAAAAAAAAAAAGCATGGTATGGATTTATTTCATCAGATCAGCCTTAATGCAGAGTAGATATAAAAAGAGTCATTTAAGGCTGTAGTTTCTGTTTACTTAGATAAGCACCAATTCTATATCACAGGTATTATAGCAAGCAGAGATCAATGCTCTCAGACATGCAGTACTATGCCATGCTATGAAAAAGTGGGCTATTATAATGACATGAAAATAGTCATTAGGTGTAACAATATGGAAGTCTTCAGTGGCAGTGAACCAGACTCCTGGCCTGAAAATAGGCACAACCACTTATTATTAAGAGGTAAATTCTGTTCACATACACATACCCCAAAATGCATAGAAATCAGTCCCCAGTACATCAGATCTGACCTTACTTGGAAACTGTGTTGTTGTATATTAATTCATTAAGGTGACTCCATACTGGATTAGAGTAGACACTTAGTTCAAATCTGACCTCCACCAACCAAGAGCATACATGGGCTGACCTGAAGCCCCCAGCATATATGTATCAAATGCCATGTCTGGCCTCAGTGGGAAAGGCTGCACCTAATCCTGCAGAGACTTGATGCAACAGGGTGAGAGAATACTCGGGGCTTGGGGGAGTGTTCAAGGAAAGGTGAAGCAAGGCAAGAAAGAGGGGCAGCATTTGAGATGGAAAGAAAGGAAGGAAGGAAGGAGGGAGGGAGGGAGGGAGGGAAGGAAGGAAGGAAGGAAGGAAGGAAGGAAGGAAGGAAGGAAGGAAGGAAGGAAGGAAGGAAGGAAGAAAAGAAGGGAGGGAGGGAGAAAGAAAAGAAGGGAGGAAGGGAGGGAGGGAGGGAAAGAGAAAGAAAAAGAAAGAGAGGAGGAGAGGAGAGGAAAGAAAGAATTTTTAAAGAAAAATAATTATGTGAAGACATAGACACACTAATACCATGAAAATTGTCAACATTGAGTGTGAGGAATGCAGATACAGGTCAAGAAACACCAATATTGTCAGCCATCACCAGAAACAAATGAGGAAGGGCCAAAGATAAAGTCCCAGTAAAGCTCCAGAGATGACATGGTCCTCTTGGTATGGATTATTTTGTACTTCAGCCTCCAGAAAGATGTGAAAAACAAAATCTGCTGCTGTGTTAAGCTGCACGTGTGTAGAAAAACAGAAAAAAAAAAGTGCAGCCAGAAGCTTGGCTCAAAATTCTACACAGCAGGTGGGGGGAGGTTGGGGGGAAGAAAGGAGGAGTGACCATACACTTTTGATCAGCTTCTCTGAGATTCCTGGTCATGAGAAGCCTCTGAACTGATTTAGGCAAAGGGATCCCTTTAATACGACTTAAATGAAGAACAGCACACCAGTAAAGGGCTTGATGGATTTTACACTTAAAAATCATACTATTCCTGTCCTGTGGCTTTCTAAGACTTTGTTACACATGCAAGGTTAACAGGATAATTAAAGTCATTTCCCAGAAGATTTAGGTCAGAAAAATAATTAACCTGAATCACCTAGATAATAAGAAGGGAAGATATTTTTCTCTTGACCTGTATATATATATAAATGCTTCAATTTCCATGACTTTTGATGCATATGCATAGTTTTATATAAAATCTAATAAAATAAAGGTCGATATAAAAATGTGCACTTCCAATTGTGTTTTCTTTGAATATATTCAATAAGCCTTCAGATGTCTGAATTTACATTAATCTCCCAGTTATCATTGTACTTTTCATATGCAAACAATTCATTCTCTATTTTTTAAGCTAGTTAACTATACATCAAAGATTTTGGAACAACCTCAAAATTCTTGGAGCAACCTAGATAGTTTTTGTTTGTATTTTTTCAAGAGAAAAAAAAATGGTACATATACAAATATATCAGGAAAAAAAAGAGCAACACCTAAGGCAAAGTGTAAGGAGAGAACACTCTAACACAATCTAACTTGCACAGTAAATCTGTTCTGTCAGATCCTTGACAAGCAGATTTAGGCTGACCTCTTTCTGTTTGTCAAGAGAGGGGAAAGAAACCAGCATTGATCAAAGGTTATAGCAGAATAAAAACTAAATTGGTCCACAGAATAGCTACATGGGCTTCCCCTTTAATCAGGGATCTATGCTACTTCTGTTATCTGTAAGAAAGCAGACAATCATGGATTTCCTAGTTGGCTTTCTTAAGAATAAAATTTGTAATGTCCCTTTTATAAACAGTATAAAGTTGGAAACACTGGTACTATTAAATTTTAATTGTTAACTAAAGGCTCTTCAGATTGCCAAACATGTTCAGATCAACAGAAACACTAAGAAATTATGCATCGTATTGATTATACCCTAAAAAATTAAAGTGTTTCTGTCACATATATCTCTCCACTTGATCATAGAACTTTAAAAGACTAGCATCCATGCCTGACCCAGTCATGTTGTTAACCAGCAGAGGTAAATGTGCCCCTATTGAAAAATTTGTATGACCCTCAATGCAAAACATTGTTGAATATTTTTTAATAAGAAACAAATTGTAGTCTAATTTGGTCCTCTTTTGTAAAAAAAGCAGCAGCATATATGAACTAGTGGATGCCACAAAGCCATCCTGCGAAAGTCTGAGAAGGAGCAGTAGCAGCACACAGGCAGTGTACAGTTTTATGCAAGGAAAAGGAGAGAAGAAAGAGGGAGATTAAAAATAAGAGCTTTTCACACATGTGGTATTTCTAATATTATTTGTACCAAGGACTGCTTACAATCATGCTAGGCTTTGCACAGTGAAGGTATGATATAATAGGAGTGGGTACTCTAGGAATAAAACATGGGTTTCATTATCTACTGACTGCAACTCCCTGGTAGTCTGAGTGTACCTGGGATGTTTGCTACGAGGAGTAAGACCTGTGCTGTTGAATCTCTGTTTCTGTAATTTACACAAGCTTGACAAGACAGTAGGCCCATAGCCTCTTTTCATGACATCTATTTAGTAGGTACTGTGGTGTGTGCAATAGTTATCTGGTCTCAGAAAGACATAAAATGCAAAAATTTGAACTCCCTTTGCAAGGCAGAAATAAAAGCAACTAAAAGAGATTACTTCCTTCAGTGGGGCAGGGAGATCAAGAAAGTCTATAGGGAAGAGGTAACATTTTAACTGACTTTGAAGTATGTTCAGGATTTAAAGAAACGTCAATGGGGATAAAAGATCATCTCGGACAGAAGCTGTCTGCAAAAATGGAGATTATGGGAGCATCCACTTCACAATAATTGAGAGGATCAAATAAGATCGTTATATAAAACTGCTTTCTAAAATCTAATCTCACAAAAATGACTATGATCCAGCTGAGGTATAGTTTGAATATACCCTTTCCCAAATTTACCTTGACACTTAATCCACCACCACCACTGTGGTGGCTCTTAGGGAAATGAGCACATTACAAATGAATGAATTAGAGCTGTGCAAAGGGGCTGAAGCTATGAACACAGCTCTGACTTCAACTATGTCAGGACACAGCCATTAGATTTTACATGGAGAGCAGAGGCCATGAGCCTCATAGAATACAGTTCTGTCCAAAGTCCAATTTCTACTTGCTTACCGTCACATATACGAGAAACATCAGTTCTTTAAAATACAATACAAATGGACCAAGTCAAGATGAGACAGTAGGATGAGTCTTCAAGTTTACACACTTGTTAATCCCAGCAAGTCACAAGCTCCTCTACCATACCTACTGCTGAAAGCACCTATAGACTCCTGTCTGTGTAGAAAAAAGCAGAACTTTGAAAAAAATATCAGAACTTTACTGAGTGATGTAAGTGACTTTTAGGAACTTAAGAAATAATCATTAAGATGTAATAATCTTCCAATTAACTCAAAGCTTTAATGAAAGCCCAATAGATAGAAACAGCATTTAAAAATTGGGAGCATATTCTTAAACTAAATATAATGATAAGTTTCAAGTATGTAAGAAGGATTAATTAAAACATCCTATCCCTAGCAGGTAATCACCAAAGGCTAGCAACAGAAGCAGCAGTGTCAATCCTGATAGTCAGCACAGAAAGAACACATCCAGCAAATATTTACTTAAGTAAATCATATTCAGGAAAGATTTGCATAGCTTGTAAAGAAAGAGACACTTATCGCTAAAATTTGCTTAATGAATAAAGCTCATATTAAACCTTATAATATCAAAACAGACATGTGGTTTGCATCTGAGGTAGTGCAAAAATCTTCTCACGACTCTTTCAAAACTATCATTCTTTAGAGTCAAAGAATACCAGCATCCCAACCATCATTACACTCTTGGAAAGAGTGAATGGCATCTTAATAACACCAAAAAACCAGAGAACAAGCTATAAAGGCTGTGGAGGGGAGCTGCGCATGTGGATCTCTATAAATTCATACCATCACAGCCTCAATATGCAAAACTACAAATAATGCTGGCAATAACTTTTTCTAAGAGATTTCTTTTTATTTTATTCTGTATTTTATCTGTGTATATGTATATACCTGGCATATGTGCCTGGTGCCCACAGAAGCCAGAAGACAATGTTAAACTCCTTCAAATGGAGTTATACACAGTTGTGAGACAACTTGTGGGTGCTGAAAATAGTACAAACTACTGAACCATCTCTCCAGAACTTGTTAACAACGACTTTGAGAAGCAGCATGTATCCATCTAGGAATGACATGCCAGACCCTGGATAGACCTGCCTATTAAGATTCCTACACCCTCTTAAAGGGAAGGTAACAATGGGAATTACTTAAAAATATTGGATGTTATGTCTTGAGTTCTTGTTTGTTTCTTTTGTGTTGTGCTTTGTTTTGTTTTGTTTGTTTTGTTTTATTTTGTTTAACTTTCATTCCTAAACTGAGTCCCCTAAAGGAATTATCATATTTACTTTTGGATCACCAATGTTTAGAGGAGAAATCTACATGAAGTTAAACTAACACTAAAATTTAACTTACATAAGTACAAATTAATTAAACAATACTACGAATTAAACTAAAAACCATCTGAGACTCCTCATGATTAGCATCTGTTATCTGCCACAAATTCAGCTCATTTTAATTGACATCCTTTGAAGTATTAGGTGCAGTGTGAGCCTGTATCTCCATACTTCCTAGAAAATGCACTGATAGTGGCTTGCAAAAATGACTGATGGAAATAAATTATGAGATTCTGAGTTAAGCAACATCCTCAAAGAAAATCCTACAGTACAAAGAGGTATACTATTGATTAAAAATATTACAGGTTTTCAATGACCAATGCAAGTATTACAAAATAAGGGGCCTTTCATCAGAAGACATGAGAGGAGAAGGTTGTGACTATGGCCTGGAAGGTATAACAAGCCACATGGAGCTAGGTTGTTGAGATAGCTTAGATGAGCTAGTTGAGAATCTACCAGTAAGTCCTAAGATTTGAAATTTGAAAAAGTCAGCACACAGGGCCTAAGATCAGTGGAGCAGCAGGCATAGAAGTCTTCCAGATGCCATTTGCACCAGGGAGCCAGGAGATTCCACAGCCTTCTGTGCATTGGCCACCAGGAGGGAGTGATCTCCCAGCAGGCTTCCAGTTTTGAGCACAGAGGTGAGATCTCCACCTTCTCTTAGGAGGGGACCCAACTAGGAGCACACAGGGCCTAAGATCAGTGGAGAAGCTGGGACTAAAGTCTTCCTGCCTACCACCATTTGCACCATGGAGCTTGGAAATTCCACAGTCTTCTATGCATAGCCCACCAGGAGAGAGAGATCTTCTAGCAGTACTTTCACTTTTGAGCTCAGAGGAGTAAGGACACAGGCTTACAGGCCCACAGGAGGAACAAACTCCAGCCAGAGTCCACAATACCAACTAGCACCAGATGGTGAAAGGCAAGCACAAGAACCCTACCAACAGAAACATATGGCAGCATCAAAACCCAGTTCTCCCACCACAGCAAGTCCCGGATACCCCAACAGACCATAAAAGCAAAAGGTAGATTTAAAATTGTAGCTCATGATGCTGAGAGAGGACTTCAAGAAAGATTTAAAAAGCTCCCTTAAAGAAATACAGAACATCGATCAACAGGTAAAAGCCCTTAAAGAGGAAACAAAAATCCCTTAAAGAAATACAGGAAATCATGGGTCAACAGGCAGAAGCCCTTAAAAAAGAAACACAAAAATCCCTTAAAGAATTACAGGAAAACACAATCAAGTGAAGGAACTGAACAAAACCATCCCGGATATAAAAGTGGAAGTAGAAACAATAAAAAAATCACAAAATAAGACATCTCTGGAGATAGAAAACCTTGGAAATAATTCAGGAGTCACTGATACAAGCATCAACAACAGAATACAAGAGATAGAAGAAAGAACCTCAAGTGCTCAAGATATCATAGAAAACATTGACTCAACAGTCAAAGAAAATGCAAAATGCATAAAGCTGGTAACTCAAAACATCCAGGAACTCCAGGGCAAAATGAGAAGACCAAACCTAAGAATTATAGGTATAGATGAGAGTGAGGATTTACATCTTTTTTTTTATTCGATATATTTTTTATTTACATTTCAAATGATTTCCAATTTCCTAGCCCCCCACTCTCAAAAAGTCCCGTAAGCCCCCTTCTCTCCCCCTGTCCTCCCACCCACCCCTTCCCACTTTCCCGTTCTGGTTTTGCTGAATACTGCTTCATTGAGTCTTTCCAGAAAAAGGGGCCACTCTTCCTTTCTTCTTGTACCTCATTTGATGTGTAGATTGTGTTTAGGGTAATCCAGGTTTCTAGGTTAATATCCACTTATTAGTGAGTGCATACCATGATTCATCTTTTGAGTCTGGGTTACCTCACTTAGTATGATGTTCTCTAGCTCCATCCATTTGCCTAAGAATTTCATGAATTCATTGTTTCTAATGGCTGAATAGTACTCCATTGTGTAGATATACCACATTTTTTGCATCCACTCTTCTGTTGAGGGATACCTGGGTTCTTTCCAGCATCTGGCAATTATAAATAGGGCTGCTATGAACATAGTAGAACATGTATCCTTATTACATGGTGGGGAATCCTCTGGGTATATGCACAGGAGTGGTATAACAGGATCTTCTGGAAGTGAGGTGCCCAGTTTTCAGAGGAACCGCCAGACTGATTTCCAGAGTGGTTGTACCAATTTGCAACCCCACCAGCAGTGGAGGAGTGTTCCTCTTTCTCCACACCCTCTCCAACACCTGCTATCTCCTGAATTTTTAATCTTAGCCATTCTGACTGGTGTAAGGTGAAATCTCAGGGTTGTTTTGGTTTGCATTTCCTAAATGACTAATGAAGTTGAGCATTTTTTAAGATGCTTCTCCGCCATCCGAAGTTCTTCAGGTGAGAATTCTTTGTTTAACTCTGTACCCCATTTTTTAATAGGATTGTTTGGTTTTCTGGAATCTAACTTCTTGAGTTCTTTATATATATTGGATATTAGCCCTCTATCTGATGTAGGATTGGTGAAGATCTTTTCCCAATTTGTTGGTTGCCGATTTGTCCTTTTGATGGTGTCCTTTGCCGTACAGAAACTTTGTAAATTTATGAAGTCCCATTTGTCAATTTTTGATCTTAGAGCATACGCTATTGGTGTTCTGTTCAGAAACTTTCTCCCTGTACTGATGTCCTCAAGGGTCTTCCCCAGTTTCTTTTCTATTAGCTTCAGAGTGTCTGGCTTTATGTGGAGGTCCTTAATCCATTTCGATGTGAGCTTAGTACAAGGAGACAAGGATGGATCAATTCGCATTCTTCTGCATGCTGACCTCCAGTTGAACCAGCACCATTTGTTGAAAGGGCTATCTTTTTTCCATTGGATGTTTTCTGCCCCTTTGTCGAGGATCAAGTGGCCATAAGTGTGTGAGTTCATTTCTGGATCTTCAATCCTGTTCCATTGATCTTCCTGCCTGTCACTGTACCAATACCATGCAGTTTTTAACACTATTGCTCTGTAGTATTGCTTGAGGTCAGGGATACTGATTCTCCCAGACTTTCTTTTGTTGCTGAGAATAGTTTTAGCTATCCTGGGTTTTTTGTTATTCCAGATGAATTTGATAATTGCTCTTTCTAACTCTGTGAAGAATTGAGTTGGGATTTTGATGGGTATTGCAATGAATCTGTAGATTACTTTTGGTAAAATGGCCATTTTAACTATATTGATTCTACCGATCCATGAGCATGGGAGGTTTTCCCATTTTTTGAGGTCTTCTTCCATTTCCTTCTTCAGAGTCTTGAAGTTCTTGTCATACAGATCTTTCACATGTTTGGTAAGACTCACCCCAAGATACTTTATACTATTTGTGGCTATTGTGAAGGGGGTCATTTCCCTAATTTCTTTCTCAGCCTGCTTATCCTTTGAGTATAGGAAGGCCACTGATTTGCTTGAGTTGATTTTATAACCTACCACTTGGCTGAAGTTGTTTATCAGCTGTAACAGTTCTCTAGTGGAGTTTTTTGGGTCACTTAGGTAGGCTATCATGTCATCTGCAAATAATGATAGTTTGACTTCTTCCTTTCCAATTTGTATCCCTTTGACCTCCTTATGTTGTTGAATTGCCTGAGCTAGTACCTCAAGTACAATATTGAAAAGATAAGGAGAAAGGGGGCAGCCCTGTCTAGTCCCCGATTTTAGTGGGATTGCTTCAAGTTTCTCTCCATTTAGTTTGATGCTGGCTACCGGTTTGCTGTATATTTGCTTTTACTATGTTTAGGTATGGGCCTTGAATTCCTGTTCTCTCCAAGACTTTAAGCATGAAAGGATGCTGAATTTTGTCAAATGCTTTTTCAGCATCCAATGAAATGACCATGTGGTTTTGTTCTTTGAGTTTGTTTATGTAGTGGATTGCATTGATGGATTTCCTTATATTGAACCAACCCTGCATTCCTGGGATAAAGCCTACTTGATCATGGTGGATGATCGTTTTGATGTGTTCTTGGATATGGTTGGCAAGAATTTTATTGAGTATTTTTGCATAGATGTTCATAAGGGAAATTGGTCTGAAGTTCTCTTTCTTTGTTGGAGCTTTGTGTGGTTTTGGTATCAGCGTAATTGTGCCTTCATAGAAGGAATTGGGTAGTGTTCCTTCTGTTTCTATTTTGTGGAATAATTTGAAGAGTATTGGTGTTAACTCTTCTTTGAAGGTCTGATAGAATTCTGCACTGAAACCATCTGGTCCTGTGCTTTTTTTGATTGGAAGACTTTCTGTAACTCCTTCAATTACTTTAGGCATTATGGGACTGTTTAGATGATCTATTTGGTCCTGATTTAATTTTGGTATTTGGTGTCTGTCAAGGAAATTGTCCATTTCCTCCAGGTTCTCCAGTTGTGTTGAATACAGGCTCTTGTAGTAGGATCTGATGATTTTTTTGGATTTCCTCAGTTTCTGTTGTTATATCTCCCTTTTCATTTCTAAGTTTGTTAATTTGGATACTTTCTCTGTGCCCTTTGGTCAGTCTGGCTAAGGGTTTATCTATCTTGTTGATTTTCTCCAAGAACCAGCTCCTGGTTTTGTTGATTCTTTGTATGGTTCTCTTTGTTTCTACTTGATTGATTTCAGCCCTGAGTTTGATGATTTCCTGCCTTCTACTCCTCCTGGGTGAAATAGCTTCTTTTTGTTCCAGGGCTTTCAGGTGTGTCATTAAGCTGGTAATGTATGCTCGCTCCATTTTCTTTTTGGAGGCACTCAGGGCTATGAGTTTTCCTCTTAGCACTGCTTTCATTGTGTCCCATAGATTTGGATATGTTGTGTCTTCATTTTCATTGTGTTCTAAAAAGTCTTTAATATCTTTCTTTATTTCTTCCTTGACCAATGTATCATTGAGTAGAATATTGTTCAATTTCCACGTGTATGGGGGTTTTCTGTTGTTTTTGTTGCTATTGAAGACCACTTTTACTCCATAGTTATCTGATAGGAGACATGGGATTAGTTCGATCTTCTTATATTTGTTGAGGTCTGTCTTGTGACCAATTATATGGTCGATTTTGGAGAAGGTAGCATGAGGTGCTGAGAAAAAGGTCATCTTAAAGGCCCAGTAAGTATCTTCAACAAAATTATAGAAGAAAACTTCACTAACCTAGAGAAAGTGATACCCATGAACATACAAGAAGCCTTCAGAACTCCAAACAGACTGGACCAGAACAGAAAATCTTCCTGACATATAATAATCAAACCACCAAATTCACTAAAGAAAGAATATTAAAAGTAAGAGGAAAAGAGCAAGTAACTTATAAAGACAGACCTATCAGAATCACACCAGACTTCTCACCAGAGACAACGAAAGCTAGAAGATTCTGGGCAGATCTCATACAGACCCTAAGAGAACACAAATGCCAGCCCAGGCTACTATACCCAGCAAAACTCTCAATCATCATAGATGAAGACACCAAGATATTCCATAATAAAACCAAATTTGCACAATATCTGTCCACAAATCCAGCCTTACAAACGATAATTGATGTAAAATGCCAACACAAGGAGGGAAACTACACCCTAGAAAAAGCAAGAAAGTAATCTTCTTCCAACAAACCCAAAAGAAGATACCTACAAAAACATAAAAATAACATCAAAAGTAACAGGAAGCAACAATCACTATTCCTTAATATCTCTTAACAACAATGGACTCAACTCCCCAATAAAAAGACATAGACTAATGAAATATTTCTCATGTAAATCTTCAATTTTATAAGAAAATGTTTGCAATTCCCCTTTTAATTAATTTAGCAATTTCTTTTATGTCTACCATTTTATCTGCATTAGTTTTCATGATAATCTTCAATTTTAATGTCTTTCTATATACTTCCTCCATTTTATTAGAAATATTTCCAATGTAAATCTTTGATTTTATCACAGATGTTTCTAATTTCAACTTTAATTAACTTAGAGTTTTTACATCAACAATTTTTATGTAAAATTTTCCATGAAATGGTTAATTTTAACATGTTTGTCTATTTATTTCTTGAATTTTACCAGAAATATTTTCCATGTAAATCTTCAATGTTATCTGAAAATGTTTATAATTCACCTTCAATCAACTTAGATTTATCTTTATGCCTATCATTTCATCTATATGATGTCCATGATAATCCTTAATTTTAACATATTTTTCTACATATTTCTACAATTTTATCAGAAGTATTTTCCATGTAAACCTTCAAGTTTATCAGAAAATGTTTATAATTCTACTTTTAATCAACTTAGGAATCCTTTAATGCCTACAATTATTATATCTGTATAAAATTTTCCATGATAATCTTCAATTCTAACATGTTTTTCTACATTTTTCTACAATTTTATCAGAAATATTTTCCACATAAATCTTCAATTCTATCATATAATGTTTCTATCCCATATTTCAATTAATTTAGCAATGTATTACATGTCTACCACTTTACTCCTTAATTTTCCCTGAAAATTGTCAATTTTTATCATGTTTATCTGAAATATTTTCCATGTAAATCTTTAATTTTATCATAAAGTTACTTCCCTTTACTTTCCTTTCAATAAATAAAAAATAAAATAAAAGAAAGAAATATGAAAAAAATAAGGTACAAGAGCGGTGGAGATGACTCAGTTGAAGAGCACATGCTGTTCTTACAGAGGACACACTTGGCAGCACGCAAGCATTGGTAACTCCTGGTCCAGAGAGGATGTGATGTCCTCTTTTGGTCTCTGTGGACACAAAACTCACACAGTGTGCATACATATATACCCAGACAACTATTTCTATACATAAAGTTAATGTAAGGTCACTTTACCCAGGCATGTTTTCTTTATCTCCCTTGTCAACTACTTGAGAACATGACAATCTTAAGTATAGACTCTCATGTCTATCTATGAATAGAGCCAATTTTATATACTTTTTTCCTTCCTGAAGGTTTTAGAGAAATTTGAAATTCTTCATAAATGTTGTACTGCTCACTTGGTATTTTTAAAAAATAAAATATAAGTCCTCTCTCCAAGAAACATGGGAGCCTCAAAGAACAAAGGTACCTAAATTGACTTTATTTCCATTCATATTAACATGTCCCAAAGATAAGATTTTTAATGTAGCACTTTTATTTCAAAAAAGAATAGACTTCAAATGTTCCTCTTTGAAGTACAGAAAACTAGCAATATTTAGTAATTGCCATCAAGTGCTGTAGCCCCACAGTGCTAGCCCAGAAGCCTGATTCATTTTTCTATGATCCAGAACTGCCTCTCCTGCCACTTGACATATCCACCAGCATATCAAAGTTCTATCTTGATTCTTACTTCTTCAGAGCTCCTAGAAAATAGCAGAAACATTTACTTCAAAGAGCCCCAGCATCAAAAGCACAGAGATACCACATACACACTCCATCACTTCTCTAATTTCCACTTCTGAGTGACTAAGTCAATTGTATGCCACTACAATAGAATTCCTAAGACTAGGCAGTTGGAAAAGAACAGAGGCTTAATTCTCATAGGTCTGGAGGCTAGAATACCATAAGCAAGAGGCTTATATTACATCAGAACCTCCAGGCCACGTTATCCCACCAGAGGCAAAAGGTTGGTGTGGGCCCATTCTTGTTCAGCAATCAATTATCATGATTGCAGCATTAATTCATTTATAAAGAAAGAGTCACAATGACCTAATCAATTCTAAAAGGTCTCAAGTCGCAATTTCATTGTGCTAGTGGCTAAAAGTCTAACTCATGATACAGTCTCATAGCAAACACTCCCCAGAAAAAAAGAGGCGACATGATACAATTATATTATCTCAAAAATCATTTTTACTAAAAAGAGACTGACAAGTGAACCTGGGAAACACATTCAAATTACATCAGCTTTTGAATTGAGAGCAGTGTTTTATTCACTTCTTAGATGTGGTTGCCTTATGTTGAACAGGTATGTGTGTGTGCTTGTGCATGTGCATGTGTGTGTGTGTGTGTGTGTGTGTGTGTGTGTCCAATCCTATAAATAACCCCATTACCATATCATCTCCTTCTCATGGCAGAGGAAATTGAGACTTACGGAGTCATAATCATTGTTAATGACTGGCCAGGATTAAATTTGTTACTTAGATTCCAGAGCTGATGTTATTAACATATATGAATCCTTGGGAAAGGTGTGCAATCAACTAGCTTTTCAGTACAAAGAAAACAAAAAAGATATTTCCTTCCATCCTTCCCTAAACATATATACATATTGATCCATGAGTGGAGGAATTCTATTTGTAGATGGTTAAGAAACTATTACCTCACCTGCCAAGGTGTTCTTCCCCATGGGATTAGATTGAATAAAACTGTTAACAGTAAGTTTTCCTCACATAGATGTGAACTTTCACAAAAAGAAACAACAGTAGCCATGAAAGATGGCCCTTAATTGGTCCAATTCACAGCAGCTTCAGCTGGATATTCAAGGTGTCTCATTACAAAGGAAGAAATGAAGAATCTGGCTGCAGGTTTATCTCCTCATCAGCTCTTGTTCAATCCCATGAGTAATCAGATTTCTAAATTAAGTACTGGACTGGACACAATAGGCCATTCTTAAGTTATTTCCTTTTACAAATTGCAAATTTGGGCCATTTTTTCCAGCCATGCTTGTTCTATCTTCAACATAATACTCAGCCTTTAGTAGATCAGATATTATAGAGGAAATTTTCTCTTATTAAGGAAACCATCTAAACTGTGGTTTTTATTACACTAGAAAAAAATCCAACCTACACTGGACACCTGTCTTCATGCTCCTTTTTTGCCTCCTTTTATTTAATGTTTTTATATCACATGCTGGCTTATGTGCTCTCAGAGAAGGCACAGGAAGAAACAAGTTTTGTTTACTGTATAAGACTTGTTCTCTGCAGAGAGAACAAAACAGAAGAGATGTTGGGGAGAAAATTTCACAGCATGGGATTAAAGGAATAAATGATGTGATATGACAGAATATTACAGCATACAGGCCAGAGTTTAGGCATACCCATCGATAAAGTCCTTTACTACTCTTTTTGTTTTATCTTTTTTTTATGTTTCTTTTTATAATTTTTATTAGCTATTAGCTTTATTTACATTTTAAATGTTAAACCCTTTTCACTTCACCCCACTGAAAAGCCCCTATCCCATCTCCCTCCCCCTGCTGAACACCCTTCTCCCCACCAATTTCCTGACTTGCATTTCCCTATTTGGGGAATGGAGCCTTCACAGGACCAATGCCCTCTCCTCTCACTGATGTCTGAAATGGCCATCTTCTGCTACATGTGTATCTGCAGCCATGGATCCCTCCATGTGTACTCTTTGGTGGGTGGTTTAGTCCCTGGGAGCTCTGGGGGTATAGGTCGGTATATATTATTGTTCTTTTGCAGAGCTGCAAACCTCTTCAGCTCCTTGGATCCTCTCCCTAGCTGCTCCATCAGGGACCCTATGTTCAGTCTATTGGTTGACTCATAGGTGTTTTGATCCACTTTCAAATAAGGATCAAAGAATCGACACTTTGGTCTTCCTTCATCTTGAGCTTCATGTGGTCTGTGAGTTATATCTTGGAAATTCTGAGCTTTCGGGATAATATCCACTTCTCAGGGATTGTATATCATGTGTGTTCTTTTGTGATTGGGTTTCCACACTCAGGATGATAGTTTCTACTTTCATCCATTTGTCAAAGAATTTAATGAATTCGTACTTTTAATAGCTGAGTAGTACACCATTTATCTGAAATAACCAAAAAAAAACAAAAAAAACAAAAAAAAACAAAAACAAAAACAAAACAAAAAAAAAAAAAACCATGATAGTGAAAACTATTCTCAACAATAAAAGAATTTCAGGGCACCAGGGAGCCAGGAGACTCCACAGCCTTCTGTGATCAGTGGAGCAGCTGGGACAGAAGTCTTCCTGCCACCATTTGCACCAGGGAGCCAGGACAATCCAAAGTCTTCTGTGCACAGCCCACTAGAAAGGAGTGATCTCCCAGCAGGCTTTCACTTTTGAGTACAGAGGTGAGATCTCCACCGTCTCTTAGGAGGGGATCCAACTAGGAGCAAACAGGGCTTAAGATCAGTGGAGCAACTAGGACTAAAGTCTTCCCACATGCCTCCATTTGCACTGGGGAGCCTGGAAACTCCACAGTCTTCTGTGCATAGCCCAGAGAGAGAGAGAGAGAGAGAGAGAGAGAGAGAGATCTCCCAGTAGTACTTTCACTTTTGAGCTCAGAGGAGTAAGGACACAGGCTTACAGGCCCACAGGAGGAACAAACTCCAGCCAGAGACCACAATATCAACTAGCACCAGATGGCAAAAGGCAAGCACAAAAACCCTACCAACAGAAACCAAGACCACATGGTAGCATTGGAACCTAGTTCTCCTGCCACAGCAAGTCCCAGATACCCCAATACACCAGAAAAGCAAGAAGTGGATTTAAAATTGTATCTCATGATGCTGAGAGAAGGCTTCAAGAAAGACTTAAAAAGCTCCCTTAAAGAAATACAGGAGAACATTGGTCAACAGGTAAAAGCCCTTAAAGAGAAAACAAAAATCCCTTAAAGAAATACAGGAGATCATGAGTCAACAGATCCCTTAAAGAAGAAATATAAAAACCCCTTAAAGAATTACAGGAAAACACAAACAATCAAGTAGAGGAACTGAACAAACCATCCTGGATATAAAAGTGGAAGTAGAAACAATAAACAAATCACAAAATAAGACATCTCTGGAGATAGGAAACCGTGGGAAGAAATCAGGAGTCATGGATACAAGCAGCAGCAACAGAATACAAGAGATAGAAGAAAGAACCTCAGGAGATCAAGATACCATAGAAAACATTGACTCAACAATCAAAGAAAATGCAAAGTGCATAAAGCTGGTAACTCAAAAAATCCAGGAACTCCAGGGCACAATGAGAAGACCAAACCTAAGGATTATAGGTATAGATGAGAGTGAGGATTTACATCTTAAAGGCCCAGTAAATATCTTCAACAAAATTGTAGAAGAAAACTTCCCTAACCTAGAGAAAGAGGTGCCTATGAACATACAAGAAGCCTTCAGAACTCCCAACAGACTGGACCTGACACATAATAATCAAACCACCAAATTCACTAAAGAAAGAATATTAAAAGCAGTAAAGGAAAAGGAGCAAGTAACTTACAAAGGCAGACCTATCAGAATCACACCAGACTTGTCACCTGAGACAATGAAAGCTAGAAGATCCTGGGCAGATCTCATACAGACCCTAAGAGAACACAAATGCCAGTCCAGACTACTATACCCAGCAAAACTCTCAATCATCATAGATGGAGACACCAAGATATTCCATAATAAAACCAAATTTGCACAATATCTGTCCACAAATCCAACCCTACAAACGATAATTGATGTAAAATGCCAACACAAGGAGGGAAACTACACCCTAGAAAAAGCAAGAAAGTAATCTTCTTGCAACAAACCCAAAAGAAGATACCTACAAAAACATAAAAATAACATCAAAAATGATAGGAAACAACAATCACTATTCCCTAATCTCTCTTAACAACAATGGACTCAATTCCCCAATGAAAAGGCATAGACTAATGAAATATTTCTCATATAAAACTTCAATTTTATCAGAAAATATTTGTAATTCCCCTTTTAATTAATTTAGTAATTTCTTTTATATCTACCATTTTATCTGCATTATTTTTCATGATAATCTTCAATTTTAACATCTTTCTATATACTAATATATTTTATTAGAAATGTTTCCAATGTAAATCTTTGATTTTATCACAAATGTTTCTAATTTCACCTTCAAATAACTAAGAGTTTTTACATCAACCAATTTTATTGTTCTTTGAGTTTGTTTATGTAGTGGATTGCATTGATGGATTTCCGTTTATTGAACCAACCCTGCATTCCCGGGATAAAGCCTACTTGATCATGGTGGATGATCATTTTGATGTGCTCTTGGATTCGGTTGGCAAGAATTTTATTGAGTATTTTTGCATCGATGTTCATAGGGAAATTGGCCTGAAGTTCTCTTTCTTTGTTGGATCTCTGTGTGGTTTTGGTATCAGCGTAATTGTGGCTTCGTAGAAGGAATTGGGTAGTGTTCCTTCTGTTTCTATTTTGTGGAATAGTTTGAAGAGTATTGGTGTTAAGTCTTCTTTGAAGGTCTGATAGAATTCTGCACTTAAACCATCTGGTCCTGTGCTTTTTTTGGTTGGAAGACTTTTTATGACCCCTTCTATTTCATTAGGCGTTATGGGACTGTTTAGATGATCTATTTGGTCCTGATTTAATTTTAGTATTTGGTATCTGTCAAGGAAATTGTCCATTTCCTCCAGATTCTCCAGTTGTGTTGAGTATAGGCTCTTGTAGTAGCATCTGATGAGTTTTTCAGATTTCCTCAGTTTCTGTTGTTATATCCCCCTTTTCATTTCTAATTTTGTTAATTTGGATACTTTCTCTGTGCCCTTTGGTCAGTCTGGCTAAGGGTTTATCTATCTTGTTGATTTTCTCAAAGAACCAGCTCCTGGATTCGTTGATTCTTTGTATGGTTCTCTTTGTTTCCAATTGATTGATTTCAGCCCCGAGTTTCATGATTTCCTGTCTTCTACTCCTCCTGAGTGAATTGGCTTCTTTTTGTTCCAGGACTTTCAGGTGTGTCGTTAAGCTGCCAGTGTATGCTCTCTCCATTTTCTTTTTGGAGGCTCTCAGGGCTATGAATTTTCCTCTTAGCACTGCTTTCATTGTGTCCCAAAGATTTGGGTATGTTGTGCCTTCATTTTCATTAAATTCTAAAAAGTCTCTGATTTCTTTCCTTATTTCTTCTTTGGCCAAGGTGTAATTGAGTACAGTATTGTTCAGCCTCCATGTGTATGTGGGCTTTCTGTTGTTTTTGTTGCTATTGAAAACCACTCTTACTCCATAGTGACCTGATAAGAGGCATGGGATTAGTTCGATCTTCTTATATTTGTTGAGGTCTGTCTTGTGACCAATTATATGGTCGATTTTGGAGAAGGAACCATAAGCTGCTGAGAAAAAGGTATATTCTTTTTGCTTTAGGGTGAAATGTTCTATAAATATCGGTCAAATCCAATTGGTCCAAAGCTTCAATTAGTTTTACTGTGTCCCTGTTTAGTTTCTGTTTTCCTGATCGGTCCATTGAGGAGAGTGGAGTGTTGAAGTCCCCCACAATTATTGTGTTAGGTGCAATGTGTGCTTTG
Organism: Apodemus sylvaticus; assembly: GCF_947179515.1. NCBI lineage: Eukaryota > Metazoa > Chordata > Mammalia > Rodentia > Muridae > Apodemus > Apodemus sylvaticus. The sequence goes on from NC_067483.1 coordinate 50,087,712, forward strand.
AGCTTTAGTAAAGTTTCTTTTCGAACGAGGGTGCCCTTGCATTTGGCACATAGATGTTCAGAATTGAAAGTTCTTCTTGGTGGATTTTTCCTTTGACCAGCAAGAAGTGTCCTTCCGTGTCTCTTTTGATGACATTAGGTTGAAAGTTAATTTTATCTGATATTAGAATGGCTACTCCTGCTCGTTTCCAGTGACCATTGGCTTGTAAGATTGTCTTCCAGCCTTTTACTCTAAGGTATTTTTTATCTTTGACACTGAGGTGTGTCTCCTGTATGCAGCAAATTGTAGGGTCCTGTTTCCTTATCCAGTCTGTTAGCCTATGTCTTTTTACTGGGGAATTGAGACCATTGATGTTAAGAAATATTAAGGAATAGTGATTATTACTTCCTGTCATTTTTGATGTTCTTTTTATATATGAGTGGTTATCTTCTTTTGGATTTGATGAAGGAAGGTATCTATCTTGAGTTTTCCAGGGTGTAGTTTCCCTCCTTGTATTGGAGTTTTCCTCCTATTATTCTTTGCAGAGCTGGGTTTGTGGAAAGATATTGTGTAAATTTGGTTTTGTCATGGAATATCTTGGTTTCTCCATCTATGGTGAATGAGAGTTTTGCTGGGTATAGTAGTCTTGGCTGACATTTGTGTTCTCTTAGAGTCTGCATGAGATCTGCTCAGGATCTTCTAGCTTTCATGGTCTCTGGTGAGAAGTCTGGTGTGATTCTGATATGTCTTCCTTTATATGTTACTTGGCCTTTTTCTCTTACTGCCTTTAATATTCTTTCTTTGTTTAGTGCATTTGGGGTTTTGATTATTATTTGATGGAAGGTATTTCTGTTCTGGTCCAGTCTGTTTGGAGTTCTGTAGGCTTCTTGTATATTCATAGGCATCTCTCTCTTTAAGTTAGGAAAGTTTTCTTCCATAATTTTGTTGAAGATATTTGCTGGCCCTTTCTGTTGTAAATCTTCACTCTCATCTATACCTATAATCCTTAGGTTTGGTCTTCTCATTGTATCCTGGATTTCCTGGATGTTCTGGGATACAAGCTTTTTGCATTTTGCATTTTCTTTGAGAGTTGAGTCAATGGTTTCTATGGTATCTTCAGCATCTGAGATTCTTTCTTCCATCTCTTGTATCCTGTTATTTATATTTGCATCTATGGCCCCTGGTTTCTTCTCAAGGTTTTCTATCTACAAAGTTGTCTCCCTTTGTGATTTCTTAGTTGTTTCTACTTTTGTTTTTAGATCCAGGATGGTTTTGCTCAGTTCCATCATTTGTTTATTTGTGTTTTCCTGTAATTCTTTAAGAGATTTTTGTGTTTCCTCTTTTATGACTTCTGCCTGTTGACTCAAGTTCTCCTGCATTTCTTTAATTTTTTTTTTTTTTTTTTTTTTTTTTGCTTTTCTTCTTTATTGGCTTCTATCTCTTGGGCCTTATTCTCCTGCATTTCTTTAAGAGATTTTTGTGTTTCCATTATATGGGTTTCTAGCTTATTCATGTTCCCCTGTATTTCTTTAAGAGATTCATTTATGTCCTTTTTGTGTTCTTCTAGCAGCATCATGAAAAGTGATTTTAAATCCAAATCTTGTTTCTCTGGTGTGTTGGCATAACCAGGACTTGCTGATGTTGGAGAGTTTGGTTCTGATGCTACCATATTGCCTAGATTTCTGTTAGTAGCATTCTTGCATTTGCCTTTTGCCATCTTGTTCTCTGGAGCTAGTTGGTCTTATCTCTGGCTGGTGTTTCAGCCTCCTGAGAGGCTCTAGGGCTATTTCTGCAACACTGGATGGCAGGGTTTCCCCTGTTGCAGATTGCTGATGTGCTGTCCTCCTCTTGGGTGCTTTTGCAGCCCTAGTGTGTTTGCCCCAGATTGTGACTGTGAACTAGTTGGTGCCCGTTTGCTCCTTCAGGGAGTGCTGAGGGGTGTATGCTGTGGGGAACCTTTTCTGCATGCTGATCACTCTGCTGGCCAGCGGAGCTCCCAACCGGGTTGGTGCACACTAGGCTATCCTTGCTGCTCAGGCCCTGAGTCTAGGCAAAAGCCTGGCAGGCCAATGTCTGAGCAAAATTCCCCTCAGCTGTGAGTGCTGTTGGGTCTGTCAGGTGGCCAGGATGGCAGTGTGCGCATGCTCCCTGAGAGTGCTGGGAGAGTCTGCTGGACTAACAACCTCTTGGCTGGGTCAGCACACAGATGGCCCACCGAGCAGCCCAGGGCCTGGAGGAAATCCAGGGCCTGACTGTCTTAGACCCCAGCTATGTCAGCCTCGGGCTAGCCTGTTAGCTGGTTTTGCCTGTTAGGACTCTCTCTCTTCCTGTAGGCAAAATGGCAGGGGGGGGGAGGTGCTGGCGCTCTGGCCCAGGCAAACAACCTCCTGGCCAGGTTTGCACACCGGTGCCCCGCCCCCCCACCAGCTCAGTGCCTGGGTGCAGGCCAACGCCTGTCGGGCTTAGGCCCCCGCAATGTTGGTCTTGGGTTGTATTTGTGTACCTCAGTCTGTCTGATTTCTCTGGCGTCCGAGAACCAATATGGATGCCTCGTATCTGACTGGCAGGAGTCAGAGTGACGTTTGTCTATTTATTTCTTGAATTTTCCCAGAAATATTTTCCATGTAAATCTTCAGTGTTATCTGAAAATGTTTATAATTCTACCTTCAATCAGCTTAGATTTATCTTTATGCCTATCATTTTATCTATACAATTTCCATGATAATGTTTAATTTTAACATGTTTTTCTATATATTTCTACAATTTTATCAGAAATATTTTCCATGTAAATCTTCAAGTTTATCAGAAAATGTTTATAATTCTACTTTTAATCAACTTAGGAATTCTTTCATGCCTACCGTTACTATATCTATATAAAATTTTCCACAATAATCTTCAATTCTAACATATTTTTCTACATTTTTCTACAATTTTATGAAAATTTTTTTCCACGTAAATCTTCAATTCTATCATAAAATGTTTCTATCCCATATTTGAATTAATTTAGCAATGCTTTACATGTCTACCACTTTACTCCTTAATTTTCCATGAAAATTGTCAATTTTCATGTGTTTATCTGAAATAGTTTCCATGTAAATCTTTAATTTTTTATTAAAATGTTTTTATTTCCCTTTACTTCCCTTTTCAATAAATTAAAAAAAAAAAAAAAAAAAAGAACTTCTTGGGGAATCACCATCCCTGACCTCAAGCTACACTACAGATCAATAGTGATAAAAACTGCATGGTATTTGTACAGGGACAGGCAGGTAGATCAGTGGAATAGAACTGAAGACCCAGAAATGAACCCTCATACCTATGGCCCTTGATCTTTGACAAAGGCGCTAAAAACCATCCAGTGGAAAAAAGACAGCATTTTCAACAAATGGTGCTGGGTCAACTGACAGTCAACATCTAGAAGGATGCAAATTGACCCATTCTTATCTGCCTGTACAAAGCTCAAGTCCAAGTAGATCAAGTACCGCCACATAAAACCAGATACACTGAATCTAACAGAAGAGAAATTGGGGAAGAACCTGGAGCACATGGATAAAGGGGAAATTTTCCTGAATAGAACACCAGTAGCTTATGCTCTAAGATCAAGAATTGACAAATGGGACCTCATAAAACTACAAAGCTTCTGTAAGGAAAAGGACACTGTCAATAGGACAAAACGGCAATCAAAAGATTGGAAAAAGATCTTTACCAATCCTATATTCGACAGACGGCTAATATCCAATATATACAAAGAACTCAAGAAGTTAGATTCCAGAGAACCAAATAACCCCATTAAAAAATGTAGTACAGAGGTAAACAAATAATTCTCAACTGAGGAATACCAGATGGCTGAGAAACACCTAAAGAAATGTTCAACATCCTCAATCATTTGGATAATGCAAATCAAAACAACCCTGAGATTTCACTTCACACCAGTTAGAATGGCCAAGATCAAACACCGGGGACAGCCGGTGCTGGTGAGGATGTGGAGAAAGAGGTTCCTCTTTTGCTGGTAGGATTGCAAGCTAGTAAAACCACTCTGGAAATCAGTTTGGTGATTCATCAGAAAACTGGTCATAGCACTACCTGAGGACCCATCTATACTCCTTCTAGGCATATACCCAGAAGATGCTCTAACATGTCATAAGGACACATGCTCCACTATGTTCATAGCAGCCTTTTTTATAATAGCCAGAAGCTGGAAACACCCCAGATATCCCGCAACAGAGGAATGGATACAGAAAATGTGGTCCTTTACTTCTCTATGAAGGGATTTGCAGAAGAAAATGACTCAGAAGTAATCTCACTATGACCCCTTAAAGGTATATCCAAATTTAAATCATCTTGCACATGAATTATCCAGAACTAATTTGAACAACCAAAATACATCAACAACTATGATTTTAGGATACTATATTTCTGAAATCTTACTGTTTATTTTTAGTTCTATTGAATACATTCTAGTATAAGAATTAGCATGTGTTCTAAGACTTAAAGGCAAACTCCTGCAATAAATTACATATATTTAATATTGATACCTAAAATCATAATTGTTATCTTTATAAACATATTATTTCTCTTTTATAAATGGTTCGATATATATGTTTTACAAAAAGAAAACCAAGATAATAAATTTCTTGTATACTAGGTAAGAACAATGTAAATCCACAGTAAAATGAGTACTTGTTCAAGAGAAACCTCAAATTACATGTTCAAGCACTTTAACAACCAGTAGACAGATTTTTCAAAATTTGCAAACTGCTATTTATCCTCCACCTACTACCTACTTAACACAGATACAAAGATACTAAATCTAATGCTTCATTTCTGGCAGTCAAACTATTCTGTTATTTCAAAAACAGGGTAGAGACAAGATAGATACAATAGCCTATGACTTTTGTGTTGTTGGAAACATTAGGGCTAGGGAAAATATAACAGGTGCAGTGTCTAACATATAATACAGAAGTGATAAAAGTTTTTTGCTGGAAACAGAGTAAAGAAAAACAAATCAAGACATTCTCTACAACAAAGAGGCCCTTAACACCAACTAGTCAAGACACTTTGGCTTTGAGAATCTCACTCAGCTCCTGCCTGATGCTTGAATATAGAGTTTAGTCCAAACACATTAGTGGAGTTCTATTATTCTCTAAGTACTCAAAAGGCACTCTTTTCTTTATCCTCATGATCATAAGAATTTTAACACTTCATATTTGGTAACTGCCATTTTAGTTTTCTTCAAGTGAGTGAAAGGGGTACATGGACTAAGGTGTGTGGCCAGAATTTAAAGTATTCTAGCATGCTAGACTCGCTTTCTGAAGATTCCAGTGTCAACAAAGCAATAGTCATTGGGAAACCTTTTAGAGGTATCAGCAACTGCTCCCTCAAAATAACAGAAGATTGTCAGGGTCATCAGGACTGGATAAGGGGATTAAATTACCTCAGATGCTTTCCAAAAAGGCTCAGGTTTCTCATCTGATATTAGATAATAGATTTCAAGTGTTTGTGTTTTAAGGTGATCAATGTGATACACAAGAAGTTCATGATTAAGAAAAGTCTGGATTCACATCTTAATTATATAATATTTGTATCTATACATTATTAGATAGACTACTAACTTTTATTCTTTAATTTCATTTGTAAACATAGTCTGCTAGCTCTAGCTCCAGATTATGTCAATAAAATACTATATGTAAAACATTCTGCCAATTTTAATAAAGACATCAGGATTTATTGTAAATATGATACTGAAATTGAGTGTATTTTTCTCCTCATAGTACTTGAAGGATGAAGAGTTAACACAACTGGCTTGAGGTAGATTCACTATTTTTACTAAAGAAGTCCTGTAGGAGAGGGGGAAAACATACACACCAGATCTAATCTCTTGTCAAGAGAACAATTGGACCTCGGAGCAAACTCAGGAATGCTTTCGGCTATGAGGAAGAATCTTATCTATTTACCATTCTTAGCAGAATCCTCATAGCTATGGAATGTTTATAAAAATCAGCTCATCACTGTGTTCCTGAGAAATCACTCTGTAGAATATGTCACTTATTAACACTCTTAGGACCCAATGTTGCAACCTCCATCACTTGCCTCTACACCATTAGAAATATGAACATATGAGAACAGAATAGGAACAATGAACATTGGTAAGGGAATTTGAAGACAATTTAAAAAATATTTTATAATATTTACTGGACTTTTCAAACTTATTATATGAACACATCAACAAAAGCTCTGGAACATCCAGCAATATCAACTTCCCATTTTTCCTATCTATTCACAATAAGGAGTCCTGTGAAAATGCTGCATAGCTATACACATCTGTGATTTTTCACGCATGGATTCTGCCTGCTTCCTAACATATCCACATCTTCATTCTCAGAAACTGTAAGAAAATTTATAAAAGAAACACTTTTAGCTTTTGTCTTAATTTTCAATCTCAAACAAAACAAATTCTATTTTCTAATTTCAACAGAATGTGTTAGTGTCCTGATGACAGATTGTTACAATTATTTTAACATGTCAATGTACACTCACACATTCCAACAGAAAACTTAATGTAAGCTAGAGCATTAATCATTTAAATAACTAAAACAGTAGACTGCCTTGCATAGTCTGATGCATATTGTTTAGTGTTCTAAACAGCTCATAAAGTGTCTTCTTCATTTTGCATATGAGTAAACTAAGTTCCAATGAGGCAATTGCACACCTCTAAACTCCAAGCTAAAGAATTAGAGGAACAGTGATCAAATAGAGGGAGTTGAATTGGTATCTCCATTCAAACTATGAAGGGTATATTATTTTACTCTATTCTAGCTAACAAGTTGATGTGGTATACATCTGTTGATACTGGTGGACTAAAGACCCCTTAGTAAAAGACAGTGGCTGTGAACAACAACACTAACAGGAGTCAGAATACAAGCATTTGAACTAGCTCTACAAGCTCTGAAACCAAAAAAGACACAAAATGGGCATGTGACACCCACAAAACAGGGTGCTGTATTGCAGAAAATTTCTACAGTGGGCAAGAAGAAAATCTATCCTTTTCTTATAGAGAAAAGCACTGTCTGTATGACCCTTGTGGGAGTGCATACCCCCTTTCAGGGCCAGAGATCATCTTCAACCTCCAAGATTATTTGATCCCTATAGGCAACTGGCAGTTCAGAGCAAAGGCAAAGGCAGTCAGTATCTAACTCTCAAGACACAGTGGTGCAAGCAATATTCTCTCAGCATAGTATCACTTCAATTATAATCTCTGGGGGAGGGTAATAAATACAATAAGCTTGGAGCAATTTTGGTAAACAAAAATAATACACTGAATTATTTGATAAACATATAGGACTGCATGTGTAATTCATAAATGGCCAAATGTTTTCCTGTGTTTGGACTTCTGAAATGATGGAAACATATTGGCTTTCTAATTAAATGAAAAGTAATCCAAGAACTTTTGTGACGATCTTGTGAAGAACTCTTGTGAAGAACTCTTGTGGGATCTAATTGGGAAATAGGAATGCTGAAAACTAAGCTACAATACTAGCTGGTAGGTCCCATTAACTTCTACTTCTACCCATGTCCACTTGAGATCATGATGTATTTCATTGAAGCATTTCCCCCTTCCCTTTCCTCCCTCTTCAAGTCCTCCTAAATATTCCTCCTCCCCTTTCAAATCCATGGAATTTTTAAATACGTAATTTACACACATGTATGTGGCTTCCTAAATACCTAAGTACAATGTGGTCAGCGCATATGATGTGACTTGTGTGTATATTTTGAGGGCTGAACATTTGCTATTAGATCAGCAATTCTTTTCCTGTTCCTCCTGCTCTCCATATTCCTTCTTCAATTGCCCCTTGACTTATCAGCACAATCCTTAATTACATTCACACTTAAAAAATAGGCACCTAAAAATATTAGTAATAAAACTTTTTAGCTAAAAACAGTCGTGCTTTTTCTGTAGTAGACTGGCCGGTCCATTGTGGAAAGATTGTCTGAATTCACTGCATTCTTCTTATCATCAAAGAAACTCTCTGCCACATGAAGAAGGCTTCAGTAAGCCATAATTACTTTCCATATTTAATATGCTCCTTGTATGTTTCCTGTGAGCAGGAAACAAAGGAGATTCTAATCAACACAATCTCTAAATGTGATGATATAAAATACCACTTAACAAATGCTACATCTTCTTATAATACTCTTAAATCTGACAATATTACCTTAATTCCTGGTGTCAAATAACAAATTACTCTATAACTCTATAAAATAACAGATCATTAAATGGTTATCACTTTCAAATTTTTTCTTATTAATCTAGTCTCCAAATAAGGACATTTTTTTACTCAACCTATTTTCAATGGCATATTGTGGCACCTTTGTTGGTAACTTCAACCCATTTGTTTCTAACATAGTTCTAGAAAATGCAAATTTTCAAGTCTGACCACTGCCTTTAATGTTCTTGGATGTTAGCAAACCACACTTCAAGCAGCTGAGCAGAGTCTACAGAGGTGACCAGGAAAGCCTTGCAATCCTATCATGGGGTGTCAGATTTCTTTAACCAGTCTCTTGCTAAGTGAGTAACCATTCCCTCTCATGTTCAGCAAGCCATTAGACATATACAAACAAACAAAAGACAGTTAACACCACCAGGGTCAGCAGATTCTAACCAAAGTTCACAGCTGGCAAATAGCAAAGCTACACAACATAGAAAACCAAGAAATTGAGATGGAATAGAAGTTACTTCCTAAAGCATGCAAAAGCAAATGATTCAGTAGGGCTTCCAGATATATCAAAACCATGTGTCAAAATCACAGAAGCTTCCCAACTAGCATGTGATTTAAGCAAGCACACCCTGACAACAGAGGTTACAGAAAATTATAGGCTACACGAGACATGTGTCTGCTTAAAGAGCCTTTGAATCAAGTTCTATGTAGACATTAAAGGCATAAAATCTTGCCTTCTGTGCCAGAGTTGAGATTAATAGCAACATTTTTAACATGATCCATGTACCAAGGCCATGTGCTAAGCACCAAGAATATTACCTTATTTATACCACATACCAATATATTCAAAAGAAGAAAATAAATGTAATTAGTCTTATCTCCATTTTCAGGATGAGAAATGAAGACTTTGGGATAATTAGTAAATTGTACAGTAGTATGAATCTGATATCACATACAAAAACCTATTTATAATGGACTTACTTCATTCATGACTTTCCAAATATGAAAAATGAATTTTTTCCTTTAAGAGCAACAGATAAGATTCATTTGTGTCTAGGAATTAAAGTTTTGCAAGGATTTCATAAAAATTTTTAAAAGAACTTGAAATTTTCCTTCCAGTGTGTAAATATCAAGTATTTTTATTTACCAGATTTTTAATACCCCAAAGATGTATTGTTCCCAAGACACACACATTTGTACATACATATATCCTGCACCTGACACACTGGAATAATGTCAACTGTGTTTACTTCAATAATTACCTTCAAACAAACACATGTAGTGATTTTATCTGAATGTCAGATCCCACGTGGCACTTTCCTTGTCTGACTGAGGCCTCAAGGAAGTAAATTAATGGATCAAAACCAAGTGAATATAATCCAGCATTTGAAACATTCCAGAGAGCTAAGATTTCTAGATTTCCCTAGAGATATTACTGTCTTCTCAAATAGTACTCATAATGAAAAGACTGTTAAATCATAGAACATGACATTCCCAGTTAAAATGACATGCAGCATATGCATAGAGCCTGGAGAAATTATTACTAAGGTCAAAATCATACACTAACTCCTATAATTTTCCCCTATTTTAAATTGTGATAGATTTTTATACAATATATTCTGATTATGTTCCCACAACCAGCTCTTCCTATATCTTTCCCACTCCCCCTTACCTCCCATTTGAATTCATACCTTCTTTGCCTTTCCTTGAAGAACAGGTAGCTAAAGAATAACAATACAATGAAACAAAAAAAAACTTCTGGAATAGGACAAAACAAAAGACAAAAAGGCACAGGAAAAGCACAAGAAACACATAGACACAAAGACACACATGTTCATTAACATATAAATTCCATAAAAACACAAAACCAGAGGCCATAATATATATGTAATAGACTCCTATAATTTGAAACAGACCAAAGGTGAACAAGCCTTTGTTATTAGTTGCATGTGTCTCCTTAACATAACTACATATTCCTGCTTTGGCCTTAATCAAGGTTACTAATAACTTTCCTGAAGTGTTGCATGGTTTCAATTCCAGTACTGAAGAAACAGAGGCAAGAACATTTATTTAAAAATCTAGCCTGCTCTAAAAATTGAGTTCTAGACTAATGTGGGATATATTGTGAGACCCTATCTCAAAAAGAGACGTCTGGTAAGCAATAACTGAATTGGTATGTTATCCCTAGTTCACAGTTTTTACATAGGAAAGCAAAGGAATCTGACAGATTGCCTACACTGTGAGATATATTCTGAAAAACAGACTAAGTCATTTATCCCCCAGACTATCACCAAAGTGATTAACTAAACCCTTTCAAACAAAGGAAGCCATTCAAAATGTGCTTGACGGTCCGTAATTAGAAAGCCAGGCAATTTTCAGTATTTGGTAGCTCAGCAACTCGACTATGCTCTACAAACAATAATTCTAAACACTGAAAAAGACATTTGGGGCAACGATATTATAAAAATTAGCGGACCAGACAAGGCTGCCCCCTTTCTCCTTATCTTTTCAATATTGTACTTGAGGTACTAGCTCGGGCAATTCGACAACATAAGGAGGTCAAAGGGATACAAATTGGAAAGGAAGAAGTCAAATTATCATTATTTGCAGACGACATGATCGTCTACCTAAGTGACCCAAAGAACTCCACTAGAGAGCTCCTACAGCTGATAAACAACTTCAGCAAAGTGGCAGGTTATAAAATCAACTCAAGCAAATCAGTGGCCTTCCTATACTCAAAGGATAAGCAGGCTGAGAAAGAAATTAGGGAAATGACCCCCTTCACAATAGCCTCAAACAGTATAAAGTATCTTGGGGTGACTCTTACCAAACATGTGAAAGATCTGTATGACAAGAACTTCAAGACTCTGAAGAAGGAAATGGAAGAAGACCTCAAAAAATGGGAAAACCTCCCATGCTCATGGATCGGTAGAATCAATATAGTTAAAATGGCCATTCTGCCTAAAGCACTATACAGATTCAATGCAATACCCATCAAAATCCCAACTTAATTCTTCACAGAGTTAGAAAGAGCAATTATCAAATTCATCTGGAACAACAAAAAACCCAGGATAGCTAAAACTATTCTCAGCAACAAAAGAAAATCTGGGGGAATCAGTATCCCTGACCTCAAGCAATACTACAGAGCAATAGTGTTAAAAACTGCATGGTATTGGTACAGTGACAGACAGGAGGATCAATGGAACAGGATTGAAGATCCAGAAATGAACCCACACACCTATGGCCACTTGATGCTCGACAAAGAGGCTGAAAACATCCAATGGAAAAAAGATAGCCTTTTCAACAAATGGTGCTGGTTCAACTGGAGGTCAGCATGCAGAAGAATGCGAATTGATCCATCCTTGTCTCCTTGTACTAAGCTCAAATCCAAATGGATCAAGGACCTCCACATAAAGCCAGACACTCTGAAGCTAATAGAAAAGAAACTGGGGAAGACCCTTGAGGACATCGGTACAGGGAGAAAGTTTCTGAACAGAACACCAATAGCATATGCTCTAAGAGCAAGAATTGACAAATGGGACCTCATAAAATTACAAAGTTTCTGTAAGGCAAAGGACACCATCAAGAGGACAAATCGGCAACCAACAAATTGGGAAAAGATCTTCACCAATCCTACATCAGATAGAGGGCTAATATCCAATATATATAAAGAACTCAAGAAGTTAGACTCCAGAAAACCAAACAACCCTATTAAAAAATGGAGTACAGAGTTAAACAAAGAATTCTCACCTGAAGAACTTCGGATGGCGGAGAAGCATCTTAAAAAATGCTCAACTTCATTAGTCATTAGGGAAATGCAAATCAAAACAACCCTAAGATTTCATCTTACACCAGTCAGAATGGCTAAGATTAAAAATTCAGGAGACAGCATGTATTGGAGAGGGTGTGGAGAAAGAGGAACACTCCTCCACTGCTGGTGGGGTTGCAAATTGGTACAACCACTCTGGAAATCAGTCTGGCGGTTCCTCCGAAAACTGGGCACCTCACTTCCAGAAGATCCTGCTATACCACTCCTGGGCATATACCCAGAAGACTCCCCACCATGTAATAAGGATACATGCTCTACTATGTTCATAGCAGCCCTATTTATAATTGCCAGATGCTGGAAAGAACCCAGGTATCCCTCAACAGAAGAGTGGATACAAAAAATGTGGTATATCTACACAATGGAGTACTATTCAGCCATTAGAAACAATGAATTCATGAAATTCTTAGGCAAATGGATAGAGCTAGAGAATATCATACTAAGTGAGGTAACCCAGACTCAAAAGATGAATCATGGTATGCACTCACTAAGTGGATATTAACCTAGAAAACTGGAATACCCAAAACATAATCCACACATCAAATGAGGTACAAGAAGAAAGGAGGAGTGGCCCCTGGTTCTGGAAAGACTCAGTGAAACAGTATTCAGCAAAACCAGAACGGGGAAGTGGGAAGGGGTGGGTGGGAGGACAGGGGAAGAGAAGGGGGCTTACGGGACTGTCGGGGAGTGGGGGGGCTAGAAAAGGGGAAATCATTTGAAATGTAAATAAATTATATGGAATAAAAAATAAAAAATAAAAAAAAATAAAAAAAAATTCGCACTCATTGGTATGCTTATGAATGTATTTGTAAAGAAAGTATTACTTTAAAAGAACCATTCACCCTTTAGTTTCACATACTAGGCCACTAATCCCTCTTCTCATGCACATTATAAGTAATAGCTGCCAAGACTGAAAAGGCTTAGGTGTATCATTATAAATCTCCCAATACTATCTCCTGACAACTCTAAATATATACTCTACTGAGGGTAATTTTTATTTACCAGAACAATTATGTCCCTGATATAATTATTTTATTGTCAAACTCCTCTAAAGACTCCACAACAAATCTATCCCATTATTCACCCTTTGCTTACCTGGTTGATGTATTTTTGATAGCAATGAAAGTACTCTAAAACTAAAAATCAAATCTTTCATTATAAAATATATCCATTAAATAAGAACCTACTATTTAATGCATGCCCACAGTGTCAGAGGAGAAAAGGAAAATGAAGGAGTGGAGTTTTAATGCACAATAACACCAGGACATGAAAAGAAAAATCTTTCACAAGTGCTAATGTGAATATTTACTGGAGCCCATTTAGCCCACTTCTTATAATCAGAGCTTAATTTTACTTTATTAATCTCTTGAATATGTCTTTTCTTTCAAAAGCCTGAATATAAAAATATACCTTAGAACATTATTATAGCTTTGGGCTGGCAAGACAGTTCAGCAGGTAAAAATCACTTGTCAGGCAAGCTTGGTGACCTGAAACTGATCTGTAAAACCTTTGTCAAACTATTTGCCTAAAAAGTTTGTGAATTCATTGTTTCTAATTGCTGAGTAGTATTCCATTGTGTAAATATACCACATTTTCTGTATCCATTCCTCCTTTGAGGGACATCTGGCTTCTTTCCAGCTTCTGGCTATTATAAATAAGGCTGCTATGAACATAATGGAGCATGTGTCTTGGTTGCATGCTGGGAAATCCTTTGGGTATATGCCCAGGAGAGGTATAGCAGGGTCCTCTGGAAGTGTCATGTCCAGTTTTCTGAGGAACTGCCAGACTGATTTCCAAAGTGGTTGTACCATCTTACAGCCTCATCAGCAGTTGAGAAGTGTTCCTCTTTCTCCACACCCTGGCCAACACCTGCTGTCTCCTGAGTTTTTGACCTTAGCCATTCTGACTGGTGTTGGTGAAATCTCAGGGTTGTTTTGATTTGCATTTCCCTAATGACTAATCATCCTAAGTGAGGTAACCCAATCACAAAAGAATATACATGGAATGCAATCTCTGATAAGTGGATATTAATTTACCCAGAAGCTCTGAATACCCAAGGCACAAATTGCATAAGAAATGACTCCCATGAAGAAGTATGGAGAGGGTCCTGTTCCTGGAAAGGATTGATCTAGGGTTGGAGGGGAATATAAGGACAGAGAAAAAGGAGGGAGGTGATTAGAGAATGGGTGGAGAGAAGAAAGTGTATGGGACATATGGGGAGGGGGGATCTGGAAAAGGGGAAATCATTTGGAATGTAAACAAAGAATATGGAAAATAAAAATATTTAAAAAAAAGGAAAAAAGAAAAAAAAGAAAAGATGTTCAGTTTATGTCATGAAGGAGATGGAAAATCAAAGAAAATGAAATGTTAGTTACAATGCAATGATTCAAGTGATCAAAAGTACAAATACTGAGAATGTAAAATGCTGGAGTGCATATGGACCAACAGGAAGCTTCATTCCATCCTAATGGGGAAAAGTGCAGCCATTTTGGAAACACTTAGTTTAACATAGTTCATCACTTGTGCTGATTCATATATACTCAGAGAAATAAAAACCATGTTAACTTAAAAAAAAAAAAAAACCTTTGTCATGGTAGAAAGGGAGAACTGACTCCATTATGTTACCTCCACAAGCCCACAAGCATGTGATGACACATGCTCTCTCTCTCTCTCTCTCTCTCTCTCTCTCTCTCTCTCTCTCTCACACACACACACACACACACACACACACACACACACACCCCTTTAAAGGTCTTACAAAAAAGCTTCATAGCTATTAATAAAATGGTATTTTCTATAGTGTAGAGACTATAAAGGGATCCAAGTAAACACATGATAATAAAGGGGACAAATATTAGGCTTCATAAAATTCCTTGAAATATCTTAGGAATTTCAAATAAAAAGGCTGTCAAAGATCATACAGTATATGGATTCCAAATGGTCAAGAAAAGACACATCACTAAAGCATGCACTCTTCTAGCTTTCTTTACAACCTATACTCAATAAGCCGACATAAACCATGAATTGTGCCACAGGTATAATGTCCACCCTACCAGTATAATAAATATATAAACTCTACCAAGGTACAAGCCCAACAGATCAACCAAAGAAAATAGCCATGGATTTCCTGGTGGAGTTACAAAGAGTATGTCATCAAGGTGACTTTAAATCTCATAACCACTGTTCAAGGAAAAACAAAACCCAAACCAAGGAGGAGGATAATTCTATTCTTGGCCTTTACTGTTCCAATGAGTTAATTCTAAGAAATGTTATTTAAATATTGAATATATAGTTTTAATATCAAATTAAATGCTTCCAGTTAAACTAAACAAAATACCTATATTCCTGGATCTTTTAGTCTAACATCAAACACAAGCCAAAAAAACCATAGTAAATAAATCATAATCATATAGCATATTACAAAGTTCTGAGTACTTTGAGGGAATAAAAGGGCAATTAGAGCAATTACACAGCCAGAAGAAATCGCTAGACTGTAGTTTCACAAGGACAAATAGGGTACAATTGATTATGCAGTTTTTGAGCAAAGATTAGAGAACAATGAAGAAGCTCCACATGCCACTATTTTGGAGAATGTTCTAGACATTTGCAAACTGCTAATACAAAACATCTAGACACAAACCACTTATGTGTTGTCTAAGAGACCTCCGCATAAAGACGTAAATGGTTAGGAAAAACTCAATGAGGGAGAGAGACATCAGCTTATTATGTTATCTGGGCTGCTGAATGATGCAAGTCCTATAGGATATAATAGTAAAACATCTCTTACTCCGAATGAGTCAAGGCAACTTTAGAGATTTTGGAAGGAAAGATGGGGAGTTATTATCTGTTTGAAGAGGACTAGTATGGTAGCACTAATAAGAATATGTTGTAATAGGTATGGTGACTCATCACAGCACTCAGGAGGCAGAGGCAGGCAGATATCTGTGAGTTGTGAGTTCTAGGATATTCTAGGCTGCACAATGTGTTGCAGAGCAGCCTGACCTTCACAGTGAGCTCCAGACCAGCCAATCTCCCCTCACTCCCTGAGACACAGTCTTTTTAAAATTGACTTTTTTTTAAATGTATGTGAGTACATTGTCCCTGTCTTCAGAAGAGGCTATCAGATCCCATTACAGATAATTATGAGCCACCATATGGTTGCTGGAAATTGAACTCAGGACCTCTGGAAGAACAGTCAGTGCTCTTAACAACTGAGCCATCTCTCTAGCCCAAGACATACTCTTTAAAAATATGAAAAGAAACAGAAGCAAGAAAAGCAGGAAGAAAATCCCTAGGAGAGACACAATAAGAGACACAGAAAATATAAAGGTACACCGCAGTAGTGGAGCAGAAACGAGGGTAGAATCTACTGTAAAGACCAAGTCACAGCGATGCTGCTGAGAGCACTGAGCTAGTAAACATGTCAAGCTCTAATACATTCTGAATGTCAAGCCACCAGGGTCATTTGATTAATCATCATGATGCTTGAGAGACAGACAATGATGTAGAATCCCTGAGTGAACAAGTGAAAAAGATAAATCTGCCAGCACTGAGTTTGGCAAAGCACAATAGCATCAGGAAGGGAAGGGATGGGATTTCGTTTGGAGCAATATACATGGAAGTGGATATGCAGGCATCTGACTATGAGACTAGGATATAAGAAAGCTCTCTAGACAGAAATAAATCCGATTCGAATGATTTTCAAAGACAATCTTGAATTTATCTTTCCTCTTTAACTGACATATAGTCCTATGTAGAATGTTTCTCTCTTTAATTTTTTACAATTTTTAATTTATTCCTTATTGATGCCATCAGTATGTTAGCTATAAATATTAGAGGTTGTATTAAGCTTATTTGTTATACTTATTATAAATAAAAGCCAGCAAGAAGTCTATCAACAATAACAACAGCATTAGAAATAAAAACCTGTAAGTTTATCATCATTAAGCTTAGTTATGAATTTCATCCATCAGGGGACAAAACTGGGCAAAAATATACTAGCGTGAGTAATTTCAAATTTATTCAGGTAGTCTCTGAAGTCATTTACGTGGAAAGAAACTCTGGGTCAATCTTTGAAGAGCCAATACTCACAATTTGGCCCTGCATCTGCACAAGAGTATGTGGAAATGGTCCTGTTAGCATGATAGGCAGTCTCTCAAAGCAAAAGACTACATGAGGCTCTACCCCCACTATAGTTAAAGAACAGCCACTGCCATTTGAACTTCTATTATACATTTTGATGTGTGGCAATGCATTGCCCTCATTGCTGGCTGCATAAGAGAACCTACTTGATTTATACCAAATAAAAACAGAAATCAAAAGATGCAATGCTCATTAAAACTACCTTACACTAACGGCCCATCCTCTTCTAAAATATAGATCAGAACACGGAACAATTTGAAACAGCTCTCAAAGGCAAAGGGAAATTGATTCTTGTTAAGGAAGAAAGAAAACTGGGGCAGAATTATTTCCTGTAATATTATATATTCATTACATAAAGTACGTAGTCATGTATTATGATCTGGCATGAAAAACAAATGTTAACTACTTTGCCAAACAACCAACAACAACATCTTACTGCTTGAGGCAGAAATGCATTTAAAGAACATTCAACAAAACATCCGAACTTCAGACTTTGCTCACAAAAGGTCATTCATGTTTTGAGGAAACATTTTAAGAAGTAAAACACTCCAAATGGCAAAATTGAATCTAGAGGTCAGTTATAGTTTAAAACAGAATGTGAAGTGAAAACCCCACTATATGAGAAAATTTCTGTATTTACCAGTGACTCAAAGTAATGAGAGGACTAAATCTGGCCATTTGACAGGTCTAGTTTTTATTAGAGTATTCTGGTTTGGTAAATTGGAATTTGAGGCAGTTTATCTTCAATGCAATAATACCAAGTTATATAGAAAAATAATAAAAAGTGGTATTTCTTCATTTCGGTGGGCAATTTACTCCTGAAGCCTGAATTATGTGCATCCAATGAATTATGCAGTTCTTATTGTCTTATTGGCAAAATGGAGGAAAGCAATTCCTACCCTAGGACTTACTGATTCTGTGAACAAAATGTAAAGTAGGGTTTCCCTTAGGATTTTCAAGAGGACAGAGTATGTTTTAGCTATTGATTTCACACAATGTAAAAGGCGTCTCATATTCATAAAGTACATGTGAAGAAGAAAAATGTAAAATAATGATCAAGAGTACAATCTCAACATACCACAAATCCAATGGTGCAACATTCTCTTTTCTTCTTCTTTTTTTATAGTTGATCTTAATTTCTTGCTTCATTCTTCATTTTCTCTGAAAGAATAAAAGTTTACCCAGTGAATTCCAAATGATCTTGGCCATGTCATTACCTTGGTGGCAGGTACCTGTGCTTCAGAATATCTTCAATTTTCTCTTCCTAAAATACTTGAGGCAAATGTGACACTATGCTTCTTGATATTTACCTGTCAGGTGGGCTTACTACTGCTGAAATTCCAGGACTCCCTTCCCATCACAGAATATTCCATCAAAACATGATCATCTAAACACACACAAAAAAAACCACACAAACACACGTATGCATGGACGCACATGTGTATGTGTGTGTGTACATGCATACATGTGCACACAGACTTGCACACAATGCACACATACATGCACAGATACACACACATGCATGTACAGGCACACATATGCACACATGCACACACACACACACACACACGTTTGCACACATGCATGCACTGACAAGCTAGAATTCTATCTCTCACCTGCTATCCAGCTTGCACATCACAACCTTCCATCTGAGCTTGATTCCTTCTTTCATGTCTGTGATATGTCTTCAAACCTTTTCTTAGCATTACACCCAAGCATCCCTGGGACATGCAAGGGAAAGGTCTATTTTCCCACAGAAGGGAACTCCTTTCCCAGGCTTCATATGTCCATTCACCACAAGCAATCATCTCTTCCCTCCTCTATCCACTTTTAATGGCACACATCTTCTTTTGGAAGATTTTAAATTTCCAGACAATTGATGAAACTGCAAACAATCCTCTCTTATTCTCAATCTTTATTATCTAAAGGCATCCACCATCTTCCCTAATAGTTCAGAGATGAAGATACAAAAGTTTCATTTTAATTAGGACCAAACTCTATTTGAGGTCTTCTCCCTCAAATAGAGGGCAAATTTATCTATTTGTCCATTTTTTAACCAATTTTTTTAGTTTCTTTGATTAGATATTTTCATTATTTACAGTACAAACATTATTCCCTTTCCTTCTTTCCCCTCATAAAACCCCCTATCCCATACCCCCTTCCCTTTCTCACTAACCCACCCACTCCTGCTTCCCCACCCTGGGATTCCCCTATACTGGGGCATAGAACCTTCTCAGGACCAAGGGCCTTTCTTCTTATTGATGTCCAACAAGGCCATCCTCTGCTACATATGCAGCTGAGTCATGGGTCCCTCCATGTGTATTCTTTGGTTAATGGTTTAGTCCCTGGGAGTTCTGGGGGTACTGGTTGGTTCATGTTGTTCCTCCTATGGGGCAGCAAACCCCTGCAACTCCTTGGGTCCTTTCTCTAGCTTCCACTGGGTTTCCTTCATGATGCACGATTTTAGGCCAAAAAGTGGGAAAGCAAGTACAATACCATGAAATGTACTTTCTCCAAAGAATCTTCCACTCTGCTGGACTAAGACACTGATGGTCTTAATTTTTGTGATTTACCTGAATAAAATCACTAAATTTAGAAAAAAAAGATAGTAAGAATATAAACACTTTATACATCATCCTGCTGTGTCAACATTTTCTCCAGCACTGTATCTTTTTAAAAAAGTCTTAAAGATATAAAGATGATTTTCAGTCTAGTCATTTATCGTAGTCACTCATTCATTCATTCATTCAATGAATTGAATAGCATACTGTCACGAAATGTCAAGTAAAATGCTTGGCTGAGAACACTAGTAGCTGTCTTCATAGAGCTTGTAGTCATCAAGAATATCACAACAACAAAGCAGGGGATGCTACAAAACACATGCAGATGTCCTGCATACTGTGCTGGATCTGGAACACTTCCATCATAATATTACAGCAATTGAAGACAGAATAGAAAGTAACATGGGAGGTGATAGATTAGAGAATAAAAAAAACTAGATAAATAGAGATTCAGATGTGTATAAGGCTATTTCATAGATCCAGGAGTAGTGTGAGCTATGAGGCAGTGTGGGAAACAGTGTGTTCCAGCTATGCAAGGTCTTGTATAGGTGAAACGTCTGAAACAAATATTTTCTTCAAGACAAAGGCATGATCAGATTCACTTTTTGTTTTTTTTTTAATAATCTCTAAGCATGAGATAAATAAAAGATACAGATTGTGCTCCTTACTGGGATTCTATTTCTTCATCCAAAAAAAATTTGTTATGAAAATCAAATAATTAGCATAAAGCCTGATACAGTGTAATATTCAATTAATGTTATTGTAATGATTGACAAAGAACTTCAGAAAGTAAAACTCCAGATTATTACAGCACATTAGGAAAAAACATCAGTTTCACATCCTAATATGCATACTTACTTTAATATATTTCTAGTGAGTTTCATAATCACATCTGAAATTCTATTTCCTTGGCTCTAAATAGAAATAATTCCATATATATTATAGCATTGTTGTACAAGTAACACATTAATGTTCTTGTGAAAACTCCTATCAAGGAATTTGTAACAGGATCTTCAACAAATTTATTTTCTTCCCTCTCTTTTTTCCAAAGAATTAACTCTTTCAAGTCCACTAATATACTTAGGAAGGTAGCTAAATATAGAAGAAACTTTGTTAAGCAGTTTCTTGAATACATTTATTAAGAGATAATTGGACTGAAGATATAACTAACTTAGTCTAGTTTGATGGGCTTAGAAAATAAGGCACAAAATAAACAAAAAAGATTGAGAAATACTCAGTTGTTTTCAGGGAAAAGGTGGCTGCCAAATTAAACAGCATTAGGTTGATTAGGAAAAGATCGAAAATCAGTTGATGGTTTCCCATCTCCTCTCTCTTTAATGGCTGCATAGATGTAGGGAAGGCCAATTCTTCAGCAAATATCTTTGCAGCCCTTTTGACTTCGTTTTCTAGGTAAAAAAAGGTTTGGAGGGTATTACAGACCTTCCTGAAGTGCTATTTCAAGTTGTGGCTTTTAAGGCCAACACATACAAACTCCATCAACAAACTTACTTTCCTGAAAGAAACATGAAAATTGAACAAATGGGAATTAAATTTGGTCATTTTCATGGCCTTTCTAGGCAGCCTTATCCTCTAATGTATAAATTAGAGTGGCAGATGCCCTGGAAATTTTCCACTGTGGTTTCTTAAAGTAAGCTGCTTTGGTGCCAGAAAGGTCACAAACTAAACAGAGAGAAATTGGCTGTCATAGGCCTCTGGGCCAAAACATCATGAATTAGAAAGAGGAGGCCACTCACCCAACCACTGGAGCATCCTAAATGTCCCCCTAATTCTTAGATGATGTTGAAATTCAGGTTAGTGGTAGGAATGTGTCAATGGGAACATGCCCAGCTCTGAATTTGAGGGTAGTGCTGCTGGACACCATCCAATCAGGCCCACATATTTCCTGGAAACATGGACTTTCAGAGAAGGATTATAATAGGCAAAAACTAAACAGAATCTGAGATGATAATCACTCATTCAATTAACCAAGAGCCAAGGAAAGCAGTAGATTGCACTATAGCAGTTTTTGTTTTGTTTTGTTTTGATGTCAAACTTATGTAGTATGGACAGGTGAAGGGTATAGTCATTCAAGTTCAGTAATATAGTTTAGATATGTGGTAATATATAAGCAATGTTTTCTCTAAATGCCAAGGAAGCAGAACATATCCTTATTTTGACTGGAGTTACATTATAAGCAACAGGGATGCCTACCTGTAATTAAGCAGAAAGAAATAAGACAATCACTGAGTCACTGAGCTGAAGCCTCTACATTAAACCCCCTGAGCTGACACCAGTAGCCATAGTAATGCAAACGGCAACTTCAGGTCATGATATAAGTCTCTTACAATGGGATTTTCTATTGTTTGCAAGCACTAAACAAATCCTATTTCTCACTTTAGAATCTAATACAATGAAAGGTTTTGATTGTCAACATGATATAACCTAGAATCACATTGGAGATGGGCCTCTGGCCATGCCTATCGGAGACTAACTTGTGATTTAATTCAAGTAGATATGCACACAACTGGTGGTTCCCTAGACAATGGATCCTCAGTACACTGAGCACTCAGAGGCATTCATTGCTGCTTATTGTTCTTTTAGTCAGAAAAACTTGTCTCTCTTTGTAAATGGGAGCTGTGTACATGTGGCACACAAGTAGGAATGTACTTGGAGATTTAATAGAATGGAAAGCAGGCCTTTAGAAGTTTCCACCTGCAGATTCTACCCAAAGAGGCATGTTGATCCTTCTCATCAGAAGCATACAGAGTCAATCAAGCCAACTTACCATCTAGAGATTTCAGTCCACCTGAAGGTCCACTTTAGGTCATTAACCCTTCCAGAGAAAAACATCAATTAACTAGAAATTAACTACTAATATTGATAAATCACATGCATATCTTAAATAATGATTCCACTTACATAAACCATAGCCAGTGAATTTGTTATACCTCCATACATTTAAAGCAGATGAATCATCTTTCAGAAGTCTGTCAACAATGTTGACTAGGGAACCTTTCCGGAAAACTCTTTTGGGGGTTCTATATAGCATTTTTAACTTATTGAACAAATCAACTCCATATAAGTCATTCCCACGCAGCAGTCCTCAATACTCAAAGCTGTTGACTGGTTCTAAGACCAGCTCTATTCTTTGTCTTCTATTAATACATAATAATTTGGGGTCTGAAATATGTCTCACCAGATAAAGGTTCTTGTCATCAAACCAGATGCCATGAGTTCATTCCCTAGGATGTACATAGTAGAAAGAAAACCAGCTTCCACATATCTGGCCTCCACATTGGCGTTGGGGCAGTTGCATGCCCATACACACACAGTAAACAAACTAATACAATGATTTTAAAAATAACTATTCAGGGTACTATTTGCATAAAACCTTGGTGTCAAATACCAACTTATGAACACTTTACATCGTTTTCAGTAAATAATAGTGTGGAAAACTGATTTTAATCATTCCTGTCTCCCAGACCTTTTGCTATTCTTTGCTAGTGCAGGACAAGAATAGCTAAGTGCTGACACTGGGAAGGAGGGGTGTGGATCCCTCAAATAGTACTAATGAGTCTATAACAAGAAATAAAGATTCTATATATCTCTGACTCAACAGATCTGATCCAACTATAATCTTAAATTATTCTTATAATGAACATGTTAATCAGTTTGTTGATGCATGTAAAAAATAGCTCCAAACTATCTGTAAATTTTAATAATTAGCATAAACCTCTCACCCTTGTTACATGGTGAAAGTTGTCTGGTTGTTGTCGCTGCAAGTCCAGTCCCATTTACTCTTGGCTCTGATCTGTAGGTCTTATTCAAGAATACAGGTTGAAGGACCAGACTGTTTGGGACAAGTTGTTCTCCTAGCACAGAAAAAGGAGCAGGGGCAAAAACTTCAATAGCTCTTTAAGCGTCTGCCAGAAGAGGTCAAATTTGGATCTCACTATCCAAACCAAACATGAAAGTCACACTCAGTTTCTAGGGAAAGAGGAAGTATATTCCTTCCACAGTTGGAGACACCAACTTATATGGAATTGGAGAAAGAATGTCTGATCTTTAAGAGAGAAGGGGGAAATAAATGTCAAGGTGAATTATGACTTCCTATAGACGATATACAAACTTTTGTTCTGTGATTACTCGAAGTTCCCAGCAGCATACTAATTATTTGTTCTCTAAACTGTTTCTGCTTGGCATAGCCTGGTTACATTTTAGTTTTCCTGGTACTTAGATTTGAAGCATGGGGTTGAGTTCTGGTGAATGAAATGTGAAAACAGTATAAGCTCCTGGGAGGTCTGGCCTGTAGTGGGCCCACACAGAATCTTCTGTTTTCCTTTGTCTCTGAGGACCTCAGAGTTCAGAGCTACAGAAGGGATGAGGCAGAGCCTCCAAGTCCCAGCTTGGCGTCTGTGACCAGTCACCCTGCAGGTACAAACAAGTTCAGTGTTACAGGTTTTTATGTGTTTGTTTTTGTTTTTTAAGTGTTAGCTTAACATAGCCAATTTGGGGCATAAATTTGAAGGTTTTTGTCATTGGCACATCCATTTTAAGGAGTTGACATTATATCATTTGAGAGATAGTGTAAAGTTTTAAGTGTTACTGTGTTCTGTATATGTGGAGTTCATAGCTGGGGTTTCTAGCTTCAGAGCAGATCTTAGAAATTTGAAGAGCTTATCTTCCCAAATTACCTAAATATTTACCCATAAAAAAACAAAAGAGAGAAAGAGAAAGGACATGCCTGGTCTCTCTTCAAGTCTTTTTAAAATGGCTCACACTAGAAAGTATTTTTCATGGAGGAGTCTGTCGTGTTTACAAGTCTTCACTTTTTTGATGAAACTATTGAAAATGCTAGATTCAGACTCCTATCTAAAGATATTGCCTGAACCTTTGCTTGGTTTGTTCTTGTTTGGTACATTCTTGACAATCCAAGAATAGAAACAAAAAAATAATATTACGAGAGCAAGAAACAACCTTTCATGACAACACCTAGGCCACGTAGGATTTGTTTCCTGAAATTGGGGTCCCAAGTGACAGTTCTGGCTTTGACCTTGCACTCACTGGAGGTGCTGTGCCTGCACTCATAACGAGGTACCCAGCCTCGGTCCCAGTCCCCTCTGTTCTGCAGCATGTCATTATCTCTTTCTTGTTCCTTTTTTTCCCCCTTCCAGTCTATCATTTGTTGAAGCTTGCTCTTTTAAACTGCTCTGTTGTTATCTGACACAGATAGTCTTTTGCTGGGCATTTTCCATGAACAATTCTACTTTCTAAAGTTTGAGAAAATGTCACCTCAAACATCTGGCTGGATTTTCTTTTCTGTTGTAAAAAGAAAGAGTATTTGCAGTCAGATAAATTTAATAGACACCCCCAACACACTCACTCACTCACACACACACACACACACACACACACACAAACACACACACACACAATATTTCCCTATAAAATTATGAGATTTTTCTCCTAATTGGAAGGGATAGAAACTATTCAGCTTCTGAATATACCTGAACTCATTCACATGTAAACACAGCACAAAGACTAGGCTCCGTACTACTTTAATGATTTACTTAGCAGACAATGGAGACAAATTCTGTGTTGACATATTTATGTTATAAGCCTATTTTTCAAAATGCAACAAACATTAAAATAGGATTGAATAGGAATTAGCCCCTCCTTGTGACCCAGAAGTCACTAAATACCCAAAGCCCTTGAGAAATTCCTGTGAACTTCGTTAGTCTTGTTGATGAAGTACACAAGTGGGCTGGCAAGGTGTCCAAGTAGGTCACACCACTTGCCAGAACTCACTGTGGAAATGTAAAGCTTACTCCCCAAAGTTTCCTCTGACCTCCACGAGCACTGACCTACATGTATGCACACGTAAAACAATGACAACAACAACAATCTATAAAATGCATGATGTATTTTTAGGTAAGACTTTCTCCTTTTTAATACTTGAATAGGTAGGAGTTCACTACAATTTTACTTGAGATCTCTTACTTCTCCACAGATTGTACTGCAATAGCTGCCTAATCAAAGCATGGACACTTAACTTAGTTCTTTAGTTCTTTTCTTCTTCCTGGTTTACCTGTTTTCTAAGGCACTATGCTTACAACAGAAATAAGGTGTTATCCTTAGCAAGGAAACACCGGAAAACCTCTGTGGTTTCCATCAGATCCTGTCTAATTTGCCTATTTTCCAGCCCTTCAAAGTTGATCAACTACACTTTCCAAACTACTCTCTAATCACCATTATATCATTCTCTGTCACCCTTGTCAGGAATGCTTTCTAAAATAATTAAAAGTTAAAAAATAATTCTTCCTTATGCCTTATCACCAACTAAATGAAATTGCAACGACTTTTTCTATTATCATTCTTCTCAAAGACCAAATCATATACCAAATTCATTCAACATAAGGATTACATAATAAAATGACCTTCCTTTGCTGACAAGATCGAGCACCAATGGGACCTCTGCATATGAAGCATATAGCACAATGCTCAAAGTAATATGTTCAATAAATGCTTACTTTACTATACTATTGAATCTCCCCAATATACTTGGCAAGAACACAAGAGTAAATAGATCTTGGAAATGCCATGTGACCCTTCAAGCTGACAAAGGGCAAACATACACTCAGTCACATTTTCCCAGCAAGTATTGGAAATATTATTCAGTGGAGTTCAAAAGACAAGTAAGGGGACCTTATGTTAGAGACCAGAAGCCCATTGGTGGCAAGACTGGTTCAGTCAGCTGTTGAATCTATCACCAGAAAGCTGCGTCTCGTCGGGCTACCATTCTGCTTTTAGAGTGGTGCTATGGTTTGTTAACACAGGCCAAATACAACTGCAGCAGACACAGTTCAAACATCAATCTTCAGTAACACCCAAAAGAAGGAACAGTTATCAGTAATGAAAAACCTTCCCCGCAGGCTCTTCCTGTTGTGATGGGTGAGTGCTTAAAATAACCCTAGCAAGGAAAGCAGGCTGGTAGTGGGTTCCCTAAACCCAAAGTTACCCAACATTGCAGAGGATGAGGCTGAAGGACATTCTGACACATGTGTGGAAAAGGAAATGCATGAAGGGCATCCAAATTCTGCTTTGAATCGGGATATGTGAATGGATACTGGGGAGAAAAATATCCGTATGGCTTTGCTATTGTCTTCTGCTGTTACCTCAGGGATGCAAATATTCGATGAATATTATCTACTATGTGACTATGTAAGTACCTATGGTTATCATTCTTAAAGAGAAGGAGGGAGGAAAGGAAGTAACCAATGCCCAAGATCACTTGAGACATGTTATCCTAGGCTTGAGCCATTCCTAGAGGCAACTAATCTACTTTCTTGGAATCAGACCCCCCCCCTAGAAAATCTGCACATAACACACAAATTTGAGGAGATGAAAAAAAAATAGTTTGAAGCTCAATAGGCCCCTGATTGTCGCCACACTTGAGAATGCAGAGCATTGTAAACTTATGGGACTGTGAGATCCAAGATACAGCCAAGGAACAGCCCCAGCAAACATTTCTCAGCAGGAGGCAAAGCCAATAGATGATGGCTTCGGTCATTGCAAAGCCACTGGTGAGGTCAGAACTGAATTTGTTTCAAAGTCACTTTCTGAAACTAGAATGAGCATTTCCTTAAAGAAGCACATGAAGGAGTGATCATTGTTTTAATCAATACTCTGTTTTTCTTGTAGTGCACCACAGACACAATAGTTATACCAAACAATTAAACATAACTCTTGCTAAAAAGGGAATTTTAAAATATTGGCCCTACATCTTTACCTTGGCCTATCTATGACTGAGGGCATGTATAGAGAAGTTTCTCTTACACTCCTAGGAAACACAATCTTACAGCAAACCCCCTGGTCCTCTGGTTCTAACAGTCTCTCCATCCCCTACCACCCCAGTCCTGTTCACAGTGAGCCCTGAACCTTAGGTAAAGGACTTGTGTTGTCAATATGTCAGTTGGTGCTAGACACCACAATTCTACATTTTGTTTAGTTGTGGTTTTCTGGAGGAAGACATCAACTAGTTTTCTAATACTAAATGGACAGCCATGAACATATGCATACAAGGAACATTATATGGGCTGAGTGGATTGCATTTATATACTCAGGAATATATATTTGGGAGTGTGTGTGTGTGTGTGTGTGTGTGTGTGTGTGTGTGTGTGTGTGTGTAAAAACAAAGAAAAAGAGGTCATTAAGTTGAAAGAAGCAAAGGAGATAGATGGGAAAGGGTTGAGGGGAAGCAAGGAAGAGGAAAATGATGTAATTATATAATCTTAAGAAATAAAAATTTTTAAAAAAAGAAATAAAAATTTATGATAAGATTTACATATATAAAAAAGAAACCTGTGTCATTTTATGCAAAGAAAGACCCACTTATAGAACCATACCTGCTTTTATCTAAACATCATTCTCAAACATTAACACTTATCCCCTGACTTGTGCTGAGAGGTGGAAGTGCATCTCCATTATTCTCTTCATTTGGGGGCATCTGTAAGTACAAAAGCTGTGGCACCACAGCCAAACAGAACACCCAGTTCACAGCCCAGCTTGGTCAATGGTAGACTATTTCTCATACCACAGAAGCCTGTTTCATCTATAAAATTGAGACACTGCTTATAACTGCTAGAATCTCCTAAAAATTAATTTAAACATCTAGTGCCTGCTGTGCACAGTCTTAAGGAATTGTGAAGTATTACTGCTATATTACTAATTATAATACCCTCCTACAATTTTAACGCTAAATGGTTTCTCCTGAGAATGTCTTTGCCCCTCTTCAATGACATGTATAATGGGAGAATAGCAAAGTCTTCGCAATTGTTGATATTAGAAAATTCAGATGGCTCGTTTCAAACATCCTTCTGATTAACCCCCATAAAAGGATTCAGAGAAGGCCCAAGTTAAACAGGCAGAAGTTCTTCAGATTGCCTCTGCCTTGCAAGATGAGACCAAGAAGTAGTGTGGTGCTCTGAATAATGCTCAGCAGACATGGCCAGGTTTGATTGATGAATTTATTGTTGTTCTTTTACAACTGCAACCAGCTTACACCCAATCAGCAGTTGGTGCCCTGGGCAATTTGCTTTACAACAGACCAATTCATGGTTGAGCCCTCTGTTGATTATTAAAAGACCTAACGCCCTTCCCAGAATCCCTAATTTAAAGAACGTTCATCACTTGTAAAGTCTTATTAAAGGAGGAGGCAGCACAGGTGACTTGTTGCTGCCTTTTGTGATTCAAAGGAGCCTGGTGCACTGGACACTCTGGTTCTCAAAACAGTCTCAGAAAGACACAATGATTTAGATATAGGAGTAACTCCCCTACTATCATCTGAGTTCAGAACCCTTAAGGCACAAAGTGACATCCCAAATTCATTAACATAGATACCTCCTTGACAATGCTGAGGACAGTCAGAACCTGTACACAAGGATTTTCGAAAAACAAATCTAGAAATCTCACAAGTTTAGGAGCAAAAGTATAAATTTCATACCCAAAGTATCCCAAGACACTAATAAGATCAAATTTCCCACTTCATAGAAAATTGCTACTGTCTTCCAACATGTCTCTTCCCAGGTGAGTAATTCAAATTCACTGTCCACACAAAGTTTACATTTCAAGATTTTGTCTCTGTGCCATTCCCTAATATCCCATTTAAATCCTTTAGGAAAGTATTTAGTCAACTAGAGATTAGAATAAAATATTCCTAGAGTAAATTTTGAGTTACATTTTCTAGTGCCAACACCTCTGTTTCTGTGTTCATGTGTTTGCATATATGTTTTCTTGAACACTCTCATAGCTGGTGAGGCTAAAAAACACCATAGTCACCATTTTTGTATCAAGGCAATTAATACCATACCATGGATTCATGTGCCCTGCTACCACGGAAAGAAGGAATCCAGGATTGTTTTTCTACTTGGCATTACATCTGTGCTGCTGGGAGTCGCAAAGTAAATTTCTGTTGATATGAAAACATACAGGAATAAAATTACAAGCATGAAGCAGAGCTCAACAGATTTTCAAAACCTACTGAAGTTCCCAGAATCCAGGTCCACAGGATGAAATAGAACAAAATAAGCAACACCTGCCACTCTCTGCAGTTCCTGAATTCTGGGAGTCTGCCTTTCCAGGACAATCACTATCAACCCTGCCTAGGACCAAAGACTCATTTTGTTTATTTCTGCATTGAACTGAAAAGAATCACACAATCTGAGCTCCTTTTACCCTGGTTTCTTTACCTTAATGCTACATTTCAAAGACTCATTTACATGTCTATTCAATGCTGCACAGTCATTTCATTGCATGAAAATACAAAATTTATTCAGGTCTTTGTTCATGAGATCTGAACACTTTCAGTTTGAACAATTCGATTTTCAGCAGTGTATAATACATTTTGGTGAACACTTAGCTATTCCTTTGACACACTCAATATAAAGGTTCTGTGAGCAGAGGAATGGTAATGCCTTAGATCCAACTTCCCACACTATAACAACTGGTATGGTGGCTTGTTTGTTTTCCCCCATTCTAGCCAGTTGCTGCAGTTTTAACCAGTATTTTCATAATTACTAATGAAGTTAGTTGTATACCTTCTCATATTACAATTACAGTCCAGACAATCTGGTATAAAATGCTGAATAATGGGTTGCATGGTTTGCTCACTCTTAAAATGCTGAATAACCCTGTCCTTCGATTGGGTTCATTGGTTTTTCTTATTTATTCTAGGAGGAGTCTTACCTATAAAAAGGTCTATAAAAGAACTTTTCATGAGAGGCTGGAGAGACTGTATAGTGGTTTAGATCCTTGACTACTCTCTCAGAGGACAAAGTTTCAATTCCCACCATCTACATGGTAGTTCAAAACCATCTCTAATATAATTATGTCACTGGGGATCTGATCCTCTTCTGAGCCCTGCTAGCACCATGCAAGTACACAGAAATACATGCAGGAAAACACTCATAAACATAAAAAGAAAATATTAACAAAAGAATCTATCATGAATTATGTTCGACACAAATATCTGTTCTTTACCCAATCCTGATGCTATACTTAGATTAGAAGCCTAACAATTTGATACACCAGTTTATTGTTATTCATAAAATTTTATACTCCACTGAAAAATAAAACCATCTTGTTAATAACAAGGTCAAGAAAATCTTATTTGATGCCTTCTTTTTCCTTTACTTTTTTATCTTTCATTGATCCTCAGTCTATTTGGAATGCTGGGACTTCATGAGTGTAGTGGACCTTCATGTCCAAAGACATTGTTTCACTCTGGTCCTTCTGACCATCTTCATTGATTTGCAGAGATATAAATTGAGGGGGCAGTTTGACACTATATGAATTTAGTATAATAATTTTAGGTTTACCTTGGAACTTGTGCTCTCCCCTACCTTGAATTCTTAACCAGATTTATAGTCCAGGAAAGTATTTCCTTTAATGGAATAGACCTTAAATTATCTTAAAGCAGACGATTATCATGAATGCCACTATTGCACCCATGGGAATATTTTGCCACTGGTCATCACTTTATTTCCCACCATACCACCAGCAGTCTACATAGTACCTTCTGGTACAATGAAAGCTAAATAGCAGGGAGAAGCATCCTGGTTGTTCTCAATTTGGTTTCTCTTAATAGATATTTAATATGTTTATTCATTTTTCTTTAGAAGACTGACTAATTTTATACTTTCAATTTTCAGAAAAACCATAGAATCCTCTCAATTCTTATGTATACAAACAATCCATCAGAGATCATTCATATGATTACATTAAACCTATACAATAATTTATGAGGAAATGGTATGTGAATACAGAACATTTCTGTCTATACCTTTCGTTTTGGTAAGGCCCTGTTTAATTTTTCTTCTTTTATTGGATATTTTCTCTATTTACATTTCAAATGTTATCTCCTTTCCATGTCTTCCCTCCAGATACTCCCTATCCCATCTCCCCTCCCCCTGCCTCTATGTCAAATTTTCCAAGGAACTGCCACACTGATTTCCAGAGTGGTTGTACCAGCTTGCAATCCCACCAGCAATGTTTAATTTCTTTTAACAGTGTTTTAATCCAGTTACTGTTTTGTTTTGATTTTTTTATTGTTTGGTATTTGAACTATGTTACTACTATAAAGCATTTTTAAATATTTGCATTTATACTTGTTTTATGTTGATATAAAACCACAAATCATTGTTGTACAATGATCTTTATATAAATTTTACTAAACATGTATCCTTTCATTCTAAGAATATATAACTAATTCAAATCTTTCCAAGGATCTGATCATGTTCTGTAATTCAAGGCTATCTTATTTCTTTCCATCTCAAACCCCTAAATTTTAAGACGAATTTTTTTACTTGTATTATCAGGAGCCAGGAGAGGGGATCTCAGAACACTAAATAAAATGTTATCAAGTGAATGCTGTTGTTCTTCTATTCCATTTGGCCAATTAAAATTGAAAAGTCAGCACCTTCATTATACTTTCTTAGTTCCACATTTTCTGACTCCATTATACTCCTTTAGGATGTCCAATGCCAATAGTCACCTCTGAGTTCATATGTGTTCTCTCTCTCATTCTTTCTCGCTTCCAGTGTTAATAACCAGATGAGAACTAAATCTAAGTTTATGGAGTCCTGACCTAAGTCAGGAAAACCTGCCTGTCCGTGCTTATTACTACAGGATTCTTGTGGCTTTAACACCACTTTCCACTTCTCAACTCCACCTTTATCCATTATGAAATTTTCAGTTATTGTTCTGTGTTGTTGTAGTAAGATTTAGGGGCCAACAGGCACTTATTGATAGCGGTGATCTTGGGCTCATGAACTCCCAGGAGTCTACAATTGGCCTGTGCTAATTCTGAAACTCCCCTTACTATATATTAAATTTCATTGCAGTGGTCTGTCTAAAGTATCTTTGCCTCCATCCTTTCTGTGCTATATTAAAGACAAATCTGTTTCATTTCCTACACAGAGAAACACCTACTCAATACTGTAATTTTTGTTTAATTGGCCCTCTAACCATCAAAGGGCAAAAGCCACATAACTGAGACTCCTCCCTCCCATTATCAGTTCTCTTTGGCTTTTGAAGCTCAACAATTCTTAAATCACTCATGACTGCTTTCCCAAAGCCTATCTGTATACAGATGTCATAATAAAAAAATGCATCATCATTAACAACAGCAAGTCTTATATATCTTTTCTTTAAGCTTCTTGAAGACCATTCAAAATTTTAGTAGGAACACATCCAGTGTTCTTACCTTCCTTACCAGCATGGTGGTGAAATTACATAAACAATACACATTAGACATTTTAAAACATTCTCTCCAGAATTTAATGCCATGTGGCATTCTCTCTCCCCTATTATTTTTCCTTCCCCTCCAAATCACTTACACTTCTTCCCTTCCTCTAGCTTTTGATCATTACAACAAGCATTGGGCGGGTATGTTGGCTCGGCAGAAAATGGCACTCGCCATCATGACCTGAGTTCAATCCCAGAATCCACATGACAGAAGAATTAGCTCACACAAGTTGTACTCTGACCCCTATTTGCTCTTTATGGCACATGTGTATCCACTTACTTACATACATGCATGTATTCATTCACACACACACACACACACACACATACAAACACACTAAACAAATAAATAAATGAATGTGACAAGAATTTTAAAAGAAATGTTACCATACCTGACTCTTCCCATACTGCCCCATTTAATAACAGAATACTTTAAAGGTTATCACACAGTTAACATAGGAACTTCCTCATCTTGTGCAGCTTCCTCTGACAAATATTCATCTGATAATCTGACTTCCTGTGAATTTATTTTTCCACAGGTTTAGAAATCATCTTTGGACTATAACAACAACCATTTCCTTCCTCTCTCTTGTCTACAATCTGAAAAAAGGAACTGATAAGGAGTATTATGGTTTCCACATTGTTAAGAAGATTCTCTTTTAAAAGAGACTCCCACACAAACTTTTAAATTTAGGTTTAAATTTAAAACTTTATTATATAAACACTTTAATTCATGCAAAAAGGAGTACAGACTTGAGAGTTCATGGATCGATTGAGCACAGTCACATCCTGTACATAGTTGAAAACATCTACATTCGGGGAAATTAGGTACTCAGTTTGTTTTCCTCCAAGCGTTTATTCAATATTATTCTAAATAAAACGAGTATTATGATATATTTGCTGTGACCAACTCACCAGTTAACTGAACTATTTGGAAAGGATTCAGAGGTGTGGCCTTGTAGCAGAAACTGTAGCCTGTGGCCTTATGGGTGTGCTGCAGGGAGCAGGCTTTAAGGTTTCAAAAGTCTATTCCTGGTTCAATCTCCCTCTCCCTCTCCCTCTCCCTCTCCCTCTCCCTCTCCCTCTCCCTCTCCCTCTCCCTCTCCCTCTCCCTCTCCCTCTCCCTCTCCCTCTCCCTCTCCCTCTCCCTCTCCCTCTCCCTCTCCCTCTCCCTCTCCCTCTCCCTCTCCCTCTCCCTCTCCCTCTCCCTCTCCCTCTCCCTCTCCCTCTCCCTCTCCCTCTCCCTCTCCCTCTCCCTCTCCCTCTCCCTCTCCCTGTCCCTCTCCCTCTCCTTGTCCCTCTCCCTCTCCCTCTTCCCATATGAGAATATAAAGCTCTTACCTACTGCTCTGGCTCTATGCCTATCTGCTTCCCACCATGAAGAACATAGACTAACCATCTAAAACTAAAACTGTATAGGAACCCAAGAACCCAATTAAATGTTTTACACACACACACACACACACACACACACACACACACACACAGAGAGAGAGAGAGAGAGAGAGAGAGAGAGAGAGAGAGAGAGAGAGAGAGAGAGAGAGAAAACCTTGGGTACTGGTATATCCTCGTAACAATAGAAGAGTAACTAAAACAAAAACTAATGATAATTAATAGCTTCTATATACTGTTATTTTTCCTGGCCTTATTTTTAAATTAATTTATATACTAAGCTCTGTTCCCTCCTGGTCTTCCCCCTTCCCCTTCCCCTAGAATAGCCTAGTGTCGGTTTGCACTGAAAAATGAAAGTACTCAAAAAAAAAAAAAAAAGATGCCCTAAAAATATTACAAATGATCTGAACCTCACTCCTCCCATTTCAACAAAAATGTTGAAATGCATATTTCAAACAAAATGCATATTTAAAAGCGATGAGTTCTTATTTACTGAACAATATCCTTCAATTATGCGATGCCAAAGCTGGTGGGAAGGCTGGTAGGTATTTTCTCTCATGAAGGCTGTTAAGGTACAGTTATAAAGGATGTTTTTGTTTTTGCTTTCTTTTTTTCTCACTGGGATCAATCAGTGATTAACTGTTTTAGTTTTAAATACAACAGTGAAGTGCCCTTTAAAAGAAAGGTCTAACCAAAAATTTCAGGGAACTGAACTGAATACTTTTTTTTATTGAATACTTTCCTAATTCATAATGTAACTTATTTGGCAGAGCTTGAGTTAATACACACATATCTCAGCATAAATGTGCATGCATACCTGAAATATATAAGGCTTATACATATATAACATGTATACCTACAAATTTCTTTACTAAAATCAAATCAATGCTCATATGCACACACAGAAAAACTTAAGAGATGTTATTATAGAAAGAGAAAAGATCATTTTCATGAATCTAAATACAAACATTTATCACCACGCCTGAAAAAATGTAGTAACACAACATTTGTAAATTCAGATACTGGGCCAGAGCTGATCCTATGCCACACTACTGCCTGACAGTGGGTCTCCCAGGAGTGCAGACAGGTCTGTGAGCACAGGTAAGACTATCATTTCTGCTCCAAGGGACCTGCCCAGAGACTTCAGGACACAAGAACCAAGGAACAGTCTGGGACGGTGTCCTTTCAGTTTCTGTCTGCATCCCAGAGCTGACCCTGTGCCACAGCTCTCCATACACAAATTCCTCCCAGAGAGAACTGGTCTCCCAGGAGTACTGATACATAGGCTTGAAGGACAAACAAGGCACAGTCAGAGACAGCAAGACCAGCTAACATCAGAGATAACCAGTTGGCTAGAGGCAAGGGCAAGAACATAAGCAACAAAAACCAAGGCTACTTAGCATCATGAGAAACTACTTCTCCCACCACAGTGAAACCTGTATACTCCAACACACTAAAAATGCAAGACTCTAATTTAAAATCACATCTCATAATGATGATAGGGGACTTTAATGGCATAAATAACTCTCTTAAAAATACAGGAGAACACAGGTAAACAGCTAGAAACCCTCAAAAAGGAAACACAAAAATTCCTTAAACAATTATAGAAAAACACAACCAAACAGGTGAAGGAACTGAACAAAACCATCCAGGATATAAAAAATGGAAATAAAAACAATAAAGAAATCACAAAGGAAGACAACACTGGAGAGAGAAAACATAGGACAGAGATCAGAAATCATAGGTTCAAGTATCACCAAGAGAATACAAAAGATAGAAGAGAGAATCTCAGGTGCAGAAGATACTATGGAAAATATTGATCTTTGTCCCCAGCCGGACCAGTCAGACCACCCCAGGTACTGAGCTATCCCGAATCTTGGGGGAGGAAAACATCCAAGCTGCTGGGCTGCCACCTGCACCTAGGAACTGGGAGAACAGCCACACCTCCCTGGACCACCAGAAGCAGTATTCTGCCCTGCAGAGAAGGTGGAGTCGCCATCTTTGTCCCCAGCCAGACCAGTCAGGCCACTCCAGGTACTGAGCTCCAGAGTGTAAGACCTCAGGGGACACAGACAACCGAGCTGGGGGTTGCCGCCTGTGCCTAGGAACTGGGAGAGCAGCAGTTCCTCTAAGGGCCAGCCTGACGCAGGTACTCTGCCCTGTGGAGAAGGCAGAGTCACCATTTTTTATTTATTTATTTATTTATTTATTTATTTATTTATTTATTTTTATTTACATTGCAAATGATTTCCCCTTTTCTGGGTCCCCACTCCCCGCAAGTCCCATAAACCCTCTTCCATCCCCCTATTCTTCCATCTACTCCTTCCCACTTCCCTGTTCTGGAATTCCCCTATACTCTTGCACTGAGTCTTTCCAGAACCAGGGCCCACTCCTCCATTCTTTTTGGACATCATTTAATTTGTGGATTATGTCCTGGGTATTCAAAGTTTCTAGGCTAATATTCACTTATCAGTGAGTGCATACCATGATTGATCTTTTGAGACTGGGTTACCTCACTTAGTATGATGTTCTCCAGCTCCATCCATTTGTCTAAGAATTTCATGAATTCATTGTTTCTAATGGCTGAATAGTACTCCATTGTATAAATATACCACATTTTTTGTATCCATTCCTCTGTTGAAGGACATCTAGGTTCTTTCCAGCTTCTGGCTATTACAAATAGGGCTGCTATGAACATAGTGGAGCATGTGTCCTTATTGCATGCTGAAGAATCCTCTGGATATATGCCCAGTAGTGGTATAACAGGATCCTCAGGAAGTGACATGCCCAGTTTTCTGAGGAAGCGCCAGACTGATTTCCAAAGTGGTTGCACCATCTTGCAATCCCACCAGCAGTGGAGGAGTGTTCCTCTTTCTCCACATTCTCGCCAACACCTGCTGTCTCCTGAGGAACACTACCCAACTCCTTCTTTGAAGCCACTATTACGCTGATACCAAAACCACACAAAGACCCAACTAAGAAAGAGAATTTCAGGCCAATTTCCCTTATGAATATCGATGTAAAAATACTAAATAAAATTCTTGCCCACCGAATCCAAGAACACATCAAAATGATCATCCACCATGATCAAGTAGGCTTCATTCCAGGGATGCAGGGATGGTTCAATATACAGAAATCCATAAATGCTATCCACTACATAAACAAACTCAAAGGAAAAAACCACATGATCATTTCATTAGATGCTGAAAAAGCATTTGACAAAATTCAGCATCCTTCCATGCTAAAAGTCTTGGAAAGGACAGGAATTCAAGGCCCATATCTAAACATAGTAAAAGCAATATACAGCAAACCGGTAGCCAACATCAAACTAAATGGAGAGAAACTTGAAGCAATCCCACTAAAATCAGGGACTAGACAAGGCTGCCCCCTCTCTCCATATCTTTTCAATATAGTTCTTGAAGTCCTAGCTAGAGCAATTAGACAACAGAAGGAAGTCAAAGGAATACAAACTGGAAAGGAAGAAGTCAAATTATCACTATTTGCAGATGATATGATCGTATACTTTAGTGACCCTAAAAACTCTACTAGAGAACTCCTACAGCTGATAAACAACTTCAGCAAAGTGGCTGGCTACAAAATTAACGCAAGCAAATCAGTAGCCTTTATATATTCAAAGGATAAGCAGACTGAGAAAGAAATTAGGGAAATTACCCTCTTCACAATAGCTACAAACAACATAAAGTATCTTGGGGTGACTCTAACCAAACAAGTGAAAGACCTATATGACAAGAACCTTAGATCTCTGAAGAAGGAAATCGAAGAAGATCTCAGGAAATGGAAAAATATTCCATGCTCGTGGATTGGCAGGATTAATATAGTTAAAATGGCCATCTTGTCAAAGGCAATCTACAGATTCAATGCTATTCCCATAAAAATCCCAACCCAGTTCTTCATAGAGCTAGAAAGAGCAATTCTCAAATTCATCTGGAATAACAAAAAACCCAGGATAGCTAAAACTATTCTCAACAGTAAAGGAACTTCAGGGGGATTCAATATCCCAGACTTTAAACTCTACTACAGAGCAATAGTGATAAAAACTGTATGGCATTGGTACAATATCAGGCAAGCAGATCAATGGAATAGGATTGAAGACCCAGAAATGAACCAACACATCTATGGTCACTTGGTCTTCGACAAAGGGGCTGAAAGCATCCAGTGGAAAAAAGATAGTCTTTTCAACAAATGGTGCTGGTTCAATTGGAGGTCAGCATGCAGAAGAATGCGCATCGATCCATTCTTATCTCCTTGTACCAAGCTTAACTCCAAATAGATCAAGGACCTCCACATAAAACCTGACACACTGAAACTAATTGAAAAAAAAAAAACTGGGGAAGACCCTGGAGGACATGGGCACAGGGGAAAAGTTCCTTAATAGAACACCAATAGCTTATGCTCTAAGATCAAGAATTGACAAATGGGACCTCATAAAACTACAAAGTTTCTGTAAGGCAAAGGACACCGTCAAAAGGACAAAATGTCAACCAACAGACTAGGAAAGAATCTTCTCCAACCCTAAATCCGACAGAGGGCTATTATCTAATATATACAAAGAACTCAAGAAAGTAGAACCCAGAGATCCAAATAACCCCATTAAAAAGTGGGGTACGGAGCTAAACAAAGAATTTTCACATGAAGAACTTCGGAGAGCTGAGAAACACCTTAAGAAATGTTCAACATCATTAATTATTAGGGAAATGCAAATCAAAACAACCCTGAGATTTCACCTCACACCAGTCAGAATGGCTAAGGTCAAAAATTCAGAGTCACCATTTTGTCCCCAGCCTGATGAAACAGGCCACCCCAGGCACTGAGCTATCCTGAGTCTAGGACCTCTGGGGACACAGGCAACTGAGCTGCTGGCTGCCACATGCATCCAGGAACTGGGAGAGCAGTGGTTCCTCTGTGTGATCCTGGGGACAGTGCCAGCTGTGTGATCCTGGGGACAGTGCCCTGAGGGATCCCCACTGCCATCCTCTGTCTCTGACAGAGCAGACAGGCAGTACCAGGTTCAGTCCACAGAGACAACCCAAGCATAACATTGATTGGGGCAGGACACACCAGGGCTCCAAGGGCACCCAAGAGGAGAGCAGCACATCAGCAATCTCTGACAGGGGAAACCCAGCCATCCAGTGTTACAGAAATAGCCCTACAGCCTCACAGGAGGCTCAAACACCAGCCAGAGACAAGACCAACTAACAGCAGAGATAACAAGAGGACAAAAGGCAAATGGCAGGAAGGCTACTAACAGAAATCTAGGCAATATGGCAGTGTCTGAACCAAACTCTCCAATATCAGCAAGTCCTGGTTATGCCAACACACAAGAAAAACAAATTTTGGATTTAAAATCGCTGTTCATGATGCTGCTAGAAGAACACAAAAAGGACATAAATGAATCTCTTAAAGAAATACAGAGGACCCCTTGTTCTGGAAAGACTCAGTGAAGCAGTTTAGAACAAAATCAGAACAGGGAAGTGGGAAGGGTTGGGTGGGAAAACAGGGGGAGGGAAGGGGACTGATGGGACTTTCGGGGAGTGGGGGTCCAGAAAAGGGGAAATCATTTGAAATGTAAATAAATATATCAATAAATTAAAAAAAAGTTCAAAAAAAAAAAAGAAAGAAAGAAATACAGAGGTACATGAATAAGCTAGAAACCCGTATAATGGAAACACAAAAATCACTTAAAGGAATTCAGGAGAATAAGGATCAAGAGATAGAAGCCAATAAAGAAGAAACACACACTCACACACACACACACACACACACACACACACACAAAACTTAAAGAAATGCAGGAGAAAGTGAGTCAAATGGCAGAAGTTATGAAAAAGGAAATACAAAAATCTCTTTAAAAAGTAAAGGAAAACACAAACAAACAAATGAAGGAACTGAGCAAAACCATCCTGGATCTAAAAACAGAAGTAGAAACAACTAGGAAATCAAAAAGAGAGACAACTTTGGAGTTAGAAAACCTTGAGAAGAAATCAGGGGCCATAGATGCAAATATCAACAACAGAATGCAAGAGATGGAAGAAAGAATCTCAGATGCTGAAGATATCATAGAAACCATTGACTCATCTGTCAAAGAAAATGCAAAATGCAAAAAGATTGTATCCCAGAACATCCAGGAAATCCAGGACACAATGAGAAGACCAAACCTAAGGATTATAGGTATAGATGAGAGTGAAGATTT
This sequence comes from Apodemus sylvaticus, assembly GCF_947179515.1. Lineage (NCBI taxonomy): Eukaryota > Metazoa > Chordata > Mammalia > Rodentia > Muridae > Apodemus > Apodemus sylvaticus. The sequence goes on from NC_067483.1 coordinate 50,128,338, forward strand.
ACAACTGAAAGGGTCAGCAAAATTTTATCTTCAACAAAATTATGGAAGAAAACTTTCCCAACTTAGAGAGATGCCAATGAATATACAAGAAGCCTACAGAACCCCAAACAGACTGGACCTGAGCAGAAATACCTCTCACCACATAATAATTAAAACCCCAAATGCACTAAACAAAGAAAGAATATGAAAGGCAGTAAGAGAAAAAGGCCAAGTAACATATAAAGGAAGACCTATCAGAATCACACCAGACTTCTCACCAGAGACCATGAAAGCTAGAAGATCATGGGCAGATTTCATGCAGACTCTAAGAGAACACAAATGCCAGCCAAAACTACTATACCCAACAAAACTCTCAATCACCATAGATGGAGAAACCAAGATATTCCATGACAAAACCAAATTTATACAATATCTTTCCACAAACCCAGCTCTACAAAGAATAATAGGAGGAAAACTCCAATTCAAGGATGGAAACTACACCCTGGAAAAAGCAAGATAGTTATCTTCTTTCATCAAACCTAAAAGAAGATAATCACTCAAATATAAAAATAACATCAAAAATGATAGGAAGTAATAATCACTATTCCTTAATATCTCTTAACATCAATTCCCCAATAAAAAGACATAGACTAACACACTGTATAAGGAAACAGGACCCTACATTTTGCTGCATACAGGAAACACACCTCAGTGTCAAAGACAAAAACTACCTTAGAGTAAAAGGCTGGAAGACAATTTTACAAGCCAAAGGTCTCAGCAAACGAGCAGGAGTAGCCATTCTAATATCAGATAAAATTGGCTTTCAACCTAAAGTCATCAAAAGAGACACAGGACACTTCTTGCTGGTCAAAGGAAAAATACAACAAGAACGTTCAACTCTGAACATCTATGCACCAAATGTAAGGGCACCCTCATTCGTAAAAGAAACTTTACTAAAACACAAAGCACACATTGCACCTAACATAATAATTGTTGGTGACTTCAACACTCCACTCTCCTCAATGGACCGATCAGGAAAACAGAAACTGAACAGGGACACAGTAAAACTAATTGAAGCTTTGGACCAAATGGATTTAACTGATATTTATACAACATTTCACCCTAAAGCAAAAGAATATACCTTTTTCTCAGCACCTCATGGTACCTTCTCCAAAATTGACCATATAATTGGTCACAGGACAGACCTCAACAAATATAAGAAGATCGAACTAATCCCATGCCTCCTATCAGATCACAATGGAGTAAGAGTGGTCTTCAATAGCAAAAAAAAAAACAACAGAAAGCCCACATACACATGGAGGCTGAACAATACTCTACTCAATGACACCTAGGCCAAAGAAGAAATAAAGAAAGAAATCAGAGACTTTTTAGAATTTAATGAAAATGAAGACACAACATACCCAAATCTATGAGACACAATGAAAGCAGTGCTAAGAGGAAAACTCATAGCCCTGAGTGCCTCCAAAAGAAAATGGAGAGAGCATACATTACCAGCTTAATGACACACCTGAAAGCCCTGGAACAAAAAGAAGCCAGTTCACCCAGGAGGAGAAGACAGGAAATCATCAATCTCAGGGCTGAAATCAATCAAGTGGAAACAAAGAGAACCATACAAAGAATCAACGAATCTAGGAGCTGGTTCTTTGAGAAAATTAACAAGATAGATAAACCCTTAGCCAGACTGACCAAAGGGCACAGAGAAAGTATCCAAATTAACAAAATTAGAAATGAAAAGGGGGATATAATAACAGAAACTGAGGAAATCCAAAAAAATCATCAGATCCTACTACAAAAGCCTATACTCAACAAAACTGGAGACTCTGGAGGAAATAAACAATTTCTTAGAGAGATACCAAATACCAAAATTAAATCAGGACCAAATAGATCATCTAAACAGTTCCATAAACCCTGAAGACATAGAAGGGGTCATAGAAAGTCTTCCAGCCAAAAAAAATCACAGGACCAGATGGTTTCAGTGCAGAATTCTATCAGACCTTCAAAGAAGACTTAATACCAATACTCTTCAAACTATTCCACAAAATAGAAACAGAAGGAGCACTACCCAATTCCTTCTACGAAGCCACAATTACGCTGATACCAAAACCACACAAAGATCAAACAAAGAAAGAGAACTTCAGACCAATTTCCCTTATGAACATCGATGCAAAAATACTCAATAAAATTCTTGCCAACCGAATCCAAGAGTGCAGAAAAACAATCATCCACCATGATCAAGTAGGCTTTATCCCAGGGATGCAGGGTTGGTTCAATATATGGAAATCCAACAATGCAATCCACTACACAAACAAATCAAAGAAAAAAACCACATGGTCATTTCATTAGATGCAGCAAAAGCATTTGACAAAATTCAGCATCCTTTCATGCTTAAAGTCTTGGAAAGAACAGGAATTCAAGGCCCATACCTAAACATAGTAAAAGCAATATACAGCAAACTGGTAGCCAGCATCAAACTAAATGGAGAGAAACTTGAAGCAATCCCACTAAAATCAGGGACTAGACAGGGCTGTCCCCTTTCTCCTTATCTTTTCAATATTGTACTTGAGGTACTAGCTCGGGCAATTCGACAATATAAGGAGCTCAAAGGGATACAAATCAGAAAGGAAGAAGTCAAACTAACATTATTTGCAGATGACATGATAGTCTACCTAAGTGACCCAAAAAACTCCACTGGAGAACTCCTACAGTTGATAAACAACTTCAGCAAAGTGGCAGGTTATAAAATCAACTCATACAAATCAGTAGCCTTTCTATACTCAAAGGATAAGCAGGCTGAGAACGAAATTAGGGAAATGACACCCTGCACACTAGCCACAAATAGTGTAAAGTACCTTGGGGTGACTCTTACCAAACTTGTGAAAGATCTGTATGACAAGAACTTCAAGACTCTGAAGAAGGAAATAGAAGAAGACCTCAAAAAGGGAAAAATCTCCCATACTCATGGATCAGCAGGATTAATATAGTTAAAATGGCCATTTTTCCAAAAGCAATATACAGATTCAATGCAATACCCATCAAAATCCCAACTCAATTCTTCATAGAGTTAGAAAGAGCAATTCTCAAATTCATCTGGAATAACAAAAAACCCAGGATAGCTAAAAGGGCAAAACCAGAACAGGGAAGTGGGAAGGGGTATATGGGAGAACAGGGGGAGGGAACTGGGCTTAAGTGACTTTCGGGGAGTGGGGGGGGGCAGAAAAGGGGAGATCATTTTGAAATGTAAATAAAAAATACATCGAATAAAAAAATGCATAAAAAAAGAAAATATTGACACAACAGTCAAAGAAAATGCAAAATGCAAAAAGCTCCTAACTAGAAACATCCAGGAAATCCAGGACACAGTGAGAAGTCCAAACCTAAAGATAATAGGTACAGAAGAGAGTGAAAATCCCTAACGTGGAGGGCCAGTAAATATCTTCAACAAAATTATAATAGAAAACTTCCCTAAACCAAAGAAAGAGATACCCATGAACATACAAGAAGCCTACTGAACTCCAAATAGATTGGACCAGAAAAGAAATTCCTTCTGCCACATAATAATCAAACCACCAAATACAATAAACAAAGCAGTAAGGGAAAAAGGTCAAGTGACATATAAAGGCAGAACTATCAGAATTATACCAGACCTCTCACCAGAGACTATGAATACTAAAAGATCCATGGCAGATTTTATACAGTCCCTAAGAGAATACAAATGCTAGCCCAGGCTACTATGCCTAGCAAAACTTTAAATTACCATAGATGGAGAAACCAAGATATTCCATGAAAAAAACCAAATTTACATAATATCTTTCCATAAATCTAGCTCTCCAAAGGATAACAGATGGAAACCACCAATGAAAGGAGGAAACTCCACCCTAGAAAAAGCAAGAAAGTAATTTTCTTTCAACAAATCCAAAAGATAGTGACACAAACATAAAAATAAGATCAAAACTAACAGGAGGCAACAATCACTACTCCTTAATATATCTTAACATGAATAGACTCATTCCACAATAAAAAAACATACTGGATACATAACAGAACCCAGCATTTTGCTGCATACAGGAAACCCACCTCAGTGTCAAAGGCAAACACTACCTCAGAGTAAAAGGCTGGAAAACAATTTTCCAAGTAAATAGTTCCAAGAAACAAGCTGGAATAACCATTCTAATATCAAACAAAATCAACTTTCAACAAAAAGTTATCAAAAAGGATGAGGAAGGACACTTCATACACATCAAAGGAAAAATATACCAAGAAGAAATCTCCATTCTGAACATCTATGCTCCCAATGCAAGGGTACCTACACATATATAAAAGAAATTTTACTAAAGCTCAAAGCACACATTGCACCTCACACAATAATAGTAGGAGAAATCATCACCCCACTCTTCATCAGATCATGGAAACACAAACTTAACAGATACACATTGAAACTAACAGATATTATGGACCAAATGAATTTAATAGATATCTATAGAACATTTCACCTTGGGGCTGGAGAGATGGATCAGTGGTTAAGAGCACTGACTGCTCTTCCAGAGGTCCTGACTTCAAATCCCAGCAACCACCTGGTGGCTCACAACCATACTTAATGAGATCTGACTCCCTCTTCTGGAGTGTCTGACGGCAGCTACAGTGTACTTAATATAATAAATAAATAAATCTTTTTAAAAAAAAAAAAAAAAGAACATTTCACCCTAAAACAAAAGAATATACCTTCTTCTCAGCACCTCATGGTACCTTCTCCAAAACTGATCACAAAATTGGTCACAAAACAGGCCTCAACAGATATAATATTGAAATAATCCCATGCATCCTATCAGATCACCAAGGCTGGTCTTTAATAGCAACAAAAACAACAGAAAGCCCACATGCACATGAAATCTGAATAATGCTCTACTCAATGATAACTTGGTCAAGGAAGAAATAAAGAAAGGAATCAAAGACTGTTTAGAACTTAATAAAAATGAAGGCACAACATACCCAAACCCATGGGACACAATGAAAGCAGTGCTAAGATAAAAACTCAGCTCTAAATGCCTCCAAAAAGAAACTGGACAGAGCATACAGTAGCAGTTTAACAGCACGCCTGAAAGCTCTAGAACAAAAAGAAGCAAGTACACCCAAGAGCAGTAGATGGCAGGAAATCATCAAACTCAGGGCTGAAATCAGCCAAGTAAAAACAAAAAGAACTATACAAAGAAACAACAAAACCAGGAGCTAGTTCTTTGAGAAAATCACCAAGATAGATGAACTCTTAGCCAGACTAACCAGGGGCCACAGAGACAGTATCCAAATTAACAAAATCAGAAATGAAAAAGGGGATATAACAACAGAAAGTGAGGAAATCCAAAAAATCATCAGATCCTACTACAAAAACTATATTAAGGAAAACTGGAAAATCTGGATGAAATGGACAATTTTCTAGACATACCAAATACCTAAGTTAAATCAGGATCAGATAAACAATCTAAACAGTCAGATAACCCCTTTCATTTTCGTGTGTGTGTGTGTGTGTGTGTGTGTGTGTGTGTGTGTGTGTGAACAAAATGAATCCTGAAAATAATGTGGCTTATATTAAGAAAATCAAAATCAAAGTCAGCCACACAAAGATATTATGGCTCGTGTGGCATATCAAGGACGACATAAATGAAAAACGATTCTTTTTGTTTTATGCTGCTATGTTACTGTTTTCAAGAGTTGAAGAAAGACTACCTGTAAATTTAATATCACTTACAATTTAAACAATTTAATCATGTCTGTCTGATGAATGTCACCAACAGTGTTTGTCCATGCCCATCTGGGCCCCATCCCTAGCCCATACAAGTTCAATTACTGTCAATTTAAAGTGTTGGCCTCAGTCTATCTGAGAATTGCATTTGTACAGGACAGTGACCAGATTCTGAAAATGAAACTGCTGGGATACTTGCCTTTCTCCATTCCCACTTACCTACTAGCTTCAATCACAGTAGTGCAATCAACCTGGTGTCTCCCATTTCCCGAGTTCTATCAGCAAATGGATAAAGCAGGGATGCTCTAGTAACTGTATCTTTTGACAACCGTCATCTTAATGACACCCTCTAAAGATTTTCCCAACTGCATTTTGTTTTCTTCTCTTAAGAGACTCTCATAAAACCTCTATGTCTTTGAGACATAATTGATAGTCTTTCTAGCCTTTACCAACTTAGGTCTTTATGAAATTTTACAAAGATACTTCCTGTGACTATAACACAAACAAAATATGCTGATCTAGCTTCTCAATATGTATTCCACTAAATGTTAGAATATTGAAACTGTAATTTCTCAGAGGCTGGGCAGGGATGGGGGTGGGAGTCGGGTCACCAGTTATTCAATACAGGAATTCTCAGTCCTTTTTTTAAAATTTGAAAAATGAAGTTCTTTTAATATGAGAAAATAATAGTTTCTCAGAAATATAAATAAAATATTTTTAAAAGAAAACATGTAGATTCATAAACATTTACTTTAAAGTATTCAAATTATATTTATCCAAAATTTAGTAGTAGTTAAAAATACAAAAGCAATCTAGTTTCTTAAGGCAAGAACAGCATCTGCTTATTAAAAAAAAATAAATTCTGGCCCTGGCACAGACCACTAAATTGGAATACTTTAGTAGAAGAATTTGAACTAAGCATCTCAAACAAATATTCCACCTTATTCTGATAGATAATATGCCTTGTAATCCTGAAGGAGCTTGCAGTGGCGGCTTGTTTGAGTAACTGGTACTTGCTGTCTACAACATGCACTATCTTAGAGACTTTGTGAGGGCAATAAGTAAATAAATAAATAATAGTAAAAAGAAAACAACTATGCCCTCTAGATAGCTACATTCAAGAAGACCTATCCTATGAAAAAGGGAGGGTATGAACCACACTGTAGGTGAAATTATGACATAATCACATGAATATTTCTAGATGTTGCAAGAAAGATGCAGCCAAATAATTAAAGATAATAAAATTAATGAGCAAAAAGTGAGCATGAGAGAAAGGCCCAAACCGAAGGCAGTGCTATAACCTTCAAAACAGAGGGAGGGACAGGGAGAAAGAAGGGGGCTTAGCAGATCTTTTCAAAAAGTATTGGTAAGTAAATATGGAAAAATTGAACTCTTTGGTCAAAAAAGGATGGGTTGGATATATGATGCATTTCAACATAGAAAATCCAGAGTGCATTGGAGAATAGGATTTTATCTACTCCAATACTTTTTATTAGATATAATTTTTATTTACATTTCAAATAATTTCCCCTTTTTTGGCTCCCCATTCCCCAAAAGTTCCATAAGCCCTCTTCTCTCCCCCTGTTCCCCCATCCTCCCCTTCCCACTTCCCTGTTCTGGTATTGCCCTATACTGCTGCACCAAGCCTTTCCAGAACCAGCAGCTATTCCTCCGTTCTTCTTGTACATCATTTGATATGTGGATCATGTCTTGGGTATTTTAAGTTGCTAGGCTAATATCCATTTATCAGTGAGTGCATACCCTGATTGATCTTTTGAGACTTGGTTACCTCACTTAGTATGATGTTCTCCAGCTCCATCCATTTGTCTACGAATTTCATGAATTCATTGTTTCTAATGGCTGAATAGTACTCCACTGTGTATATATACCACATTTTTTTTATCCATTCTTCTGTTGAGGGACACCTGGGTTCTTTCCAGCTTCTGGCTATTATAAATAGGACTGCTATGAACATAGTGGAGCACGTATCCTTATTACATGCTGGGGAATCCTCTGGGTATATGCCCAGGAATGGTATAGCAGGGTCCTCTGAAGTGATGTGCCCAGTTTTCTGAGGAACCGCCAGACTGATTTCCAGAGTGGTTGTATCAATTTGCAACCCCACCAGCAGTGGAGGAGTGTTCCTCTTTCTTCACATCCTCGCCAACACCTGCTGTCTCCTGAGTTTTTAAACTTACCCATTCTGACTGGTGTGAGGTGAAATCTCAGGGTTGTTTTGATTTGCATTTCCCTAATGACTAATGAAGTTGAGCATTTTTTAAGATGCTTCTCAGCCCTCCGAAGTTCTTCAGGTGAAAATTCTTTGTTTAACTCTGTACCCCATTTTTAATAGGGTTATTTGGTTCTCTGGGGTCTAACTTCTTGAGTTCTTTGTATATATTGGATATTAGCCCTCTGTCAGATGTAGGGTTGGTGAAGATCTTTTCCCAATTTGTTGGTTGCTGATTTGTCCTTTTGATGGTGTCCTTTGCCTTACAGAAACTTTATAATATTATGAGGTCCCATTTGTCAATTCTTGGTCTTAGAGCATAAGCTATTCCTTATGTTTCTGTTCAGAAACTTTCCCCCTGTACCAATGTCCTCAAGGGTCTTCCCAAGTTTCTTTTCTATTAGCTTCAGGGTTTCTGGCTTTATGTGTAGGTCCTTGATCCATTTGGAGTTGAGCTTAGTACAAGGAGACAAGGATGGATCAATTTGCATTCTTCTGCATGCTGACTGCCAGTTAAACCAGCATCATTTGTTGAAAAGGCTATCTTTTTTCCACTGGATGTTTTCAGCCCTTTTGTCGAAGATCAAGCAGCCATAGGTGTGTGGGTTCATTTCTGGATCTTCAATCCTATTCCATTGATCCGCCTGCTTGTCACTGTACCAATACCATGCAGTTTTTAACACTATTGCTCCGTAGTATTGCTTGAAGTCAGGGATACTGATTCCCCCAGAATTTCTTTTGTTGTTGAGAATAGTTTTAGCTATCCTGGGTTTTTTTGTTATTCCAGATGAATTTAAGAATCTTTCTAACTCTGTGAAGAACTGAGTTGGGATTTTGATGGGGATTGTGTTGAATCTGTATATTGCTTTTGGCAAAATGGCCATTTTAACTATATTAATCCTGCCAATCCACGAGCATGGCAGATTTTTCCATTTTCTGAGGTCTTCTTCCATTTCCTTCTTCAGAGACTTGAAGTTCTAGCCATACAGATCTTTCACTTGTTTGGTCAGAGTGAAACCAAGGTACTTTATATTGTTTGTGGCTATTGTGAAGGGTATCATTTCCCTAATTTCTTTCTCAGCCTGCTTATCCTTTGAGTATAGGAAGGCTACTGATTTGCTTGAGTTGATTTTTTTTAAGCAGATAGTAATTACCTTCTGAGGGTGTGTATAGCAATGACGTTAGCAGTGTGATGTGAAATGAATAATTGAGTGTATGCACGATGATGAGAGAAAGGACTTCAAAATATTGTGTTTTTAAATCTTTACATGAGATTTTTTACTTAAGAAAATGATGAAATCACAAAATAGCTATTTTGGAAGATCTCAAATCCAGAAGCTATATTTTCTTATACTTCCTAGTATTAAAGTTTTAATTAAACTGTCTTATATTTTAATAGCATCTATGGCAATAATTGAGAACACAGGAAAACAATGTGGATGTTTATTAGCAAATATGATATCTCAATTAATAGACTATTATCTGATTAAAACTTTTAAAAACAATGTATTATACAATGTTTAAAGCAACAAAATATTAATATTCCATTAATACTTTACTTCTTAATATATTATACCCATTTAATAAATTTGATTAAAATGCAAAATATTAAAAAAATATTATGGCAAACTAAATAATACATTCTATGTTTTTCAATGTAAATTAATCATTGGCTGCCAACTTTGCTTCCTCAATCCTATTTTTTGTTAGAATTTTTAATTGAAAATTAATTTTCCATATGATAAGTTTTGATCATTGTTTGCCTAAACCATACCTCTACTCAGATCTTTCCCATTATACACTCAGTACAATATATATATATATATATATATATATATATATATATATAGTACATAAAATGTACAAAATGACAAAGCAGGAAAATATCTCTTTGAACAAATATTAGGCTCTTCTGTCTTTAAGGGTTTTGTTTTTCTGTTCCTCATTTTTTTATTTTTTATTGGTTATTTTACTTATTTACATTAATTCTCAGCATTTTAAACATTTATAAGCAGCATAAGTCTTCAATAGAAGAAAAAATACAGAACATTTCAAAGTCTGATTGAATAAAGTTCTCATTACACAGATCATCTTACAGGAATAGTCATCCATGAAACATATTTAGTGAAATGTTGTTCTAAGTGATTATTCTAAAACCAAATTAACTGCTGTCCCTGCCCCCTGCTGTTATATTTCTTTTCCATATTCTGTTGGAACACCCAATCCATGAAGGCAAACTTAACTCTACCCTTAACTCTAGCTATTAACAAAGCTAAGATGAATCAACATAACTCTGGTCACTGAGCACGGGTGAAAAGAACTCAGCTAAATTCCTGCTTTCTGAATGGCTTCTCATCATATTGTCCTGTACCTGGATCTAAATGACAGCTGGATATCTGGAACCACAAACTTGTTTTTACCTCATCAACTAAATTCTAGGCACTGGAACAAGGAAGTGAACTCTAAATTCAAGCTCCAAAGCTGAAACTATCTGATGATACTACCCATGTCTCTACCCTTGCAATATTCCCATGGTACTAACCTTTGACCACTATAGAGTCACCTCCCTCATAGCCTGTCCCAAAGTCTTTCTTTTTTAAATTAATCATTTCCATTCCCAGTTACCCCTCCACAAACCACCCATCCCTGGAATCTCCTCTCCTCCCTCCCCTTTGCCTCTATGAGGGTACTTCCCCACCCACCTACCCTCTCTTGCCTCACCCCTCCAGCATCCCCCCTATGCTGGGGTGTCAAACCTCCACAGGACTAAGTGCCTCACCTCCCTCTGATGTCAGACAAGGCCATTTCTATCATGTACTTAGTTGTGGTGATGCTCAGTCATGATGTTCATTATATCAGGCATACCTCAGACCCCAACCTCAGGTTTTTTCTGATAAAGTCAGTCCTGTATTCTTCCAAGACCCATAACATTGCTCTTGACTAAAATAAAATAAAATAAAATAAAATAAAATAAAATAAAGTTGAAAAAGGAGCATCAGCAAACATACAAATACAACCACCTGTTCAGATAGCACTTTCAACTGAATGGTGTCATTGAAATGCACAATGGAAAAATAGTCATGTCAAAGTCTGGTGAAAATAGAAGCACCACTCTGAGACCATAAAATGTTGCTTAAAATTTTTTCTGGCCGGGTGGTGGTAGTGCATGCCTTTAATCCCAGCACTTGGGAGGCAAAGGCAGACGGATTTCTGAGTTCTAGACCAGCCTGGTTTACAGAGTGAGTTCCAGGACAGCCAGGGCCATACGGAGAAACCCTGTCTCAAAAAGGAAAACAAAAAAACAAAAAACAAACAATAAAAAACAAAAAACAAAAAAACCTCTTTTCTGCAATACGAACAATGTTTATATTCATACTAGAGCTTCAGAGTTTTCTCAGAATAAAACTGTCAGTTTGAAAATTCTGAAGTTGCTTGTAAAGCTACTCACATTATTACCTTCAATGTACAGATGCAATCAAAGTGTGGTCATGTCCTGGCAATCTGGCCCTCAGCCATTCTACAATAAGAGATCCCGCTAAAATTCCAAAGAACATCCCCCAAATTATCTCAGGTTGCATTATTAAATGGTTAGTCTAATTTTTAAATTCTTTAAAATCCTTTTAATTGTTTGGGAATCTATTTTCAGCTCTCTGAAAGCTGGCACCAATTTCTGAGAGGAGACTACCTAAGCTAAGCTAAGCTCTTCATCTCTAGGAAACTGATACATCAAGAACAGTAAAGATAGTCTTTTCAACAAATGGTGCTGGTTCAATTGGAGGTCAGAATGCAGAAGAATTTGAATTGATCCATTCTTATCTCCTTGTACTAAGCTCAACTCCAAATGGATCAAGGACCTCCACATAAAACCTGACACACTGAAACTAATAGAAAAGAAACTGGGGAAGACCCTTGAGGACATGGGCACAGGGGAAAAGTTCCTGAATAGAACACCAATAGCTTATGCTCTAAGATCAAGAACTGACAAATGGGACCTCATAAAACTACAAAGTTTCTGTAAGGCAAAGGACACTGTCAAAAGGACGAAACGTCAACCAACAGATTGGGAAAGGATCTTCACCAACCCTAAATCTGACAGAGGGTTAATATCTAATATATACAGAGAACTCAAAAAGGTAGAACCTAGAGAACCAAATAACCCCATTAAAAAGTAGAGTACCGAACTAAACAAAGATTTTTCACATGAAGAACTTCAGAGGGCTGAGAAACACCTTAAAAAATGTTCGACATCATTAATCATTAGGGAAATGCAAATCAAAACAACCCTGAGATTTCACCTCACACCAGTCAGAATGGCTAAGGTCAAAAACTCAGGAGACAGCAGGTGCTGGTGAGGCTGTGGAGAAAGAGGAACACCCCTCCACTGCTGGTGGGATTGTAAGATGGTGCAACCACTTTGGAAATCAGTCTGGCGACTCCTCAGAAAACTGGGCATGGCACTTCCAGAGGACCCTGCTATACCACTCCTGGGCATATACCCAGAGGATTCCCCAGCATGTAATAAGGATACATGCTCCACTATGTTCATAGCAGCCCTGTTTGTAGTAGCCAGAAGCTGGAAACAACCCAGGTGTCCCTCAACAGAGGAATGGATACAAAAAATGTGGTATATTTACACAATGGAGTACTATTCAGCCATTAGAAACAATGAATTCATGAAATTCTTAGACAAATGGATGGAGCTGGAGAACATCATACTAAGTGAGGTAACCCAGTCTCAAAAGATCAGTCATGGTATGCACTCACTGATATGTGGATAATAATCTATTCCTAGAAACTTGGAATACCCAAGAAATAATCCACATATTAAATGATGTTCAAAAAGAGCATACGAGTGGCCGCCCCTGGTTCTGGAAAGACTCAATGTAACAGTATAAGGGAATACCAGAACAGGGAAGTGGGAAGTAGCTGATGGAGGAACAGGAGGAGGGAAGAGGGCTTATGGGACTTGCAGGGAGTGGGTACCCAGAAAAGGGGAAATCATTTGAAATGTAAATAAAGAATACATTGAATAATAAAAAAAAAAAAAGAACCATCAGAAAACACTGTGGCTGCTCAGCTTACCCAAATCAAAACTAGCCTTCAATGGTGTCGTCTCAGAGCACAGTCATGCAAGCACATAGCTGCTGTTTGCCAGTCTCACCATACAGCCAAAGAGATCTAATAGACCTACTTAAAACACCTGTCACTCTATGCCGGAAGATTTTTTAATCCCCCTCAAAGCCCCCAGAAAGCTTTCAGCAAGCAAAGGATTACTTTTGTCTCTTCCTAATTATGCTGATAAAATGGTCTTATGACCTTTGGCCTGAGGCTAAGTGGATTCTACCTAATCTGATCACATACACTGGCACTTAGCTAGTTTATCATCAACTTAATTTATGGCCATTGTATGTTCAACCTGGACTTGTGTGCCTGTCAGTTCTGATTTATACCTATGATCCTGGAGTGTTTATTAATAGCATCCCCTTTTCCAACTACAGGTATCTTGAGTCTGGTGATAAATTACATAGCTACCCTCTGTGGTCCTATTACTCGGCCTGGTGAAGCAGCTAATCTTATAAACACGGACTTATATCTTGTTCTACCTACTATAGTCCTCCTTTTTGTGACTTCTTGTCAACACACAAACAACAGATCTCATCTTAAAGGGAGTACAAGATAGTTTATTCTGGAGCCATTCTGAGTGACCATGGCCTGAGAACATACATTTAGCTTACCCCAGATTCCACGTGTCAGCATGAAAGCAGTTTCGTGATGTGTTTATGGTCATACATAACAAAGAAGGTCACAAGTCAAGGCAAATTCAAAATATGTCAGTGAATGGGGAAAGTTTTAAAAGTCCAAGATGTTAAGCTAATAGATTCTAAAAAATTTTTATCTATTAGTCACAGGCGTACATTCTGACACTGGATACCAGTAAGAAATGGCTGTTCTAAAGGGCTACAACTAGCCTCAAATAAGGTAACCAGCCTTTTAGGCCTGCATCTCTCCCCACTGTCTTCCCAGTACTGACATTCTGATCAGCCAATGACTGTGTAGAGTCTATTCAGTCTTTGTTCATGATCTCAAGCTATCACCTTAATTCTGCCTTTACGCCCTGGTTCCTAAGACAAAGTCTTGGTATGCTAGAATGAGCCGTTATGAACATTGCTTTAGTAAGAAATTACTATTTTGTAGTTTTCTGTACTGTGAGTAAAGGTTTTCTCATTAGTATTTCCAAGTTTAGAGAAAACATTCTAATCACCTTGCATTCTTAACATAACCTAAATTATCTGGGAATTAGGACAGCCTTGGAAAGCAAGGTAGACCAGGAAGGAAGAGAATGATTCATCTAGACTATTGAGGAGGGGCTAACACCAAGTCACAGATTTAAAAGGAAGTGACAAACAGGGCTGTGTCATTGAGAAAGAAACAAAAATGAATCCATAGTTTTCAAAACTTTTGTCACATTTGTATAACTTGAGCCAACAAGATGGACCAGTGTGGAAAACAGTACTCTAGCCAGTCTCATGACCTCTACCTTAGGAACCAACTACAGCAAGAGAGATCTGACGCCTCACTGTGGCCCTCTGATATACACATCCATCCCACAGTGGGCATGCTCAGATATTCACTCTCCTCTCTCTCCCTACTGCCCTTAGCTCCTCACTCATGTCTCTCCTCTCTCTCTCTCTCTCTCACATACATATACAATCATCATCATTATCCAACTTTCTACTTAAGTTTTGTAGAAAAATTTCTAACTTCTGAAAACAATCTTGTGTTAAGGAAATCAATTTCACAAAGGATACCACAGTTGAACTGGCCACTGCTAAGAGCTGTTCTCTTCTGATACTAAATATGGTAACATTTCTATTCAACCCTCAAATGTAAGAGCAGGTGTGCCAGGGTGGAAATACCTTTGAAAAGTCAGCTCAGGTAATACTGAAGAGAGGATCATAGCTTTTATACCCATGAAACTAATTATGTCTGACTAATGATGCTTCAGATCTGCTTTTCATGATTGCCTTCTTTAATATAATTGGGAAGATGTAATTTTTAAACCTGTCATGTTACCAATTTTAACTTCTGATTCAAATGAATGCAGACAAATACCAAATGTGTGCCCTTGTATCTCTTATTAAGGGAATTTTGAAGAGGCATACACTAAAATACACTGTAATAACAATGATCCAAAAATCAATTATGGAATAGATAAAAATCTACATGCAAATTTGCCATGCATATTATTTGTGGAGAAGCATGAAGAATCAGAAATATAGAAATAGATCTCATTCCAAGAGCAATGTTGACCTGAAATATTAATACATATTCTTAAATTATTTGTAACTTTTTTTCTTCTTACTCTCTAATACAAATGAGAGTAATATCTTATACTGTGCCTTTTTATTTAAAAATTGAAAACCTATGAAATGCAGAAATAGTCAAAGCAAGAACATTTTGAAGCTCAGGACATCTTTTTTATGTTACTTAGGTAGAATAAAAAATGCAAAGAGAGTATTCTAAAAGGAGCATAAACATTCATATAATACTGAAACCAAAATAAATCGAACTCCTACATTTGCCATAACTGACATAGTCCACCTAAGGACCAGTAGCCTGCATGCATGCAAAGATCATTTCTCTTCTTTCTTTAGCTGCTGTAAGCAGACAATTCATCACCCTGAAATTCTATGTCCTATAAAAAGTGCTATACCAGACGAAATCTTGCTACTTGAATGTTTGAGTGGTATGATTCCCAAGTCAATGTTTTATTAGTATAGTTTTCATTCATATAAATCACCACACAGCTCACACTCACTTCCTCTATAGGAAGATAGTCTCCTCTATCTCCCCTGCCTCCTCCAATTTTTGCTGTACCCACGCTACAACTTTCATGCCATATATACAAACACATATAGTGAAATCTACATGTTGGATTTTATCTATTACCTTTTACTTTCTCTTCGTCCCTCATCCCTATCTCTTTAGATCTCTGCCTCTCTCTCCTCACAATACTCCTACTCTCATGTCTCAATTGTGCTTATGGGATAGATAGATAGACAGATAGATAGATAGATAGATAGATAGATAGATAGATAGATAGATAGATAGATAGATGGATGGATGGATGGATGGATGGATGGAGGGAGGGATGGATGGATGGAAGGATGGATAGATGGATGGATGGACGGACGGACGGACAGACAGTCAGACTTGCATTACGTTTGTATTCTACATTCACAGACTCTGCTGGTAAAACTGTGAGCTACTGCAGGAGTTAGGGAAGTCAGTGTAGAGTTCCTCACTTAAAGCTGAACTGCCCCATGACTGTGCTCTCCAACTCATAAGCATATACCTGAGGGAGTCTAAGCCAACATAACACAAAGATAGTTGTACATCATGTACTCTCAGTAACCAAGATATAGAACCAGCTTGGAAACCCAAGGACATATGGTATAGACTCAAAATCAAGTTCTATTGTAAAGGGTTAAAACAGAAATCACATTAAATGAAAACAACAAGTTCAGAAAGGTAGATAGCATGTGCTTTCTTGATACATACTGTATGATTTGGTGAAAATGATAAAATGTTAGTGAAACCGCATTTATTTTTCTAAGATTCAGTTACTGAATTTTAAATTGTGATATTATCTCTCAACAAGGGTGAGCTGATTTATGTGCCCTGCAGAAATAAATTTTAAGGTACTTTTTGCTAAAGAAATATTCATTTTTTTCTAAATGAACTTATCAGCTTTTCTTCCATAGCTTATACATTTTCTGCCTTACATAGAGAAACCTCATGATTATAGGTTACTCTAATATCCTATATTTTTTCACAGATCTTTTGTTCCATATAACAGATGTGACACGAAAAATCTCCCAAATCATAGTGTAAGCTGCTTTTGTCAGTGCTGTGATAAAGTATCTGAGAAGAAACATTTTGTTTCTTGTCTCATTCTGTTCATCAAAAATCATAGTCCAGATGGAAGGGCCAGGACATGTACTCAACCTATGAGATATGAGACTGAAAAGTGTCAGGAACACAATTTAAAAACAGTCCTTTCAATACGCAACTTTATAGTGATTTAATATGCATACAATTAGATGACACTGAAATATAAAAATTTTCTATCCCTGTCAACTATAGCCTCAATTTTAGCATTCAATCTTTTTCTCTTAGTTCTGGCTTCAAAGAAGTATTGTATACTTTGATGACAACTTAGCCATTTCTGATTGTTTTTTAAAAAAAAAATCATCATACTAAGTGAGGTAACCCAGACTCAAAAGATGAATCATGGTATGCACTCACTAATAAGTGGATATTAACCTAGAAAACTGGAATACCCAAAACATAATCCACACATCAAGTGAGGTACAAGAAGAACGGAGGAGTGGCCCCTTGTTCTGGAAAGACTCAGTGAAGCAGTATAGAGCAAAATCAGAACAGGGAAGTGGGAAGGGTTGGGTGGGAAAACAGGGGGAGGGAAGGGGACTGATGGGACTTTCGGGAAGTGGGGGTCCAGAAAAGGGGAAATCATTTGAAATGTAAATAAATATATCAATAAATTTAAAAAAAATAAAAAAATAAAATAAAATCATCCTGCTCATAGTATAGGAAGGCAACTGATTTGCTTGAGTTGATTTTATAACCAGCCACTTTGCTGAAGTTGTTTATCAGCTGTAGGAGTTCTCTGGTGGAGGTTTTCGGGTCACTTAAGTAGACTATCATGTCATCTGCAAATAATGATAATTTGACTTCTTCCTTTCCAATTTGTATCCCCTTGACCTCCTTATGTTGTCTAATTGCTTTAGCTAGAACTTCAAGTGCTATATTGAAAAGATATGGAGAGAGAGGACAGCCTTGTCTAGTCCCTGATTTTAGTGGGATTGCTTTAAGTTTCCCTCCATTTAGTTTGATGTTGGCTACCGGTTTGCTGTAATGATGTTTAGGTATGGGCCTTGAATTCCTCTTCTTTCCAAGACTTTTAGCATGAAAGGATGCTGAATTTTGTCAAATGCTTTTTCTGCATCTAATGAGATGATCATATGTTTTTTTTTCCTTTGAGTTTGTTTATGTAGTGGATAGCATTGATGGATTTCCTTATATTGAACCATCCGTGCATCCTGGGGATGAAGCCTACTTGATCATGGTGGATGATCGTTTTGATGTGTTCTTGGATTCGGTTGGCAAGAATTTTATTAAGTATTTTTGTATCAATATTCATAAGAGAAATTGGCCTGGAGTTCTCTTTCTTTGTTGGATCTTTGTGTGGTTTTGGTATCAGCGTAATTGTGGCTTCATAGAACGAGTTGGGTAGAGTTCCTTCTGTTTCTATTTTGTGGAATAGTTTGAAGAGTATTGGTGTTAGGTCTTCTATGAAGGTCTGATAGAATTCTGCACTGAAGCCAACTGGTCCCGTGCTTTTTATGGTTGGGAGACTTTCTATGACCCTTTTTATTTCTTCGGGGGTTATGGGACTGTTTAGATGATCTATGTGATCCTGATTTAGTTTTGGTGTCGGATAGAAGTTAGGGAAATGACACCTTTCACAATTGCCACAAACAATATAAAGTATCTTGGTGTGACTCTAACCAAACAAGTGAAAGATCTATACGACAAGAACTTCAGGTCTCTGAAGAAGGAAATTAAAGAAGACCTCAGAAAATGGAAAAATCTGCCATGCTTGTGGATAGGCAGGATTAATATAGTTAAAATGGCCATCTTGCCTAAAGTGATCTACAGATTCAACTCAATCCCCATCAAAATCCCAACTAAGTTCTTCACAGAGTTAGAAAAAGCAATTCTCAAATTCATCTGGAATAGCAAAAAACCCAGGATAGCTAAAACTATTCTCAACAACAAAAGAAATTCTGGGGGAATCACTATCTCTGACTTCAAGCAATACTACAGAGCAATAGTGTTAAAAAATTGCATGGTATTGGCACAGTGACAGACAAGTGGACCAATGGTATAGAACTGAAGATCCAGAAATGAATCCACACACCTATGGTCACTTGATCTTCGACAAAGGAGCCGAAAACATCCAGTGGAAAAAAGATAGCCTTTTCAACAGATGGTGCTGGTTCAATTGGAGGTCAGCATGCAGAAGAATGAAAAATGATCCATTCTTATCTCCATGTACTAAACTTCACTCCAAGTGAATCAAGGACTTCCATGTAAAACCAGACATACTGAAACTAAGAGAAAAGAAACTGGGGGAGACCCTTGAGGACATGGGCACAGGGAAATAGTTCCTGAACAGATCACTAATAGCTTATGCTCTAAGATCAAGAATTGACAAATGGCACCTCATAAAATTACAAAGTTTCTGTAAGGCAAAGGACACTGTTAAAAGAATCAAATTGGGAAAGGATATTCACCAACCCTACATCTGATAGAGGGCTAATATCCAATATATACAAAGAACTCAAGAAGTTAGACCCCAGGGAACCAAATAATCTTATTAAAAAATGGGGTACAGAGCTAAACAAAGAATTTTCACCTGAAGAAATTCGGATGGCCGAGAGGCACCTTAAGAAGTACTTAACATCATTAGTCATTAGGGAAATGCAAATCAAAACAACCCTGAGATTTCACCTCACACCAATCAGAATGGCTAAGATCAAAAACTCAGGAGACAGCAGGTTTTGGCTAGGATGTGCAGAAAGAGGAACACTCCTCCACTGCTGGTGGGGCTGTAAGATGGTACAACCACTTAGGAAATCAGCCTGGAGGTTCCTCAGAAAACTGGACATGACACTTCCGGAGGACCCTGCTATACATCTCCTGGGCATATACCCAAAGGATTCCCCGGCATGCAATAAAGACACATTCTCCATTATGTTTATAGCAGCATAATTTATAATAGCCAGAAGCTGGAAAGAACCTAGATGTCCCTCAAAGGAGGAATGGATACAGAAAATGTGGTATATTTACACAATGGAATACTACTCAGCAATTAGAAACAATGAATTCACAAAAATTTTAGGCAAATGGTTTGATCTGGAAAATATCCTAAGTGAGGTAACCCAATCACAAAAGAATACACATGGAATGCAATCTCTGATACGTGGATATTAATTAGCCCAGAAGCCCTGAATACCCAAGGCACAAACTGCATAACAAATGACTCCCATGAAGAAGTATGGAGAGGCTCCTGATCCTGGAAAGGATTGACCTAGCATTGGAGGGGAATATAAGGACAAAGAAAAAGGAGAGAGGTGATTGGAGAATGGATGGAGAGAAGAAGGTTTATGGGACAAATGGGGATGGGGGATCCGGGAAAGGGGAAATCATTTGGAATGTAAACAAAGAATATAGAAAATAAAAATATTTAAAAATAAAATCGTGTTATATACTGTTGCCGCCAGCGGCCACATACGAACCGGAATACCTGGAAGAGAATTCTGAGGTTAACGGGAAGGGGGCGAAAGAGAAATGAGTCAAGAGGACAGTTGCCCATAGAGACCGACTTTACTATCAATTAGCCAATATTTATAATCTTTGGAAAAACCACCCTGCCCCCCAAATGGCCGAGAGTTCATAGGATCTTCTTCTGGGCGGGTTGTCTGCTTTCAGTCACGCAGTTTTCTGCTGGTCTCCAGGTGGAGCTGCGCTGAGACCTTGGTAGTTAAGGTGAAATTGGCTGTATTGTTCTCAATGGAACTAGGGCTGGAGATAACGCCAGGGGAAGGGTGGAGGCTGTAGGCCAGGAATGCTGCAGCTTGAATAGGCCGGAGATAATGCCTGGGGAAGGGTGGGGGTTGCCAGCCAGGAGGGTCACAGCTAAATGCTGTGGGGGGAAGGGACAATATACCTAGCTTATTTCACCCAGAATAGTTAAATTGAGGGTTCATTCCTATTAATTCCGTTAGTGCTTAGTGTTTCATTAAAGGATTATAAAATAGGACAATGAGCTAGTTCAGCAAAGTTCTTGCTGCCAAGCCAGATGACCTGTGTTTAATCCTCACATGTCTCACATGTGGAAGGAGAGAATTCACTCTCCCAAACTGTCCTCCAATCTCTACATGTGCATCGTGGTATTTGTACATGTGAACAAGCATATGCAAGCATGTGTGCATCACACACACATATGCACACACACTCACACACACACACACACACACCAAACCAAATGTAATTTTTTTCTTTAACAAATATGCTACAAGCACTTTTTCCATTCTCCTGTGGCTAGATTTTTGTGGTGTTCTTGTTTGAACTGTCATTAAGTTTCTATGAATATTTATGTACAAAATCTTGCGTAGACATGTACTTTTATACATCTTGGTAAATATGTACAATTTGGGTTGAGTTGCTTAATCATTGGCATATATTTAACTTTGAGGAAATTATGCCTTGCCTTGGTAAATATTTAAATAATCAGCCCATTGAGCATTTTTTGTAGCCTCAAGGAATTTCTGAAATTTTTCCAGATGTCCAGTTTTCTTAACATCATTTCTTAACTAACACTTTCCTCGGCACCTTATAATACACCTGCATTGCATACAGAATTCACATGTGTGTTTGGATCTATTTCTGGTCTTTGTCCTCTAGTCTCTTGGTAATGATGGCAATAGAGCCAGTACCTCTTTGGTTGCTTCAATGCATTATATGTTTTAATCCATTTAATCTCCACCTGACTTCATCTGAGGAACACTATTTTAACATCTAGATTGAAAAAAAGGACAAAGTCAGAAATATTTCCTTAAAATGCCAGAGCAATTATGTAACTAGGATAGGACATGATCTAAGGTCACCTACTGAGTAGACAGGAGAATGTCTAAGCACTGCACTGATTCTACAGTGCAACACAGACCTTCACCCAGCCTCTTTCACTAGTATTTCCTCACCTCTGGCCTGAAATGTCTGTCTGTGTGTGTGTGTGTGTGTGTGTGTGTGTGATACATGTACATGTGTGTATGAGTTGCTTTTGTCTTTGTATGTGTACATATATATGTATGTGTCATATATATATATATACATTTGTGAGTAAGTTGCTTTTGTTATAGTGTGTGTGTGTGTGTGTATGTGTGTATTATGTAACTGGATTGCTATGACTTCCCCTAAAATCTTTGTGGTAATTTGTAGAAAACTATTATCAAAAGAATTAATCATCTTTAGCATTTCATTTACTAACAGTTCTGTCTATTTCTATTTAAGATCAGAAATTGTGCCTTCCAGATGGCACTTGCACAAAAGCCTTGTGACCTGAGTTTGATATTCAGAACCCACAATGGAAAGAGAAAACCAATTCCTGAAAGTTTTCCTCTGACCTGCACCTGGCATTCACACAAACACATGCATGCACACGTGCGTGCACACGTGCGTGCACGCGCGCACGCGCGCACACACACACACACAAGACAATGATGATGATAATGATGATGATGAGGTGGAGGATAATCTCTTTCAGTGCCAAGTTTCATTGAACATATTTTCCTTGACACTTTCTTCAAATTCAGATAGAGCTGAGTGTACCATAGTTTCTACATCAAGAGAATAAAGATATAATAGACTAGGAGAATTTTGATTTCAAGACCCATGTGAGTCCTGAAGAGCAGACAAAGCTTGGAGGGCAAGGATTTTAACACACTCATAATCACAGTATAGGTTCTGAAGCACCTCCTCTGAGCCCATGAATCCTGATCTTGCATGTAATCCTGCATCCATCAACCCCACACTATTTCCATTCCACTGATCCCACTATATCACAACCTTGCTATTCTACAAACGACAGAGAAAGAGACTAGTTACAGCCCATGGACATTACTATGCACATGGGATAACCCCAAATCACACTGTCCAAAGCCCACAGCACATAGGCAATCCGGATATGTTTAATGGTTTCTTTATCACAGAAATATCCCATGCTTCTGTGCTTTGAAGATAATATAAAAAAGGATGACAAATCTCCTAACTGTAGAAGCAAAGAGGAAAAATGAATAGTTAAAAGCCATGTTGTGCCTCATATTCATGCATACTGGCTAGACTGAATATATGTTTTTATTCCTCTGAATTTTCATTTGTAAGTTGAAATAAGAAAGAATTATCAGGATTGTGATTTTCAATATGAATATATGCCAGAAGTTATGAGATTTTGTGAGAAGTCATGATGATTTGTAATTTTTTTTGATGATTTGTATTTTAAATAGGCAAAAATAAAAGATGTTTTCCTAGATGTTATTACCTTTGTCACTGCGTGCATATATGCATATAGTCAAGCAAGCTGTAGTGAGGGGACTCGATTTCAGTACTTAACTTGCTTTGTTCTCCTTATCCAACATGAACCCCCCAACATGAGCAGTTAGCCCCAAGTTCTATGATTTAAATGTTTCGGTTTACAAAAACCACAATGAAATTCTAATGCGGAAAAGATTGTATATGCATATGTATAAGCCACTATGTATAAGCCACTCAGTTTGTACTATTTTGGTATAACGGTTTAAGTAGAAGGAGATATCATGTCACAGATGTAAGGCATGTTAGCAGTCATATAAGCTGTACCCTTATTAAAACTCAGCTCTTCTCTGATTAAGAATGGGAAAACAAAGGTGAAGGAAAGTTAATGTGATATCATAAGCTAACAGCAAACCTGATGTCAAGTGAGACACCTTGGCTCCTAACATGACTATCTGTCACTCAGACTGCCTACAAAAGATAGTATTGAATGATTGCTTCACAGTCTCTGCTTGATATCAGCACATATCATTACTGAAGAGTAACCATCTTCCAAACTGAAGAATACGCTTTAATCAAACCAAGATTAATGATGCCCTTTCTATAATGTAACCAGCTCCATGATTTTAATAAGGCCCCAGACCTTAACACAGTGGACATCATACTAGAAGCACAATAGAAGCCTCGAGTCCCAGAACATAGGCAGCAAAGCCTGCCAAATCAAAAACAAAGGCAATGTCAATGGTTCCAGGATGTGGCTGGCAAAATTCCCAAGTAAAAAGTCCCTAATTATTCTAACTTGGCCTTTTGGCTTCTGTGTTTCCATTTTTTGCTAACTGTTCTTGCTAGATCAAGTGTGTCAGCCAGCCCAGATATAGGTTTTGTGCATAAAATCAAAGAGTTATTAAAGTTTAGGGTGTAACATTTCAGACTTCCCTGTGCAACCTCTTGCAAAGATTTAGTTGATGACTTTGAATGCCCATGCAGTGGTTTTACTATTTGTATTGAGCTCTGTCCGCAGATTTCAAAGTGAAAATTTTAACTTTTAGCAAGGAGGTATCGGCTTGGTTGATCACCTTTATAAAGGTGGTAGCTTATGTGGAAAACACATAAGAACAATCGTATAGGTAGGTTCTTCTAAAGAAGTCAAGAGGAACTCAAAGTTGAACTGACTGGACAACTTGACAAAAAATTATGTAATGAGTGATTTATCACTATTTCCTCCTCAATTACAGTTTCCAGAAATTAAAATACTATAAGACAGGATTCAGCAATGGAATGACAATATTCAAAAGGAGCTAATACAGTAATTAAAATAGCATGCCTATTCAAATACAGATAAGAAATTAGTCTGGTAGAGTAAAGGGACAGTAGTACATTCTCTTCTGACACCCCTGATCTCACAACTTCAACAGTTAGCTTAGTTTTAGTACCAACCAAGATTTCCCTTATGTTAGTGATTTAAGTATACATAGACAGCTATTGGTTAGCACCAACATATGAGTGACACACAAATAACAGAAATTGTCTCAGAAGTTATATATTTTTATTTGTGTGTGTATAACAAAAATAGTCAAAGGAAAAGAAGCTATCAATGTAAGGAGAGATCACGGAGTTTTGGATGGAAGGGTCATAGGAGAAGGCCTTGAAGCGGGAACCCAAAAGAGGGAAAGTGACATAAGTAAATTTTACTTTAAAAATGGTCCTCACTTTAAGCTCATAGCAGACTACTTACTACAGCTTTTTCTTCCTCTCTATATCGTCTCAAGTGGATCACACAGATCTCCTCCAACTGCCAGGCCACCCTATCCCTTTGTCTTAGCTACCAATACTCCCAAGTATTCCCTGGGAACCTACAGGTCAATATGTCCAGGGAAGCAGATATGTAGGAAGCAAATAAGCCATCTTCAGAGCTTTATTGTTTCTTTCCAACAAATTTAATTTCCCACTCTGATCTCCAGATGGGTAGCAGACTGCTTCCTGTAGCCTCTCTCTCCTTCCTATCCACTCCATTCCCAGGGGACTAACTAAGCAAATCTTGGTGGCAAACCCTGATTTACTCCCTCCTGTGGATCCTGTCTGACTCAGCTCCTTTAAATCATCTTCATCCCTAACTGCCAAGAAACACATTCTATCTAGAACACACAGTGAGCACAACTGACAGGATCTCAGAATCATTCGCTGCCAGGCAACCCATAGCTGCCAAACCCTCTGAAAGACTAAAGAGGGTAACAAACACTCAGGAGTACAATACCTATCCAACAAAGACAAGACCAGATATCAACACCTAGACTTTCAATAATCACAACAAAAGGGCAATGCATAACAATGAAAATATGACTACACTACAGCTCAACAATTTTACTATAGTAGATCCTAAGAAATGCAATATAGCTGAAACACAAGACAAAGGTTTCAAAATAGCCTTAATGAATATGATGGAGACCCTTAAATCCACAAATAATGGAGTGAAATGAAGAGAACAGTTATATACTTATAAGTGGATGAGAATCAATAAACAAGACCCAAAATGAGAGAAATTAAAAACTTAGAAACTCAAGGAAGAACCTCACATAAAACAAAGAACACAAGAGATTGAAGATAGAATCTCAGGCTTAGAAAACATAATAAAAGAACTGGACATTTAAGTAAAAGAAAATGTTAAATCAAAAAACAAAATTTCCAGGCAAAAACCATCTAGAAAATCAGAGACAATATGAAAAGACCAAATAGATGATTAATTAGAAAAAGAAGACACCAAGAACAAAGACACAGAAAACATTTTCAAAACAATCATAGAAGAATACCCCCACACCTAAAGGAGGTTCATATCAATATATATGAAACTCACAGAATATCGAATAGACAGGACCAAAAAGAAAGTCCCATCAACATATAATAATCAAAAGACTAAATTACAGAACAAGAAAAAATATTAAAATTACAAGAGAAAAAGAGCAAAAGAAACATATGAAGTCAGACCTAATAGAGTGACAGCTGACTTTATTATTTTCTATATTCTTTATTTACAATCCAAAAGCTTTCCCCTTTCCCAGTTCCCCCTCCCCATATGTCCCATAAGTCCTCTTCTCTCCATCCATTCTCCTAGCTTTCTCCCCCCCTTTTCTCTGTCCTGGTCCTCCCCTACAATGCTGGATCAAGCCTCCAGGATTAGGGCCCTCTTCTTCCTTCTTCATGGGAATCATTTGATATGCTAATTGTATCTTCAGAGCTTCAGGGCTAATTAATATCCACTTATCAATGATTGCATTCCATGTGTATTCTTTTGTGATTACGTTACCTCGCTTAGGATGATATTTTCTAGTTCCATCCATTGCCTACAAAATTTATGAATTCATTGTTTTAATTGCTGAATAGTACTCCATTGTGTATATATACCACATTTTCTGTATCCATTCCTCCATTGAGGGATATCCGGTTCTTTCCAGTTTCTGGCTATTATAAATAAGGCTGCTATGAACATAGTGGAGCATGACACCTGACTTTTAATAGACTCTAAAAACAAGAATGCCCTGAACAGATACTCTACAAACTATAAGAGACCACAGATACCAGTCCAGACTACTACAACCAGCAAAAATTTCAATATAGTAGATGGAGAAATATAAATATTCCATCATAAAAACAAATTTTACCAGTACCTATCCAAATATACAGTCATACAGACGGCATTAGAAGGAAACCTTCAATCTGAAGAGGTTAACCACATGTAATAAAACACAAGAAATAAATAATAACACACTAGTAAACCAAATGAATGGTGAGCTGACAAATTTATAGCTACAAAATAATGGCAATCTATAACCATTGGCTTTAGTAACTCCACACCAATGTTCCCAGTTCTCCAATGAAATACATACACTAACAGAAAAATTCCAAAACAGAGAAACACACCTTAGCATCAAGGATAGGCATCACCTCAGGGTAAAAGTATAGAAAAAGATATTCCAAGGAAACAGACCTAAGAAGCAAGCTGGAATAGCCATTTTAATATCTAGCAAAATAGACTTCAAACAAAACTAATCAAGATGACATTACATCAAGGAAAGACATTATATGCTCAAAAGAAATATTTCCAAGAGACTTTTCAGTTCTTAACAATTATACTCCAAGCACAAGGACAACCAAATTCATAAAAGAAACACTACTGCAGCATCAATCACATGCTGACCTTCACACAGTGATAGTGTGAGACATCAATACAAAACCATCACCACTATGTAGATCATCCAGACAAAAACAAAACAGAAATATTAGAGCTAAATGACCTCATAAAACAAAACTAAGAGATATTTACAGAAAATGTTATTCAAACATAAAATGATACACCTTCTTCTCAGCACCTCAATGAACTTTCTCCAAAATTGAACACATACTTACTTAGACATAAACTGAGTCTCAATGGAAAGAAAAAAATGAAACAGCACCATGTATCTTATCTGACCACAACAGATTAAAACTGTATATTGGGCAGTGGCGGTGCACACCTTTAATCCCAGCACTTGGGAGGCAGAGGCAGGTGGATTTCTGAGTTTGAGGCCAGCCTGGTCTACAGAGTGAGTTCCAGGACAGCCAGGACTACACAGAGTAAACCCTGTCTCCAAAACAAAACAAAACAAAACTGTATATCAACAACAATAGGACACATAGAAACTCAATGAAACTGAATACTCTCTACTGAATAAAAAATGGGTCAAGACAGAAATTAAGGACTTTCTATAGTTGAATGAAAATAAAAACACAAAATACACAAATGTATGTGACAAAATGAATGCAGAGTTCGAAGATGTAAGTTCATAGCATTACGTGTCTACCCTTAAAAATGGAGCAGTCTCAGCCTTCCAGTTTCTGTCTGCAGCTGAGACCATCCTCTGCAACAGGGCTCCATGCCCAGGTGGCACAAAGAGATAGCTAGCCTCCTAGGAATGCATACAGGACTATGAGTGCAGGTAGGACCACCATTGTTGTTCAGAAGAACCTACCTAGAACCCTCAGAACACAGGAACTAGGGGCTGCCTAGGATGGGAGCCTTCAGATTTCTATCTGCGCCCAGATCTGAGCCGGTGCTACAGAGCTACATACACAAATACTGCCGGAGAGATGAGTGACTACACACCTGTGAGCACAGGTAAGACCAGCACTTCTCTTCAAAATCCTGGCCCAAGAGGGAGCAATCAGGACACAGGAACCAAGGATCAGCTGGGAACAAGATACTTCTGGTTTCTGTCTGTACCCCAGAGTTGATCCTGTACCACAGTTCTGCATACCTAAATTACTCCCTGAGAGAACTGGTCTCCCAGGAGTACTGACACAAAGGCTTGCAGGACAGACAAGCCACTGTCAGAGACAGCAAGACCAGCTAACACCAGAGATAGCCAGATGGCAAAAGGCAAGTGCAAGAACATAAGCAACCAAAACGAAGGCTACTTGGCATCATCAGAACCCAATTCTCCTACCACAGAGAACCCTGGTTACCCCCAGCATACCAGAAAAACAAGACTGTGATTTAAAATCATATCTTAAAGGGGACTTTAAGAAGGACATAAATAACTCCCTCAAAGAAATACAAGAGAATACAGGTAAATAGTTAGAAGCCATTAAAGAGGAAACACAAAAATCCCTTAAAGAATTATAGGAAAAAACAACCAAACAGGAGAAGGAACTGAACAAAACCATGCAGGATCTAAAAATGGAAATAGAAACAATAAAGAAATCACAAAGGGAGACAACCCTGGTGATACCTAACCTAAAGAGATACCCGTGAACATAAAAGAAGCCTACAGAATTCCAAATAGTTTGGACCAGAAGAGAAATTCTTCCCATCACATAATAATCAAATTAAAAGCAGTAAAGAGAAAAGGCCAAGTAACATATATAGGCAGGCCTATCAGAATTATGCCAGACTATGAAAGCTAGAATATCCTGGGCAGATGTCATACAGACCCTAAGAGAACACAAATGAGAAGAGAACACAAAAGAGAACCCAGACTACTATACCCAGCAAAACTCTCAGTTACCATAGATGGAGAAACCAAGATATTCCATGACAAAACCAAATTTACACAATATCTTTCTGCAAATCCAGCCCTACAAAGGATAATAAATGGAAAACGCCAACACAAGGAGGGAAACTACACCCTAGAAAAAGCAAGAAAGTAATCTTCTTTCAACAAACCCAAAAGAAGATAACAAAAAATGAAGCAATCTCATATTAATAAATTAACAGAGCATATGATGAAAGCTCTAGATAAAAACAAACAAAACCAAAACCAACCAAACCAAAAAAAACCCACAATAATAGAAAACCGCACAAAGGAATAGATAGCAAGAAATAATCAAACTCAGGGCTGAAACCAACCAACCAACGAACAAAAAAACAAAAATATAAAGAAAGAATAAGATAATTTGTTCTTTGAGAAAAATTGTTAAGGATGGCAAACCCTCATGGAAATTAAAATGTTGACAGAGAAAATCCAAATTAACAAAATTAGAGATCAAAAGGGGAATGTAACAACAGATATCAAGGAAATCCTGAAAAAATAAGGACATACTTTAAAATTTTGAATTCAACTGATTTGGAAAGTCTAAATGAAACTGACAAATTTCTTAATATATATGTTACTTAAACATATATATAACCCTGGAGAAAGAGAACCATTCATTTAAAATCTACCTCCAATGTAACAAAAAATAATTAATTAATAATAATACCCAAGGCAAGATGGTTTGGGTACAGAGTTCTGCAGGCTCAAAGAATAGTTAACCCCAATACTTTTCTAATTATTCCACAAAATAGAAACAGAAGGAACATTGCCCAATTCTTTTTAGAAGGCCACAGTTACTCTGATACATAAATCATATAAACCCAACAAAGAAAAACACTTACAGATTAGTTCCTATGAAAATAGATGCGAAATTCTCAATATACTTACAGACCAAATCCAAGAATACATCAAAAAGATCACCCACCACAATCAAGTGGTCTTCATATAAGAGATACAGGGATGGTCAACATACATAAATCAATAAATATAATCCATCCTACAAACAGACTGTATGACAAAAGCAACATGATCTCTCATTAGATGTAGTAAGGGTCTTTGACAAAATACAACACTCCTTCATTTTTTTTTTATTATTCGATATAATTTATTTACATTTCAAATGATTTCCCCGTTTCTAGCCCCCCCACTCCCCGAAAGTCCTGCAAGCCCCCTTCTCTTCCCCTGTCCTCCCACCCACCCCTTCCCACTTCCCCGTTCTGGTTTTGCTGAATACTGTTTCACTGAGTCTTTCCAGAACCAGGGGCCACTCCTCCTTTCTTCTTGTACCTCATTTGATGTGTGGATTATGTTTTGGGTATTCCAGTTTTCTAGGTTAATATCCACTTATTAGTGAGTGCATACCATGATTCACCTTTTGAGTCTGGGTTACCTCACTTAGTATGATATTCTCTAGCTCCATCCATTTGCCTAAGAATTTCATGAATTCATTGTTTCTAATGGCTGAATAGTACTCCATTGTGTAGATATACCACATTTTTTGCATCCACTCTTCTGTTGAGGGATACCTGGGTTCTTTCCAGCATCTGGCAATTACAAATAGGGCTGCTATGAACATAGTAGAACATGTATCCTTATTACATGGTGGGGAGTCTTCTGGGTATATGCCCAGGAGTGGTATAGCAGGATCTTCTGGAAGTAAGGTGCCCAGTTTTCGGAGGAACCGCCAGACTGATTTCCAGAGTGGTTGTACCAATTTGCAACCCCACCAGCAGTGGAGGAGTGTTCCTCTTTCTCCACACCCTCTCCAACACCTGCTGTCTCCTGAATTTTTAATCTTAGCCATTCTGACTGGTGTAAGATGAAATCTTAGGGTTGTTTTGATTTGCATTTCCCTAATGACTAATGAAGTTGAGCATTTTTTAAGATGCTTCTCCGCCATCCGAAGTTCTTCAGGTGAGAATTCTTTGTTTAACTCTGTACCCCATTTTTTAATAGGGTTGTTTGGTTTTCTGGAGTCTAACTTCTTGAGTTCTTTATATATATTGGATATTAGCCCTCTACCTGATGTAGGATTGGTGAAGATCTTTTCCCAATTTGTTGGTTGCCGATTTGTCCTCTTGATGGTGTCCTTTGCCTTACAGAAACTTTGTAATTTTATGAGGTCCCATTTGTCAATTCTTGCTCTTAGAGCATACGCTATTGGTGTTCTGTTCAGAAACTTTCTCCCTGTACCGATGTCCTCAAGGGTCTTCCCCAGTTTTTTTTCTATTAGCTTCAGAGTGCCTGGCTTTATGTGGAGGTCCTTGATCCATTTGGATTTGAGCTTAGTACAAGGAGACAAGGATGGATCAATTCGCATTCTTCTGCATGCACAACACTCCTTCATAATAATAACCTAGAGAGAGTAGGGATGGATGGAAGGGACATATCTCAACATAATAAATGCAATTTACAGTTTCCCATAGTCCACATCAACTTACATGGAGAGAAACTAGAGGCATTTCTACTAAAAGAAATTGGTTTTGACTCTTTCCATTCCTATTCAATATAGTACTTGAATTCTTACCTAGAATAATAAGACAACTGAATGAAAGCAATGGAACCCAAATTAAAAGGAAGAATTAAAGTATCCCTATTCACAGATGACATGATTGTATACACAAGTGACAAAAAAAAAAAAAAAAAAAAAAAAAAAAAAAAAAAAAAACCTCCACTAGGAAATTCCTACAGTTGGTGAAAGTACAGAAATACTTTCACCAACCTTTGGACAGAGCATGGGGACCCCAATGAAGAAGTTAAGGGCAGAACTGAAAGAGCTAAAGGGGATCGCATAGGAAGAACAACACTGTCAACCAACCAGCACCCCCAGAGCTCCCAGGGACTAAACAACCAACCAAATAGTACACATAAAGGGACCCATGGCTCCAGGTGCATGTGTAGCAGAGGATGATCTTATCTGGCATCAATGGGAAGAGAAGTCTTTGGTCCTGTGAAGGTTTTATGCCCCAGTGTAGGGGAATGGTAGGGCAGTGAGGAGGCAGTGGGTTGGGGCAGGGGAGCATTCTCACAGATGCAGGGGGAGGGGGATGGGATACAATGGTTGAGGAGGGAAACTGGGAAAGGAGATAAGATTTGAAATGTAAATAAATGAAATATCCAATAAAAAATTAGTAAAATATAAAATTAATTCACAAATATCAATAGTCCTTTTTTATACAAATGATTAGTGGACAGAGAAAATAATCAGTGTCAAATCTTTTCATAATACCTCAAAGATAAATAGATATCTTGGTACTACTAACCATGAAAATGAAAGACATGTATGATAAAAACTTTTAAGATACTGAAAAAAATAATTAAAGACAGAAATATCTCCCATACTCATGGATTTGTAGGATTAATATAGGAAAATGGCCATCCTATCAAAAGCAATCCAGTGATTCAGTGCCATCCCCATAAAAATCTAACACAATTATTTCAGACCAATTTTATTGTGTACTTATTACAAGAACAAAGACAAGCTCAAAAATACGAAGCTAAAGAACCAAACACCCACATTTCTCAAAACTTTGCAGCCACTAAAGAAAATATTTTTCTCAATCATTTACTGTCTTTACTATACCTAATCATCAGAGAGTTTTCAAATCAACATTATTTGTTATCTTGTAGCATCATTTATAACAAACAATTGTAATATATAACTGTTACCTCCCACTGATATCCAAAAAACAGGAGCAATGTTAGTCATTCTGCACAGATGTGATTAGTTACCACTTTTTAAAAAATTAATGGTGATTATTTATGAAGCAGATATCACAGGTGTCAGATTTCAGCATGATAGTTGATGCAGAACCTCCCACAACCTTAATTTAAAAATTCATGCAAAATGACTTTGATAGGATGACTCCTGAGAGAACTGCAAATTGTCAGGAGGAACAAACAATGGAACGTGAATGACAAATGACAGCGTATCACATAATGAAGAAGGTACCCGGTGCAAAGCCCAGGGACTGGTGCTCAGCCAGTTCTTAACATTTTATTAATGATCTGGAAAAGTGAGTAAACAGAGCCTTTTCATCACACTTGCACAAGAGGTGATTGAAAAGAATAGTACAACGACAATGAATACCAAGAAAAATATAGAAATAGTACATTAATTTTTGGAAATTCTACTGTCAAACAATACAAGTTAATCTTTTGCCAGATTATGTTATTGAATGAGATGAACTAAAAAAAAAAAAAAAAACACAGGAGAAATTTTTAAATGGAATTCATTAAAAGATAATTTCCATTTCAAGACAGAAATAATTGTGCCCTGAATTAGTAACATCTGAAAGAAAGACATCCCAGGGTTGCATCTGCGTCATTGACTCTGGGAGATGCGCAGAATCTAAGGCACAAAACCTTATGGTTCCCTCAGAGACAAAGTAATTTGCTACAATTATATAACAGACAAGTAAAATTCTCATCATTGTACTCTAAATCACCATGAAGTTCTCCCTTGGTTTAACACTCACATGAAATATATACTATAGCAAAACTCTGTCTTTTTGCCTAGATTCCTTGGGGGTTTATTAAGGTTCATTTATGCCTCCAACCAGTAAGTTGCATCAGATGGTGGCCATTTTGTTTCCCAAGGTGAATCTGTCAGACATAAATTACTTAGCAGAAGATAGCTGCCTTACTGGATGCAAATTAAAATTTTCCTATTAATTCATGTCTCAAACTATCTGACAACTGCTGTTTTGTTACTGAATTCATGAAACAATTGTGGGTTTCCTTTCTTGGTAAGACAGTAATTACTTTAGCTGTTGTTCAGATAATGCTACTATATACAGAGATTCATTTAATATTTAAAACCTATTTTAAAGAGTTAAGTAGTTTGCTTTAGTGATTGACCTTCCTCCTGTTGGATTCTTACATTTCACATTCATAAACACCAAAAGAAACTGTGACAACCACTGAAAAAATTCCATCCCACTGGAGTGAAAACTGGGCTGAATCTAAAATGTGCAAATTTTCAAATACAGTTTTCATGCTATGTTTTAGTCCTGAGACCTTTATTTTAAGCATCATTGGGGAAAGAAAGCCTAAGACTATAAAAAAAAAAAAAGAGACTTCTAGTTTCTCATCTAATACATGGAAAGGCTAGGCATCATCATCTCTATTCCTCACGAGAGAAAACTGAAGAAAAGCAAACAGATCTGAAAATCAAGTGCTATTCTGAGATACAACAGAAAATGCATGACTCCTGACAAGGCCAAACTTTTTCTAAAAATCTGGACAGACAGAACCATACTAAGAGAAACAACACAGAGCAGGAGCCAACATGGAACAAACAGGACTCATGACACAGGGTCCCCTAAGCTGTCCTTAGCCTCTCATAGTGAAGCTGTAAAGATAAGATTCCCCTCCTCCATCTACCAGAAGAAGAGGGAAACCCACAATTTCACAGTACAACAGCTTTTTGTTCTATTAACAAGGCCTGCCTGCAAGGAAGAATAATTCATCTGTACCAGAGCTCACCTAATCCAGGAAAGAGGAAAAACTAGAATCTTCCTTTCTTTCTTTCCACTGGCACAGGGAAATATCTACCTCAAGTCATCTTAAGGCAAGGGGTAGAGGTAAAACTCAAGATCACCAAAGACTTTTATCCACTCATTAAGCCCTTCCCCAAGCCTCTACCACATTAGTAAGGCTTTTGTATTGAGACAGTGGATTACAGTACCAAATTCTATTTAATTAAAAGATCTCTATAAAGACCCAAAGGAATTGGAAAAACCTAAAATATGTTATAGAGGAGAAAATTTGCCTCAAAGACCATGACTAATAACTATTTTCTCTCATTCTTAAGATTAAATATAGTAGCATGTGACTCAATGCATTCATGTTATTGCAATGTAATAACCCTTTAACTTCATATGGACATCTGATTAATTGTGATCATTAAGATGGTGATTTTTAATACGTATATAATCTGTATTTTGTGTCTTATTTTGTTTGGATTTTGCTTTATTCTATAACAGTCTAGATTCCACAGAGCTTCTAAGACTATGTATTCGACACCCCATGTTTACCCACTCTGTTTCTACTGTTGTGAAATCACAACTCAGTCCAGCCTTCATTCAGACTTCCTGATCTATCTCTGTTTCAGGATGCCATCAGGATACCAGGTTAAATTTATCCATTAAGCTCTTTCAGACTCCTCTGGCTTCCTCACCACCCTGCTGGCCATGTTAGCCTTTCCAGTTTCAATTTCTTCTCCTGTAATATCTATGTTGTTTGAGTACCACAGTCATGCTGGGCTAACACAGGAATGAGAACCACTCCTTTCTCTTTTTGGAAAGAACATTGGATGGTTTTAGTTCTCAAGAGTTAAGTACAATTTGCCAATCATCTGTGTCTAGCACTTTTTCTTCTTCAAGATTTTAAACTACTGACTCAATTTCTGATTCAATTTCATCAATCAATATTGGCCTATTGAGACTGTCTGCTTCTTGTGTAAGTTTTGTCACATCATGTCTTTCACAGATACGGTCCATTTAACCTGGTCTATGAGATTTCTGGGGCTAGACTTACTGACAACATTCTGTGCCCTGTGCTTTGAAAGTTCCAAATGATCAGCAGTATCAGTATCTCAATATCTGATATTGGTTATTTGTCTTTTCTTTATTTGGTTAGCCTGGCCAAATGTCATCAATTTTACTGATATTTCTATAAAAGACTTTGATCCACTGATCGATTCAGTTTTCTAGTTTTCAGTTTCATTGATTCCTTATGTGAAAGCTTTTTATACTCTTTCGTCTGTTATTGCCCTAATTTATTTTGTTGATAAAAAGAATCATCTAAAACATATACATACATTTGAAACTACTGCCCTACAAACAATACATTTGCTGCACCTAACAATTTTGGTAATTTGCATTTACAGTTGGTTCAAAATATGTTTTATACTTCCTACTTCATTTGTGGTTAAATATGAAAACATAGGGCTGTCTAGTTATGATTCTGATGTTGTCCGCTAGTTTGAAAACATTTTTTCATTGTATTTATTTATTTTATGGGTTGAGGCACATGTGAGGATGTGCATAGGGAAGTCAGAGAACAGCTTCTAGAAGTCAGTTTTCTCTTGTCACTATGTACTTCCCAGGGACTGAATCATCAGGTGCCTTTACCTGAATCATCTCACCAGTCCCTCATTTTTATGACCTAACATACATAATTTATGATGAGGCTGGGGTCCTGGGAAAGGTAGATACTGCATATGAACTTTTTAAAAAGCACATTCCACTATTGTTTTTTTTAAAGATTTATTTATTTATTATATGTAAGTACACTGTAGCTGTACTTTAGACACACCAGCAGAGGGTGTCAGATCTTGTTACAGATGGTTGTGAGCCACCATGTGGTTATGGGATTTGAACTCAGGACCTTCAGAAGAGCAGTCGGTGCTCTTAACCACTGAGCCATTTCTCCAGCCCCCATTCCACTATTGTTGCAACGCTGACTTTGTTTCTAAGTCTGTTTGAGGCACATATCTCCTTACTTTTGGCCTTCTTGATTTATCACCTAGTGCCTAGTTCTGTTTCTTAGATTTTGGAATATTTAAATATTAATGTGAGGATGAAGTGTTGCTGTTCTGAGGGTGTGTTTGGGCGACTTGTACTTAATGGGTTAATAATATGGGCATTGGCCGCATCTGTAACTCCTTTATGTTTCGCTCCTTCACCCTCTGTTTTTCTCTTTCTTTATTTTTCATGACTTCTGAGATTTCACTTTGCCTCCTCATTTAGTTTAATGATTTTATTTCTTGACCACCTCTATGTAAGAACACTAGTAGATAAAACCCTTTTTGAAATTTATTAATTAAGCAGATCTAAAAGTCAAGAATGTCATCAACACCATCTGAACCCGATAGAAAATTTTTTCCCCATCTTGCCATCTGGATACCTATCTGATGTACCTATACTAACACTTTAAATTTGCTGTAATTTATGACTATCTTTGTTCTCTAACTTATTTTTGAAAAAGTAGAAACGTTTTATAATAGACCTGAAGATTTATGCAAAAAAATATTGCTGGTAAGCTTGGAGAAAAATATAGAATAGCATGTTAAAATTGAAGATTATCATGGAAAATTACACAGGTAAAAATGGTAGCCATAAAAATATTTCTGTCAATTGAAAGTGGAATTATGAATGCTTTCTGATAAAACTGAAGATCTACAAAGAAAATATTTCTGATAAAATTCAAGAAATATATAGAAAAACATGTTAAAATTGTTTCATGGAAAATTATATAGATAAAATGGTAGGCATAAAAATATTTCTAAGTTGATTGAAAGTGGAATTATAAATATTTTCTGATAAAATTGAAGATTTAAATGGAAAACAAAACTTTATGAAATGCTTTGAAGTTGTAACTTGAACTTTGAGATAATCCAAATCTGTGTTTCTGAGCCATGGTCACTCAAAATGGCTTCAGAATTTACCATTTCCTGTTTCATTTAAAGTGAGAGCTATACTCTTTTGTCAAACTGATATCATTGCTCCTCCAACAATTAAAATTTAAACCAATTTTAAAGAAAATAAGGCAGTTCAACTTTTCCTTACTTTGTTATGTGTTATCTTTCTTTCTTTACACTGACTCAAGAATATGACTTATATTATTTGCATCAGCCTGAAGAATGTCTTTAAACAATTCTTGCTGGGAATGTTTCTGAAGTTCCCTCCATTTTTGTTAACTCCAAGAAAGAAAACTAAAATTTCCTTTCTCCTAAAACTTTGAAGGATCATTTTCTTGGATATAGCAATCTAGGTTTATGATGTCTTTATACACATTTGCAGATAAGTCTCTACACTTCCTACTTGAGGAGTTATCAATTACAAGGAGTTCTCTGAATGCAGTTCTTGCTTCTACTATGCAAAGTGTTTTCCCACTGTGGTTTGTTCCCAAGATGTTCTTGCCTTTGGTTTTCTTTAGTTTTATACAGGATGTCTTTGTATTTATTTTAAGATCTTTTTCTGAGCTTCTTAATCTTTAGTATGTATGGTAGTTTGAATAAGAACAGCTTCTCTGAACCCCATAGGCTCCTATAGTTGAATACTTGATCCTCAGTTGGTAGAACTGTTTGAGAAAGAGTAAGAGTTGTCACCTTGTTGGAGGAGATATGGCTGTATTAGAGAAGGTCACTGGGCATGGATTTTGGGATCTCAAACCCCAATCCAGACCCAGATGGTTCTCTTTTCTCTTCTGGATATAAAACTCTCAGCCTATGTGCCACCATGTTTCTCACCATGGGACTAAACCTTTAAAACTGTATGCAATCCTCCAGTTAAATTCTTTAAGGTGTTTTATTTTATAAGAATTGCCTTGGTCATACAGTCTCTTCAGACCAATAGAATAATAACTAAGGCAGCCCCCACCCCTACCCCTAGGCTCATACAATTGAATACTTGGTCCGTAGTGGTTGGTAGTATTTGGAAAGAAGTAAAAGGTGTGGCCTTGTTAGAGGAGATGTGGTTGTGCTGAAGGATGTGGGTCACTGGAGAGTCATTGCAATTTAAGGTTTCAATAGCCCATGTCAAAAGCCCTGTGATTGTGGATCAGATACAAGCTCCAAGCTACCTTTCTGGCGCCATGCCTGATTGTTTTGCTCTCATGTTCTTTGCCATGAGGAGCATGGACTCACCCTCTGAAACTGAAAGGAGGAGGAGAAGAAGATAAAGATGCAGCCCCCAATAAACTCTTTCATACTATCTTTTCATAACAAGAGAAAAGTCATTAAGACTGTGCCTATAATTAGTTCAGAGACATCGCCAGCTAATCATTCCTCTAAATACTGCTTTTATCTGTCCTGTTTTCTTCGTGTGTTCAAATTAGCAAACAGTTTAGACATTTTGGAACTGTCTTGGACACTCTCCTGACCTATCATTGATTTGTTCACTTAAAACTCCTTTATTAAAAAAAATAAAGATTTATTTATTTACTATATGTAAGTACACTGCAGCTGTCTTCAGACACCCCAGAAGAGGGCATCAAATCTCATTAAGGATGGTTGTGAGCCACCATGTGGTTGCTGGGATTTGAACTCAGGACCTTTGGAAGAGCAATCAGTGCTCTTAACTGCTGAGCCATCTCTCCAGCCCCCACTTAAGACTCCTAATGGGAAAAAAAAATAGTTCTTCATTTTTAATGTCTAATATTCCTTTGGTTATCTGAGTTTGATTTCTGTGCTGTGAATGAATAGGAATACCATATACTCAACTAATTATCCCACTGGACTCCTTTACATGTGCATCAACTATTCTCACGTCCTCTTCTTATAATTCTCTACAAATCTGCTGCTTCTGAGTCTGACGCCTGATTGCTCTCTTCAAACTGTTTCCCTTCCTGTGCCTTGGTTCTTGGCATACATCTTGTTTTGTTGAAAGTGGGACATGTGGCATTATATAACAGAGACTGAGATACACAGGCCTTAAATAAAAGGATTTATGTTAATCCACCAGAACTAGGAGCTGTAACTTTAGCTTGTTGTAGCTACAGGTGTCAGGATGTATTTTTCTCTTCATTAATTTCAGGGCTTCTTTAACTACCAGTCCTTGGATTATCTGCATCTGGTAGCTTGTTCAGAAGACAATCATCCTCATTGTCCTGGACACCTAGCAACATGATGGCTGGGTGCACCATTCTGTAATCAACTGAATCCCAGTCTTTCACTGGGCCCTTGTTTCTGCATCACCAATTTTACAGCAGAGCAGCACAGCACAGCACAGCTTACCACCTCTCCCTACCTTTAATCTCCCTGTTCTGGCTACAGCACTCTAGGTCTAGTTTCTCAAAACTCTGACCCTCTAGAGACTTTCACTCTCTGCTCCCTTTAAAGAATACTACAAGACTAGAACTGACTGGGACAGGAAACTTTTGTTACCTGGAAGACTCTCCCTTCTCTACTCTGCAATTGCTTCAAAGTATCTTCGCTGCAGGAACCTACTGAGGATGCTGAAAACAAGTCTGATGCCAGCAGATGGAGTCAGGACTTTGGCCCCCAGAATTGTTTTATTCTCGTGCTTGCCTGCCCTCAGATTCCAGCAGCTTGAGCAAATCACCAGCTCAGTATTTCGGCCAGTTCGTTGCTCCAGCTTTCTTCGCCCAGATAAGAAGAGCTCAGCTCCAACTCTTATTTACCCGTCTCTCCAGATTTCACGGCCATGGTTTGCTTTGCAATCGCATTGCTCTGAATCATCTATGGAAAGACAGTGGCTTTATTTTCAGTAAGCCTGGGTTTTTTCTGTCTTGGAAGGATGGACGGAATGGCGACTTCCTCCCCAGCTCGTTCTGTCATAGCTGAGACCAAAAAGGATTTCCTCTCGTACCTACCTTCAATTTAGCTTCTAAAATAAGACAGCTACATTAAAATGTGTAGCTTCTTATAGATAGAATACCAAGCAAGCAGCACAGTATAATGTGAATGAAAGAGTATGAGACTGAAAGACAGTTTGCCTAGTTTCAAATTCTAACTGGTGTAAGCCTCAGGGGTCTGTCTACTCAATAAATAAAGACAAGCTATGCACCTTTCACGTTTTGCAGAAGGAGACTGGGCACATAGCTTGATGAGTTGTGCCAGTTCATCCCTAAAAGCAGATTTTGCTGTGTTACTAGTTTTACTGTACCGTAGGCATTCTATCAGTTCATTAGTCAATCAACTGAAATGAAACCTGCATAGATCAGAATCCGGAGCAAGGCAATTAGCATTGCAGGCAAAAGGAAAACATCAATGTCTACATGCCCTGGAAGAATTGCTAGTCAGATCCAGGACATGGCAATTTTATAAAGAATTTTATACAAAAGGTATAAAATAGGAACTCAAATCCAAAACGCCCTAACTCAACAAGATCTCACTAATATTACCACTGGCTCTTGCCCTCTTAACTTCCTAGTTCTCTGTCCATCTTGACATGCAGGACCACACATACCCATATTCTGAAGCTTTGTGCAACCCTCTCCCACTGGAGAACGTTTTGAGCCTGTTTATTCTGCCCAATCTATCAACCAATCAGAATTCCCTACATACACTCAAATTAACCAGACAGATTCATCCCTGTACCATCCCTGCCTAATTTGCATATGGGTAAAAACAAATTGGTTTCTATCCAGCATACAACCCCCATACACACACATACTCCAAAACACTACTTGGCAACTGATGTTTGAGTTCCTGCCTGGATACGGAAAGCTGTTTTTTTACTTCTCAATAAACTCCAATTTATCCATCTTACACTGTTCTCTTTTGTCATAGTTCACAATAATGAGACAAGAAAGTCAACTCTGACCCAGGAAACCAGTATGACAAAGAAGCAAAGATGCTGTTAGAAAAACTAAGAAAGCCAAGTCTTCCTTCTATGTGTGATTTTAAGTTCCATACCTAATTTATGTCTCAAAGCAGACTTAGGGTAAATGGAAGGAAAGCAAACAGAACTCTTCCCCCTAAATATGGAAGGAACATCAACTTTAATTTGATAATTTCTTCAAGAGCCAAATCTGAGGGACCACTGCAGTAGATGAAAGGCAAATAAGATCTGTCTTTTCTAGTAAGCTTATTAATGGCTTTAGAGAAAATGCATTAAGTCCTCCCAGAAAAATCAAGATTTAATCATGGAACATTATTAAGGAAAAGTGGCATCTAACAAGAGGGCAAGAGAACATGTCTCTAGTAGGTGTGACATCTCTACCTAAGAAGGAATGTCACACTAGGAATTTGACATGCAAGTCCCCCAAATCCATTCCAAAAAGAGCCTACATTATTAGAAATTCTTCACAGCTTGTAGACAATCAATCAGGTCTAAAACCAAAGTGACCAAAAACAATTTGGAGAGGCAAGATGGGTTTAATTAGAGGGCAAGTGGAGAATCACACAGAACTCTCCCATCAAGAAGTATCTGTTCTAGGAGGATCTGAAGGCAGCAGAGCATTCCAGTTAGCCGAGAACAGAATGATGAATGTGTATAAAGCTGACCTGCAGTAACAGCAGTTGTAAATTGTGTCTATTTCCTTACAGCTCTTATTCATTTAGCACAGAATTGTGCCCTGGCTAACTATCTCCATCAGACTGGACTTAATCAGTGTGGTGATAATCGCTAAGTCAGAAAAACACCTTTAAGAGGTGGAGCAATGTGGCTGAAGAGAGGCACCCAGAACATGCCTGCTCTCTGCACAAAGGTTTCCGAGCGGCAACTGTATGTCTATATTCTGAAGTGAGTCACTGTGGGAGAACACCAAGAATCAATACTAGGCATACTAGAAACCTGCAAGATTCAGAAGCTGGAGGGGTAACAGAGACACCAAATATCCCAGTACTTGCTGTCAGAGCACCACAGCCAGGAAGTGGTTAGTCTCTCACTTCTGTATGGTACAGATGAAAGATGCAGTCCCAATAAATTT
This sequence comes from Apodemus sylvaticus, assembly GCF_947179515.1. NCBI lineage: Eukaryota > Metazoa > Chordata > Mammalia > Rodentia > Muridae > Apodemus > Apodemus sylvaticus. Next base: position 50,170,945 of record NC_067483.1, read on the forward strand.
TGTCTGCATTAAAAGCAGGATTTATAGCTGTAAGTAGGCTTCAATGGCTTTACAGAACTGTATCCTAACTAGGTGAATAACTGATGTCAGTACAGGAACCTTGCTTCGGGAAAGGGTATCATAGAAAATGGAAGCTGAGAGCCATCTTGAGATAGGACCTGAATTCCCACTACTCTAGGGAGTCACAAACCCTAGAATACTTCTATTTGAGGAGCCCCAAAGACATTGATGGCATCCCACACAGGGATGGCTCACGGAGGAGGTAATGTGATACAGAGTGGATTTCAAGATGATACATTAAAAATTAAAGAATTCGAGTTTGCCCTCCTATGCCAAAGATCACATCCTGGTTCCCACTGGTGCCAGTACTCAAAGCAGTTGTTGACCCAGTTCCTGTGTATAAACCTCTTTCTTCTGTATGCATACAGAAACCCGTAACTAACAGGATGGAAGAAGTATGCTGTGGTTCCTTTGTTGTCCTATAAACATAAGTATGCTTATGTGCTCTTATGCAACTCCAAAATATTGCCAAGCATTCAGCTATTGCCTCACCCTTAGAGTGTACAACCTAGAATTGTATACGGAAAAGCTGCCTAGTGCCTACTGCATTCTGGATACCCTGGAGATGGAGTTTGCCAGCTCCCAATTCAGTCAATTCTATGTATTTTCTAGCAGGAACTGCATCTTGAACACTTGGTGGTAGAAAACATACGTCTGCAACTTTGACCCTTGATACACATATTCAAGGGAGTCCCCGGGAGAAACTGTGTCTGTTTCTAGACATAACCCTCTTCAGTTCTCTCCCTGGCTGATACTACAACTAAATGAATATGGGAGAGAAAAACCCCATGAAATGCCCACCTCCAGGCATACCTGGCTATGGGATAACTAAGTCTTGTCCCTGGGCAATCCCCTTCATCCAGTTCCTATCACAGTTCTGCTATCATACTTATATGACTCCTACCAGCTGCCTGTCCTACTTTTTTTATCTGATCAGATATTGCTGGCAAGATTGAGCAACTAGAGACAGTGTTGGGATATCTGTGGCTACCTTTCTCAGAGAAGTATCTAAGCCAACAGACACTTGCTTCTGCTTCCTTACTACTTACTACTTAGTGCCTAAAACCCTAGTAAGGAATGAGAATGATGACAGTAGTAGCAGGATGGCCCAACACTCTCACTGGAGGACTAACTGCGTACGCCACCCCTCAATTCACATTCTGATGTCTGTGACACACCTGCCTGAACTCTCAGAGTGTCCTTACTCCAGCATCAACTGTAAAACAAAGGGCCACTTTTAATTTTGTATATAGAAAAACAGAGCTCAAACTCATTACCTATGACTAAAAGACCTACAAGAGAAATACAGCATGGTATTCAGATGAAAATAAAATCAACATTCCCACAAACTGATTATCTGAGATATATCTTTATAAGAAAGCCACTTTCTAAGAATGCCAACCCAATGAATTATTCAATGTACTATGTACAGAAACACAAATGATCATGAACACTAAATGCAAACAAATACTATATCTTAATAGAGTCCAAAGAGAAATGGTTGATATGTCTAATTAAGATTTCTAGGGCTGAGCATAGTAGTATATGCCTTCAATCCCAGAATTCACGAGACAGACAGGTTGACCTCTTATGAGTTCAAGGTCAACTCAGCCTAGTCTACATAGAAAGACCGTAGCCAGTGCTACATAGAAAGACCCTACCCCCACCAGAAAAAACAAACAAATAACTAAATAAAACAATATAAAAATGAATTTTAAGAACCAATTTTATCAGGCTCAGTCTTTTTAACAAGCTCTAAAAGAATACAGAAAACAATTCAACAAAATTAGACAGGTTATGAAAAATAAATTCCAAAAGAAAATTTAAAAAAGAATCAAATAGAAATCTTGATACTAAATAACTTAGTATACTTTAAAATCACATAAAAGCCTCACTAATGGACTGCTGGGACAAGCAGGAGAAATGTTGTTACACCTTGCAGACACCTTAAGAAACAGGGGAGGGGCACTCAAAATCCTTTGTCATCACTGAACAAACATCTGCTTTGCAGGGATGTGCAAAGGCAAGGCAAAGCAACCAAAACTAACAGCATAGGAAACTAGTTAATAGGAGAATTGCCTTGAGGAAACCATGAATATCCGATCATAAGCAGGAGAATTTTGATGGTTCAATTCAAATCAAAGCAACATATTTGATGGTACATTTCAAATCCAGAAACAAACACAAAGCAGTCATTTCATATACCAGGACATAAGAATTCAAAATGAGAGAATAAAAAATTTCTAGAAAATTAAAATGAAGCCATCCATACTTCAACCAGAGAGATGGACTTTAAGACATTAAAATAGTAAGAGACAAAGAAACACTAACAAATTAGATACAGAAGGGTCATAACTCAACATAATAAAAAGCTATATACAACAAATACACAGGCAACATTATGCTAGATATGTTGGAAGTAAGCATGTTCTTTGTTATGAGATAAAGACAATGACGTTTCCCATCAATATTCTTACTCAACATAGTACTAGATATTTTAGATATTTAGAATATATAGGAAAGAGAAATTAAAAGCAGAAAATGAGGAAGTATATCACTATTTGATGATTGGTAATTTTATAGACTCCTACAAATTACTCTCAGAATATAGGGATTGATAAACTAAAATTTGCTACTCATAAAATGAGGACAAAAAAAATCACTCAAAACTCAGTAGCCTTTCTATAAACCAATAGTGAGTTGCCTAATAAAGAAAAGAAGATAATAACCTGGTTGACTTTTGTTTTCAACTTTTGTCATTATGCTAAAACCTAGAGTTACCTGGGAAAGGAGAGCCTCAACCAAACTTGCTTGTGACTACATCTGTCTTGATTGATGAACCCAGCCTGTGGCACAGTCTCTAAGTAGGATAGCCTGAGATTTGTAAGAAAACTAGCTGAGCATGAGCCAGAGGGCAAGCCAGTAAGGCCAGCAAGGTTTCTGATTCAACACTTACTCCATTTCCTACCCTGATTTCTCCACAAAGATGGGCTGTAACATGGTAGTAAGTGCTAAAATATACACATTTCTTTTCAAAGTTACTTTTGATCAGAGTGTTTTATCACAGCAAACCGAAATCTAGGAAATAACACCATTTCCAATAGCCTTCAAAAAAGACATCAGATTCAACTTAAAGATGTAAAAGAGGCACACATGTACATTACAAAACAGTGGTGTAAGAAATTACAAAAGATACAGAAAGGTCAAAAGAATAATAATGTTTCTGCTTATTGTCAGATTACTAGAATATTAAAACTATCCTAAGATGTATACATATGAAATTTTGTTCGGGTAACATTAAATAATATTCTCCATAGCCTTAGAGTATTACAATTAGAAAAAATCCTTTGAATGTATAATAATCTCTGAATGCTGAAAGAATATAAGCAAAAAAAAAAATGATGAGGATACAAACATTGTCATTTCTGATTTGAAGGCTTACTACTACAAAGTCACAACTATCAAAGAAGCTTGATAATGGTGTAAGAGAAATTAAGTAGAATATATGGCTAAGAAACGAAACAAAGCCATCTACAGCCAACCCATCTTAATAAAGATGCTAAAAGGTGTGGAAGTGAAAATAGCATCTTCAAGAATGAGGCTGGAAAAACCGGACATTCACATGCAGAGTGCAACTTGAATGTTATAACCCCTCACAACATCACTCAGTTGGAACTGTTGACTTTAGTATAAAAATTTCCAGCTCTGCAAACAGGATAAACTTCAGTTTATCAGTGTAAACCATGCATTTGTGTGTGGTATGGGGGGGACTTAAGAAGCACAGGAAACATGTAAAATTTAAGCAATAAGATTAACCAAATTAAGAAAGTTTCTACACAACAAAGAAAGCAAAGAATCAACAGACTGAAGTAGCCAATGTTTTATGTTTGTCTTATAATGGATAGAATATATTTCAAATGTGCAAGGAAGAGACATGATCCAATTTTAAAATTTTTAAATGGCAAGTTATCTTAGTATGCATAGTATTTAAAAATACAAATAGAAAACCAATTATTGAAAGTTGTCTTGTTCTCTGGTTTGCAATATCAGTTCTGTCTTCTCCACAGGATAATCCCACAAAACACTATTTTGATTTTGCTCCCCCTCTTCAGTTTCAAGAATTCCAGTAAAGATGTTCAGGAGCCCACAGAAGTGTTTCAGTAAACACTCTTGAAAAAGTACCGCATGTGTATTGAAATCTACAAATTTCCCAATCTGCAAAGCAGGACACTGTCATCTTCCGGACAAGTGTATCTCTTAGAATGAGGATGCTCCTAAAAGCCTCAATGAGAGAAGACACTTAGAAGAACTTGCTGAGATGAACACAACCTGTCCAGGGACAAATACAGTCCTAGAAGAAAGATCTCAAACTCTTTGTCTTAGTTAGCACTTCATTGCAGTGAAGAGACACCATGACCAAGGCAACTCTTATAAGGAACAACATTTAATTAGGCCTTGTTTGCAAGTTCAGAGGTTTAATCTACTATCATCAAGGCAGGAGCATGGCAGAATCTAGCAAGCATGATGCTGGAGGAGCTGAGAGTTCTACTTCTTTTTCTGAAGACAAACAGAAAAGGACTCCATAGGAAGCTAGAAGAGGGACTCAAAGCCTGCCCCCATAGAGACACACTTCCTCCAACAAGACCATACCTACTCCAACAAGGTCATTTATTCCAATAGAACTACTCCATAGGCCAAGCATATTCAAACCACCACACTCTTCATCTGAGAAATAAACTCTCATGCTCCATATCTCTCCACCTAAAACTAATTTATATCATATCAAAACCTAATTCTTAGGTTTTCTTTCATCTTTAAAAGAAATTACAAAGGTTCCTATTATACTTATATACCAAATCATATTATAAAAGTGTAAGAAGCTAGCTGTCATCAGTCTTTAATAAGGCCATGAGAGGAGAGTGTTGGGCTCATTTAGGTGTATTTCTATAGCAAACTCTACTAAAACTGTATATGAAAAGTTGTAAATATAAGGAATAGGAAAAATTTACTATCGCTGTCATTTGAAGCATACACTTCAATAACATAGCTACTAAAGGGAAGTTCAAGTTACAGGGAGATTGAAACTCATCTGTCTCATTTGACAGATGTAGAAACTGGGCTTGGAGATAAAGTAAACACGGTATACCTAAATGTGAGCACCAAGAACTGTTAGGGCCAGATGTACATTGTGGGGGTAAAATGCACACTGATACACTATCAGAAGTCATGCCATTACTAAGAATCTTACATAGGTTCATTTCATTTAATCTTTCTTTATCACATTGATAGAAAATACATTTAACCACTACAGATGTTTCCTTTTCTCTGTAAGATGCTGAAGTATCCAGGACCCTCCTAGGGGTAGAAACATATTCTATTTCACTCCAGCTTTCATATCAGAGCTCATAGAGTCTTATAATTCCTTTCCTATAGGAAATACAATTTTATAGCAGTGTTCATCTTATAAATGGTGCTGTTTAATTTAGAGGCACAGAATGATCCCAGTGTGCTCACAGCACATTTATTGAACTTATAGCTATAATGTCTTCAGTATGTATTATATTTGACATGCATTCTATTGATTCATTGAAAATATTTTGCTTCTCATAAGAGGCACAGGGGACATTCATAAAGAAACTGAACTATGTCATATAGTGGATGGGGACATGAATAGACAAAACTAATGTCTATAATTGAATTTAGATGTCCTTTTTCCTCCTTGATATCTTAATGTAATAGTTTTATCAATGTGGTGCAAATGGCCATGGGGTACAAGAAGATTTTCCATGTAGAATGTGGAAATGGTCAGGTTAAGGACAGATTTTCAAATCTGCTTAACTATCTGGACTCTTTGCCAGTATTATTTGCTGGGACACTTCCCAGACAAGGACATCATTCGTGGCCAGTTACTTTGCTTTCTCTTTTATCATCACCTTCCTTGTATTTTACAAAAGAGAAAAGTACACAAATCTTTTTGTGTAAATTTTCTGAGGCACCAAACAACTAGAAACATTTCAATCTTGTTATGGGATGTAAAGAAAATGAATTAAACTTCAGTGTCTGACAAGGGTGTTCAAAAGTTTTGCTTCTAAAATAAAATGAAGGAGAACCCATTCAGACTTGTCAATGACAAGTCAAATATACATTTTACTGATAATTGGGCCAAGTGGTTGTTGGCATATATAGTAGCTATTCCTGATTGTCAACTTGACTATATCTGGAATGAACTATAATCTAGAATTGGAAGGCTCACTTATGATCCTAATCTGGAGGCTCAGAGATATAAGTTTCTGACCTGGATCTTGGCATGGAGATCTTGAACCATAGTGGCTATGAATTCCAGAAGATTAAGACAAGGATATCTCTGAGTTCAAGATCATCTGGGATTAAAGGCATGGAGACACAGGCCTTTAATCTGAGCCACACCCTCTGTTGGAGACCTACAGCCTTTAATCTGGGCTACACCCTCTGCTGGAGATCTATATAAGGACATTGGAAGAAGGAAGACTCACTCACTCTTTCTTGCCTGCTTGCCTCGTGGGACTGAGCAACTGCTAGATCCTTGAACTTTCATCCACAGCTGCTGTTGACCATTGTTGGGGAGTTGGACTATAGACTGTAAGTCATCGACAAATTCCCTAACTATATAGAGACTATCCATACGTTCTGTGACTCTAGAGAACCCAAACTAATACAGCATATAACTTGAGAAGATCTAATAGCAGGGCCTAGAAAGCTGGCTTAGTAATTAAGAGCGCAGGCTTCTCTTACAGGAGATTGGTTTCCAGCATCCACACATCAGGCAGTTCACAACTGACTTTAGTTCCAGTTCCAGGGGATATACTGCTCCTAGATTCAATGAACACTTGCACACAATTATGCAAACTTATACATGCATGAATGCCTTCATGCATGCATGCATACATACATACAAGCAAACAAACAGAGGGAAAGACAGAAAGGTAATAGCAATAAATCCTTTTTTTAATATTTTTATTTTCTGTATTCTTTGTTTAAATTCCAAATGATTTCCCCTTTCCCGAATCGCCCCTCCCCATATGTCCCATAAACCTTCTTCTCTCCATCCCTTCTCCAATCACACCCTCCTTTTTCTCTGTCCTTATATTCCCTTCCCATGCTAGATCAATCCTTTCCAGGATCAGGACCCTCTCCATACTTCTTCATGGGAGTCATTTGTTATGGTCTAATGTCCAGTTTTCTGAGGAACCTCCAGACTGATTTCCACAGTGGTTGTACCATCTTACAGCCCCACCAGCAGTGGAGGAGTGTTCTTCTTTCTCCACATCCTCGCCAACACCTGCTGTCTCCTGAGTTTTTTACCTTAGCCATTCTGACTGGTGTAAGGTGAAATCTCGGGGTTGCTATACCTCTCCTGGGCATATACCCAAAGGATTCCTTGACATGCAATAAAGACACATGTTCCATTATGTTCATAGCAGCCTTATTTATAATAGCCAGAAGCTGGAAAGAACCCAGATGCCCCTCAAAGGAGGAATGGATACAGAAAATGTGGTATATTTACACAATGGAATACTACTCAGCAATTAGAAACAATGAATTCACAAAATTTTTAGGCAAATGATTTGATCTGGAAAATATCATCCTAAGTGAGGTAACCCAATCACAAAAAAATAAATCCTTTTTTAAAAAGAAAAAAGATTCATATTGATATTTCTCTGAGAAAACCCTTGTTAATAATGCATGATTGATATCGTTCTCAACTTTAAACAGAGAAATTTCTTTTCACTTAATAGTTAATCAGAGGCTCCTATCTGGTAAAAGTACCCAGTATAAATAAACCTGAATATTCAGCTGTGGATGAATCATCTATTTTAACCTCCCTTGATCTGAGTCACAGGAAATATTGGGGAGCAATACAATGAAAGAATAAGAGTTGGAGTGTAAAAGTAACTTTTATTCATCAGATGTAATTGTCGTCTCAGAGGCTTACTGTTGACTAACCTTACCCTCCCTAACTTACTCTGAACTCTGGCTGACTGGTTCAACTGTTCTGGCTCACACTCCTCTAAGCTGACTGATTCAGTCTGGCTTCTCTCAGCTTCTCACTAAGCTTACTCTGCTTGGCTTCAAACTAACTCAGGCAATTTTTTTTCATATCTTCAGGCTTCAGCTGCCTCTGCTAACCTGTCCTGAACTGCATGAACTCATGAACAAACTCAGCTCCACTGCAGTGCACTCACTGCAATGACTTCCAACTTTCTCTGCTCTTAAGTAACTTCTCTTTTCTGCCCTGTCCCATGAAAGCCGGGTGCATTCTATCTCTGACTCATTTTGTCAAATCTTTATGTTTCATGACTTTGCCCCTCAATTAGATATTGCTTTCAAACATTGCTGTTTCCTTACACAAACTAATTTTATCTTAGGAATGTAAACTAAAGGTGTGTCTGTATTCCAACCAGAGAGACTAAAGGTATGTGGCATGTCCATATTCCAGCTGGATCACAGAGCTGGATGTGCCATGTTGCTGGATTAAAATTCCTGTACATTGAAGGACAAAAACTAAAGTGAGGAAATGCTGATCTCTGGACATGACCAAGATGTTACACACATCACCGCACAGCAAGAATGGTTATCTGTACAAGAAGCAGCTACTCAAAATTCCTACAGGAATTAGGAAGTAGTTTCTGAAGACTACTAATATTAGCTGGTGAGGTGGTTGTTGAGAGAAGTAGGGTTACTCCATGTAGGATGTCACTGCTCCAAGGCTGCCCACAATTCAGTGGAGGACACATGAACATCACTAATTGAACTCAGAAATTACTAGTAACAAAAAGAAAATAAGTTTATGGAGTTTAGAGAGTGACGGGATGATAAAAAATAAGGGGATTTAGAGCAAGGTAGTACTGGGTGGGAAGGACTGAAATAAATCACATAAATGTATCCAATTTTCAAAGAAGGAATTAAAATAGTAAAGAAAAAAAGAAACACTTCTATTTCCATAGCTCTTTAGCACTTACATGCATTAAAAATAAAAAGTCATCTTAAAGCTGGCTATGGACTCTCTCTTACTGCGGTAGTATCTAGTTTGTAGCTAATGATTTATGAACTAATTAGAAAAAAATAGACTTATAAACTAATTTAAGAAACTTTATTTTCTCAAGAAACATTTTGTATTTTAAATATTTAATAGCTTATCTGAAGTTATATTTATATCCTTTTGATGAATTTTATACTAAAGACAATTAGATTCATAGCTTAAAGTAGCTTAAATTTTAGCAAATTCAAAGGATCTTTTTAATTAAATTTAGAGTGATGAGTAAACAACTTCAAAATTTAATATATAGCATTAGGATAACATCAGGAAGTTTATTAACTCAGAGAAGAAAATACAAAACATATTTTACTAAATAAAAACTTATTCATTGTTATTTTAACAGATTCAAGTAGTAGTCAAATCATTATTGTATTCAGCTAGCATGAATACATTAGAAGGTGATATAATATAAATTTTAAAAGTATTGACATAAGAATATTGGAGTAACTTTGATTTTGATGGAAGCTGTTTTCTTCACATTGGGTGGACTTAGCTAGAATGGATGTCTAGCATTCTGGAAATCACCAAAGCCACCCCACTATCCTGAGTCAAAGGTCTCAAGGATCCTTGCTCATGAATCCAAGAAAGAAATTAATGGAATATACAAGATGAGTCTAAAAAGAAGTTTATTGTAGACTTATATAAGTGGGGCCTATAGGGATATGAAGAGTGAACACTCCTGAATATCATGAGGAGTGCCACAGGAATGGAACGCCATGGAGTGGCAAGTCTAGACCTTTTTAAAGAAGTTTTGGCAGAAGATAGGGTGAGTCATAGGTCAGGGATGAACTAGTAAGGCCATTAGGCCTAGCCATAATGTATCCCAGGAAAGGCTAAGCAATCAAAAAGAGGAAGCGTAGGGGAGGGAGGAGGAGACAGAGATGAATAACCAGAACTCTCAAGGATATTTTTTCTTTTTTCCTTTTTTTTATTAGATATTTTCTTTATTTACATTTCAAATGTTAGCCCCTTTCCTAATTTCCCCTCTGAAAACTCCCTAATAAATCCCCCATCCCCTTGCTCACCAACCTACCCAATCCTGCTTCCCTGTCCTGGCATTCCCCTATACTGGGGCATTGAACCTTCTCAGGACCTCAGAACACTGGACATAGCAATACCTGAGGACCCAGCTATACCACAACTGGCCATATACCCAGAAGATGCTCCAACATGTAATAACGACATATGCTCCACTATGTTCATAGCAGCCTTATTTATAATAGCCAGGAGCTGGAAAGAACCCAGATGTCCCTCAACAGAGGAAGGGATACAGAAAATGTGGTACATTTCTACAATGGAGTACTACTCAGCTATTAAAAACAATGAATTCATGAAATTCTTAGACAAATGGATGGAACTAGAAAATATCATCCTGAGGTGAGGTAACCCAATCACAAAAGAACACACAAGGTATACAATCCCTGATAAGTGGATATTAGCCCAAAAGCTGAGAATACCTAAGATACAACTCACAGAACACATGAAGCTCAAGATGAAGGAAGATCAAAGTGTAGATACTTTGATCCTTATTGGAAAGTTGATCAAAACACCCATGACTCACATCCAACCAATAGAATGAGCACAGGGTCCCCAGTGGAGCAGCTAGAAAGAGGACCCAAGGAGCTGAAGAGGTTTGCAGCCCTGCAGGAGGAACAATAATATGTACCAACCAGCACCCTCAGAGCTCCCAGGGACTAAACTACCAACCAAAGAGTACACATGGAGGGACCCATGGCTCCAGCTACATATGTAGCAGAAGATGGTCATTTCAGACATCAATGAGAGGAGAGGCCATTGGTCCTGTGAAGGCTCGATTCCCCAGAATAGGAACAGGAAATTGGGGAGGGGAGATGGGATAGAGGGTTTTCAGACAGGTAACTCAAAAAGGGGATATTGAAATGTAAATAAAGCAAATATAATAATAAAATGAAATGTAAATAAAGAAAATATCTAACAAAAGAAATACAGAAGAACACAGGTAAAGAGGAAGCACAACAATCTCTTAAAGAATTACAGGAAAACACAATCAAACGGGCAAAAGAAATGAAAAAAAACCATCGAGGATCTAAAACTGGAAATAGAAACAATAAAGAAATCACAAAGGGAGACAACCCTAGATTTAGAAAACCTAGGAGAGATCAGGAGTCACAGATGCAAGCATCACCAACAGAATACAAGAGATCGAAGGGAGAATCCCAGGTGCAGATGATGCCATAGAAAACATTGACATAACAGCCAAAGAAAACACAAAAAGTAAAAAGATCCTAAGCCAAATCATCCAGGAAATCCAGGACACAATAAGAAAACCAAGCTTAAGGATAATAGGTAGAGATGAGAGTGAAGAGTCCCAATATAAAGGGCCAGTAAATATCTTGAACAAAATTATAGAAGAAAACTTACCTTACATAAAGAGATGCCCATGAACATACACGCCTACAGAACTCCAAATAGATGAGACCAGAAAAGAAATTCCTCCTGTCACCTAATAATCAAAACACCAGATGCACTAAACAAAGAAAGAATATTAAAAGCAGTAAGGGGGAAAGGTCAAGTAATATATAAAGGCAAGAATAAAATACATAATTCTATCAGAATTACACCAGACTTCTCACAAATGAAATTTGTGTCTCACCAAAGACAATGAAAGTTAGAAGATCCTGGGCAGATGCTATACAGACCCTAAGAGAACACAAATGCCATCCCAGGCTACTATACCCAAAACTCTCAATTACCATAGAAGAAAATAAAATATTCCATGACAAAACCAAATTTACACAAATCTTCCCACAAACCCAGCCCTTCAAAGCATAATAAATAAAAAATACCAACACAAGGAGGGAAACTATACCCCAGAAAAAACAAGAAAGTAATCTTTCAACAAATCCAAAAGAGGATAGCCACACAAACAATTCCACCTCTAACAACAAAAATAACAGGAAGTAGCAATCACTTTTCCTTAATATCTCTTAATATGATAGTTAATATTATCAATATATCCTAATCAATTGAAATTCAAAAATATGAAGAATTAGAAATTTGTTAGCTGTCACCCAGTGGTCTCTCTAAGTTGGTCATTGGAGAAGTAAGTCCAATATTGTATAATCCATATACACTTTCTGCTTATTTGTATGTGACAATTTCTTGGTGTATATCACATAATGGTCTTCAAATGCTTCCCCTATCTCAGCCTATTGGCAGAATTGTTTATTTGATGTTTTTATACTATACTATGGTTTTCAGAACAGCTTACATAATTCAAAATTATTTATACAGCCAGAAGAAAAGTAGACAATTAATTTGGGAGGTGCCTTGTAAGAGAACAACAAAGAGTGAGACCGAATGCTTTACTTGATATTTATAATTATTGTACCAACTTTGAAGAAAGTGACCTTATAAGTTACTCTTTTTCTGAGATGAATGCTTTTCAAAATCATCCTAGCCAATGAACCAGAATCTTACCCTCACCTAATGGCTATACGTCCCTCCAAGCAGAACCATTGTTCATTGGAACAGTTGATGAATGACTTCATTGATAGACCAACTTAATACACACACCATTTCTTATATGAATGTAACCTGTTCCCTGTGGGCTGAGAATGATGATAATCACTCAAGTCAAATAGCTTTGATCATAGCAGGAAATCAGTATCCAAATAATTGTGCCTACAATTCATTCCTTGACACAGAAGAACTGTAAACTCTTAGCTTTGCTACTATGGAGGTAGAATCCTTTGGGGATATGAGGGACATTGAAGTACAGCCTTATTACAATGAACTCCAATGTCTAAAAATTGTTCTTATTTTGGATTTGTACCACAGTAAGAGCCAAGATTTTAAATTTTAATAAAAACAAAACAAACAAAAGACTTTATCTTTTTATGTTGATTTAATAACATGTCCATCATTTTCACGATTGGTAGAAAAAATATATATTGTGTTGAATATAATAATTAATTAATTAATTAATTAGAAAGATCTATGTATCTTGGCAGCTAGTCGATATGCTAGCAGCTGGTGAGCCAAATTTGTATGATAGTGTATATATTTAAAGAAGAAGAAGAAGGAGGAGGAGGAGGAGGAGGAGGAGGAGGAGGAGGAGGAGGAGGAGGAGGAGGAGGAGGAGGAGGAAGAGGAAGAGGAAGAGGAAGAGGAAGAGGAAGAGGAAGAGGAAGAGGAAGAGGAAGAGGAAGAGGAAGAGGAAGAGGAAGAGGAAGAGGAAGAGGAAGAGGAAGAGGAAGAGGAAGAGGAAGAGGAAGAGGAAGAGGAAGAGGAAGAGGAAGAGGAAGAAGAAGAAGAAGAAGAAGAAGAAGAAGAAGAAGAAGAAGAAGAAGAAGAAGAAGAAGAAGAAGAAGAAGAAGAAGAAGAACTGGGTAGATGGCCAAGGAGAACTTATGATAAACAGCAGGATCTTATATCTTGTGACAAATATAAAGTTCATAATCAGTCTCAATTTTGGCCTATGAAACTAGTTGGTTTTGTTTAAATTTTCAAATTGAAGAAAAAGGGTTGTTATCAAATACTCAAGTCTAGAGGTGAGTCTAGAAATGATGCCTAAATAACTAGGGTACTATTACTTTCCTTATAAAAGTGCCAAAAGCCTAGGAACCTTATCATAGGTGAAACAGTAAAGAGATTTTATTTATACTTCTTTAAAAAATATATTTATTTTAGCTAGGCAGTGGTGGCACGCACCTTTAATCCCAGCTCTCTGGAGGCAGAGGCAGGCAGATTTCAAGGACTCCTGGATCTACAGAGTGAGTTCCAGGACAGCCAGGGATATTTAGACAGACTCTGACTTGAACAACAAGACAAAAAATAAATGTAATACTGTTAATTGTACAGTTATGTCTGTGTATGTGTCATTTCCTGATAGTTTTTGTTTCCTTGCTTAAATAACAAAAAAGAGACCAGGAACTTGAAAATGGCATACTTTGTAACTAGTAAAAATTTAAAATGGATAGCGATGTCAAAAACATTAAAGAAAGAATCATATTTAAATATCTGTAAAGATACAGCTCTTTGAAAATTCATTTCCCCAAAGACTATTAGAATCTAGAGTACAACAAAGAAATTGTCAGGTGTCTAAGAAGTACATTCAAGTCTTCCAATTGCTAGTCTAAAAACATTCACAAAACTGATTTTATTAGTATTTAGACGCTGTCCGTGTGCCTGAACAAAAGACCAGCAAAGCATCTGCTTGCTCCTACTAGAGAGGTATGACTATGTTCTTTAAAGGCTAGTATGTTGAAAGGTAAGCTCCAAAAGAGTATATTTTATAATTATTTAAAGAAAGATTGTGGAAGGCAATTAGGATTAGATGAAGTTATAAGAATAGAGCCTTCATGTTGGCATTGCAGGTTCAAAAACAAGTAAGGGAAATCAAAGATAGTACTGGCTCTAACTGGGCATGTGACGCCCCCAATGTGTTTGCAACAAGAAAGTTCTTAATGACTAGCAGCAAAATAAATGTGTGTGTGTGTGTGTGTGTGTGTGTGTGTGTGTGTGTGTGTGCGTGCGTGCGTGCATGCGCGCGCATGCGTTTTTTTTTAATGGGTACATTTGTATATATCTAGGTATGGAAGCCAGAAATCAACCTCATGTTTTCTTTCTCAGAAGCCAGTCACCTTGATTTTAATTCACCAAGGTCTGTCATTGGCCTAGAGCTTACAGCACTGGTAAAGCTGCTTATCCAGTGAGCACCATGGATCTGAATGTGCCTTTCTCTGGGGCACTGGATTCTAACTCTATGCCACTGTACATGTGTCTGTTTCCCACATCATTCTACATATCAAACACAACTCCTCATGCCTATATATTAAGAATGTCACTGACTGAGATATTTTTCTAGACCCATACATTTCCATTCTTTAAATATTACCAAATCTCAGCTGAAAAGAACCCAGATGTCCCTCAATGGAGGAATGGATACAGAAAATGTGGTATATTTATACAATGGAATACTACTCAGCTATTAAAAACAATGAATTCATGAAATTCTTAGGCAAGTGGGTGAAACTGGAGAATGTCATCCTTAGTGAGGTGACCCAATCACAAAATAACACACACACACATGGTATGCACTCACTGATAAACAGATATTAGCCCAGAAGCTCAGAATACCCAAGAAACAATTCACATATTAAATGATGCCCAAGAAGAAGGAAGGAGAAGCTCCTGGTCCTGGAGAGACTCAATGCAGCAGTGTAGGGGAATACCAGGACAGGGAAGCAGGCAGGGGTTAATTGGGGAACAGGGGGAGGGAAGAGGGCTTATGGGACATTTGGGGAGGAGGGATCCAGGAAAGGGGAAATCATTTGAAATGTAAATAAAGAATATATCAAAGAAAAAATATTACCAAATCTCAGTTACTCTCTTACAGGAAACAAAAATATTATGAGAACAAGAAAAACGGACTAAAATAACTGAGATTCTCACTTGCATAGAAAACCTCAAAGGGTAACAATGTGCTTCCACTGAAATACTCAATAATTATCTGCATATTAAATAATAGACATTTTACATTCATTTAGAGTCATAAATTTTTTTGTAGTAGAAAATTTGAGTGTGTAATTCAGAAACTCTCCCATTTTGAAATATAATATATATTATATGTTCAGCTGTGCTTTAAAAAATGGACAAGAAAGTAGTGCCTTTCATTTCTTAAACAATGTGCATTGTACATGTTGTAAGCACCAAAAACCATGATACTAGGTGCAGATAGGCAAGGTGTGAACCCTTCTCCTTATCTTCATCAAGTGTTTTTGCATGGTTTCTTGAAGATATTGAATCAACTAAAATATATATCTATTCCACAAGCATTTTCTATGGAAAATAATATCATTCTAGTGTCTGACTTGCTGTTTTAGCTAATCAGTTAGTAACACATTCACCAGAATGTCCCATGAGGAAGCACTTTTTGTTCTAGATTTTAGAAATCTAGATTTTATGAATTCCAAATTAATTTGTATTCTGATTTTATAGTAATTATAGCATTATCTCTGTTCTAGTGTCCACTAATATAAAAAGATATGTGCTAAAGATTTGCTACTTACCTTCTGTTTCAACATACTCTAAGTTAGGTAATATTTCTTGAAGCCATAGTTGGTGTTTTTACTTACAGCTTACCACAACATTTGAATAATTAACTACAATTATATAATATTGGTAGAATTCTGAAGGAAAACCACTATGGTAGTACCTTAAATTAAGTCATATGACAAATTCTTCATAACCTTCACCTTATTTAATATTTTTACTCAAATATTCCTCCTCATGCAACCCTTATACTTAATCTCTCAACTGCTATTAGATATGAGTACCCAATCACAAGCCCTCAATCACTTTTACTTTATTTGCTTTATTTATTTATTCTTTTTATTATTTGTTCTTAATTCTTATTTATTATATTTATTTATATCCAATCATATCATCTTAAGATGTTTTCTTATTTTTATTAAACCATATTCTCATTTTTATTAAAATTATCACATAAGTCCTTTCAAATGTGCATCACTGTAAAACATCAAGTCACCCAGCCCAGGTCTGGTCACTGAGCTAGAACTTCAAGATTAAATGTCCCCGTAAAGAACCTGCTGCCATCAAGCCCTGCTCGTCCACTATATCTGCCATCTATTGTCGTTAGAGGCTGTTCATAAGAGAATCACAATTGATTTTAAAGCTTTTAAAGTAAATCCCAGCTGTTTAATTCATAGAATCATCTTTGAAGGGACTATAAGAAATTCAAAATCAACATGTACAATCCTTATGGTCCAGCAATAAAAATAGAATTAGGTAAAACAAAATATCAAATGTAAATTACATGTTCTTTTCCTATGCCATCTGGAGGCCTTAATGATTGGAAGAAGAATTCAATGCTAAGGAAATGTGAATTCAAAATTAGCATAGGAGGGAAAAAAAAGAGAGCCTACAAGTAGATAGAGATATGGCTTGGTATCGTAAGTCGTAATATCTTCAATTGATAGTTTTAAGCTTTCTATAACTGAAACATTTAAAATATTTCCAAAAATAAACAAGTCCCAATTCTAAGATACCCTCAACTTTCAAAACTGTAGTTTCATAAATAATCAAGAGCTTCATTTTGTTACTGCTGAATATTTTGCTTTTCAGACAATAGTTTCAGAATTCAGATTGTTACTAGTAAATTACTAGGAAACTCAGGTACATAATACAGCTTTGTATTGTTCTCCAATTCATTTCTGGGAACTCCAAATACTTCTCATTTTTCTAAAGAATGAAGTTTATTTATCCTAGCGCATATTGTTTACGTCCTCGCTTCCGGAGGACCCTGCTATACCTCTCCTGAGCATATACCCAGAGGATTCCCCGGCATGCAATAAGGACACATGCTCCACTAAGTTCATAGCAGCCCTATTTGTAGTAGCCAGAAGCTGGAAAGAACCCAGGTGTCCCTCAACAGAGGAATGGATACAAAAAAAATGTGGTATATTTACACAATGGAGTACTATTCGGCCATTAGAAACAACAAATTCATGAAATTCTTAGACAAATGGATGGAGCTGGAGAACATCATACTATGTGAGGTAACCCAGTCTCAAAAGATCAATCATGGTATGCACTCACTGATAAGTGTATTAGCCTAGAAACTTGGAATACCCAAGACACAAATCATATATTAAATGATGTCCAAGAAGAACGGAGGAGTGGCCCCTGGTTCTGGAAAGACTCAGTGCAGCAGTATAGGGGAATACCTGAACAGGGAAGTGGGAAGGGGTAAATGGGGGAACGGGGGAGGGAAGAGGGCTTATAGGACTTTCGGGAGTGGGGATCCAGAAAAGGGGAAATCATTTGAAATGTAAATAAAGAATATATCGAATAAAAAATAAAAAAAAAACAAAAAAAGAATGAAGTTTATTTATCCTAGCTCATATTGTTTACATTTGTGTAATATGAAATTTTGTCTTTGATTTCACAGTTACTGATTTTCATTTCTATTAAAAAAAAAAAACTGTCCCAGGCTTTCCTTTCTCTGACTTTGCCCCCACTGTATTACACCACTTTATAGTTCTCATGATTTCTGTTACTTTCTCAGGAAAAACTTTAATTTTAGGGCAAAGACACAAATGCTCAAAGTACTTAAAATTTCAGTTCGTGATTTGACACACATGATTATGTTTCTTCTAATGGCCTAAACATTGTCCTACTTCTTCTGGAAATTCTGAATGGTTACCATCACCAGCTCCACAGGGAATATGTCTTCTGTATTCAAGTGCATGAAATGTGTGTTGAAAGAAATCACGAACACTGAAAAGGCTTGACCGGGCTTATGAAAAACGCAATGCTTACAAAAATGAAACTCACAGAGAAAAATGATGCTTGATGTTACAGATTTGAGGAACAAGAACAGGAGAAGTGGGACTGAGGCCAAGTAAACAAGCACATTTGATTTAGCCAGGGTGAAGCCTAACAGGGGAAAGTATAAAAGAAACAAAAACTACCAGACAAGGAGATGACTATAGAGTTTGTCTCTCCCTTCCCAGTATCTGAGTATATTTACAATGTGTGTGTGTGTGTGTGTGTGTGTGTGTGTGTGTGTGTGTGTGTGTGTAAACTGAGATTTATGATTTAAGCTCCATGGCTTGATAGCAGGTTTACTTGATTAATGCCTATCTCATCACTATATTTTAAGAACTTTGACAGCTTGCTCACACTCAATATTCCTAAGCATTAAACCATTAGTACATCAAACTATGCCTGGCATAAGCTGGGCACTCAAAACACATCTGTGCATTATTACATTTTACAACAACGATATAACCCTGTTTTGTTCTCAAAAAGCCAAATAAAATTACATTTTGACCAGTGGAAGCT
This sequence comes from Apodemus sylvaticus, assembly GCF_947179515.1. Taxonomy (NCBI): domain Eukaryota; kingdom Metazoa; phylum Chordata; class Mammalia; order Rodentia; family Muridae; genus Apodemus; species Apodemus sylvaticus. The sequence goes on from NC_067483.1 coordinate 50,189,930, forward strand.
ACTTTCTACCAAGAAACAAGCATTTCTTCAAGTAGCAGCTATCCTGGAAATCAACATAGTTGATTTTTGTATAAGAAATTACCAAGCAAAGCCTGTGGCCCTATTACACTGTAAATATGAACTGGTGTTCTCCCAGCAGAATGATAAAACAGTTTTAAGATGAAAGAGGACCTTTAGATCCTGCCAAGTCACAAAAGAAGACAGCTGCAGAGATATAACAATCATACTGATCCTTGTCCTCAGTCCCCAAGCAGAGATTTAGGAATTAAACACAATGTTGGAGGCCCATTATAGCACAGCTCCTTCCTTGATCCCCAAAGAATGAAGTATAAGTATTGGTAATTATACTACTTTTAGGGGTTAATATATTTGAGTTAGTCAATGAACTGACCAAGATACCACTCCTCGGGAAGTGATGCTGAAGAGATAGGAAGAATAATTACCCCTTTCATGAAATAGTGTAATTTTTTTCATTCTGGAAAGTACATCCTTAGTGTAGTTGTTGAGGTGATGCCATGAATTTCTGTTAAGTCTGTCCACCTTTCTCTATTTGAGCTTTGCTCTGCTCTACTCATTCTTTTGGATATTGGCTAGAGCCTAAGTTTTGTTACTTTGAAATTTTTGGCTTCTTTACTCTTTCTGAAAATACACACACACACACACACACACACACACACACACACACACACACCTTACCTCTTTTTTGCCATGCTGCTGCTTATCCTCCACATGGCGGACTTGGTTGCTGAACATGCCAATTTAATTCAAAGCCACGGCTTGCGTGCTTTCTCTTATTTATTTTCGCCTTCCTGGTAGTTAACCAAATCTTCATCTTCTCTGCCCTGATTTCTTTTCTATTAAACTCTAATCAAATTGTCTTCAAGCTTCCTTCTGAGTCCATTCTTGTATTTTTCTATTAAATGAGACTATGAGCTCTGAAATAGAACACCAGCTTCCCCAATACACTATGAAGACCCCCTAACCAATGTGGGGCCCTAAAATTTCCAGCAATAGCATATCTGTTTACATGGAGCCATTGAACATATAAATGTCACTGACATATCATTAAGCATGCATGTGTTTTTAACATTAAGAAGTAGGCTCCTAGAAGTGGGGAATATGGAGCCTGAACTAGCCATCTCCTATAACTAGGCAAGACTTCAAATGTAAGGACTGGGACACCAACCCAACCACAATACATTAGACCTGCAAATTGTCCTGGCTACAAGATGTACAGGGGTAAAAGATGGAGAAGAATTTGAGAGACGGGCCAACCAATGACTGGCCCAGCTTGAGATGCTTGCCATGAGAGGAAGCCCACTCGTGACACTACCAAGACACTCTGCCATACTTGCAGTCAGGTGCCTAGACAGGTGTCACCTGAGAGGCATTACCGAGCAGCTGATAGAAAAAAATGCCGAGACCCACAATCAACATTAAGTGGAATTTGGGGAATCCTGTAGAAGAGGGAAGGAAGGCTAGAAGGAGCCAGAGGGGTTAAAACACTACAAGAAAATCAACAGACTCAGTTAACCTGGGCCCATAGGAGCTCATAGAAACTGAACAGCCAACCAACGAGCATGGGTCCTCTGTATGTACATAGCAGTTGTGCAGCTAGGCCTTCATGTGGGATTCCTAAAGCAGGAGCAGGGGCTGTCCATACATTGCCTGATTTGGATCCCTTTCCCCTAGCTGGGCTGCCTTGTTAGGCCTCAATAGGAGAAGATACAACTAAGTCTTACTGCAACTTGATATGCCAGAGCTAGTTGATATTCATGGGAGGCCTCCCATTCTCTGAGGAGAAGTGGGAGGAGGAGTGGATGGGGGAGGGGAAGTGAAAGGGAGGAACTTGAAGGAAAGGAAGGAGGGGAAGCTACAATCAGGATGTAAAGTAAATAACAATTTAAAAACATACAAAACAAACAAATATGTATAAAGAATAAAGAAATTTGTTTAAAAAGCAGACACTGTATTGGATCATACTGAGAAAAGCAGTAAAGCAAAGAACATATCGGTTTATATCAGATTATGCCTTATATAATAGACTATTTTTGAAGACTCAATTCTAGGGAGAAGGGAAGAAAACAGAAGAGAAGGAGGGAAAAGGGAGGGAAAGGAGGGAGGAGAGGGGAGGAGAGGGGAAGGAAGGGTCTGCTGCTCTACTTGCCTCTTTCAATAGATATCTTTAATTCCTTTCCTTACCATGAAGTACTATTTACCTTCTAACAGTGTTTCCCACATGTATATGATTTGGGGGGAAGGAACAAATTGGTAATTATCTTCACTAATGAAATGTGCAATCATTTGAGTTAGATTTTAAATGGGGCACAACTTGCATTCATAAGGCCCATTGAATAAATGCCTATTAGGTACAGTTTAATGGCTTAATGTTTGATTCATGTTCTCTTCGTGCAGTTGATTCTTACTGCACATTCAGGTTAATTAGGAAGTTCGGTTTTCCTGTACTCAGAAAGTCAAGCTCACCAGAAGAGTAAAAGTCGAAAGTACACAAAAGGGAAAAGACAACCATCTCCGATGGTGATGCCACTGAAGATTGGGTTCCATCCATCTAGTTAGCCAAGTCAATTCTTGTGTAATCTTAGCAAATAACAAATCACTTACATTCAGGAAAAATTCCCTCAATACTTGAGAAAATGTGGCACATCTTTATAAGTCTAAACTCTAATTGGAATTTGTGTTGATAGATAAAAATTCTCCACCAAGAATAAATTAAAAGCAACTTTGAAAATACTCTCTGACATTTTCTTCTTCAATGACATTGTATTAGACTGTTTCTCATTTGTTTTCTTCCTCTTTACATACACCATATAAGGCCATAAACACTGAAAAAGAAAATCTCAATTTTATAGTATTTAATTTTTTCTTACTTAAAAATATAACTAGTATAATTGTGTACTTTGAAAGATATTTTCTTGAACCTTCAAAATCGTGGAAGTAAATTGACCTTGCAGGGATAAAAATTTTCAAAAGAAATGTGTGTGTCTCCCACTTGGATACCAGATTACTGAAACAATGGGCCTCAGGAAATTAGAATATTTCTAGGAATATCAGTGTGGAAGAAGAGAAAGCCTCATGCCTGTCCTGACATGCCCAAAGAGAAACTTCTCCTGGCAAGGCATTTGCACCACAACATGAGAGACAGCTTGTAGGAGAGTGGAACCAAAATCCTGATGTGTCAGTGGTAGGCTGGACCGCATCTTGCCCAGGACCACTTGGATACACATAACTCTGTCTTACTAGTTAAAGCCAAACCTTATCTCAGAATCCTGAAGACAGCCTTGCAGAAATACTGGATCTCTTTGTCCAATTTCCCCAATGTGACCACATTGAATAAAATCTCTTTTCTGCCTTTCACTATTAATTTGACTGATGTAGGATAAATGGCCTCTGTGTACATATTCAGAATCAGTTTTGCTGCTTTTCTTCATGACTTAAAAATACTAAGTTGATCAACAATAAGATATGAGTGGTGTGCAGGTGTAGAGTTTTCATGCTGCTATATTTACTTACATAATTTCCTTCTTTCCTGATATTTTCTATGTCAGAAAAAAGGAATTAAGTGGAATTCATGTGAACATCTTAGGCTACTTCACACTTGATAGTCTCACTTCCACTTTCAAAAGAACAACAACTCACAGCATTTGCATACTTAATCAGACTGTAGGTTGGCGAATGTTTTCCTATTCCATCAGCAATTTTTCATGTTGCTAAAAAGTACCTCCCAGAGTGAAATAACACTTTAAATGAGCATGCCTGCTTGTGTGTTAAAGACAGATGGAGAAGAAAGAAGAAGAGGGATAATTGAAAGAAGATGGAAAACATACTGACATTTAAATGTTCTTGTCTTTCAAAAGCTCATCCCACATCCCTGTCATTTGCGCTAAGTTGGGGAAAAGAGACATTACTAGCTCTTAACTAGTACTAGCGGGCTAGGGGATTTACAGTCTGATACCTCCACTTGCTGTAAGGTAATGGAGGGAAAAGAAAAGGTTGAGGGAAAGGGTTCAAGAAGGATGTTAAGGGAGAACAGGGTAAAACCCAGCAAGATAAAATTAGGGGAGTTATTCATGACTTCTACATCTCACACTTCCAAGCCAATGAATATTTATTTAATTCTATCATTTACCAGCCTATGTAGATACTGTACATTCTGTCATCATAGATTTTTTTAATAGTGTACCTATGTCTTCCCTAGTTCCATCTGTAACAAACTCCTAAAACTCATCCTCTGCAGTCTGTGAATTTCATCAAAATAAAGACAAGAACCCAGAAGCCTCTGGCTCAGACAGGCTTAGGTGGCAGTCACGTCCAAGTCCCTGGATCTCTGAGAAAATTTTCATCTTTCTCAAAGACTTTGCAATAGTCCCATCCCACAACTGCAACAGCATGTTCTGTTTACCATCTCAGACTTTGCTGAATATTTCAAAGGGTTTATGGAAAAATTCAGATGTATTGGCTAGTTTTTTGTCAATTTCACACAAGCTAGAGTTCTCTGAAAAAAAAACCTTATTTGAAAAAAATGCCTCCATAAGACCTTGCTGTAAGGCAATTTCTGAATTAGTGATTGATGGGGGAGGGCTCTGCCCATTGTGGTTGGTGCCATCCCTAGGCTGGTGGTCCTGATTTCTATAAGAAAGCAGGCTTAACAAGCCATGAGAATCAAACCAGTAAACAGCACTCCTCTGCTTCAGTTCCTGCTTCCAAGGTCTTGTCCTGCTTGAGTTCCTATCCTGACTGTCTTTGATGATGAATTGTAATGTGCAAGTGTAAGCTGAATAAGTCTTTTCCTCTCCAAGTTGTTTTGGTCATGGTAATTCAGCACAGCAATAATAACCCTAACTAAGGCAATAGCGATGCATTAGGAGTGTAAAAAGCCAGTAAGATTTCACTTTGTATATTTAGATAGTGTGTTCTAAGGAAGATTATATAGCCTAGACCCGGTTTGTGGTGGATTTCTTCCTATGCACTGATGCACTAGCCAGTTCTGCTACATAAAGTACTTTTGTGGAATTCTGGAAATTATCCACAAGTCATTTGAGAACTGTCTACTTGGGACTGATCTCAGTTCTTCCTAGGTCCCACTCCTTAGATAACTGTAGCCTGTTATCTTTTTATAAACTTTAGGTTGTACAAGAATGAAACACCACCATTTAGTTTTCAGTGGCTCAACAAAACCTAAAAAGTTTAATAAGATGCAATTGTCAGATTTTACCACTATCAGAACACTTTGTGAGAGACATGTAAAGCTTTTTCCTATTAATGCCTAAAGGATATTAGGGAGAGAGGGAGCAGTGATGCTAGGAAGAGAATACAGTTGCCATCATGGACAAAAAGATCTCTCCCTCTCAAAGCACTTTCCTTATAACTCTATACATTCCTCTTTTCAAGATCCTCTATCAACCTGCTGTGCCAGAGTCACAATTTATTTTATGTGTATGGATATTTTGTCTGCATATACATCTGTATATCAAATGTATGCCTGGTATACCCAGAGACCAGAAGAAAGCACCAGATACCCTGAGAACTAGAATTAAAGACAATTGTGAGTTTTCATGTGGTAGAACATGGGTCCTCTGACAGACCAGTAAGTGATCCTACCTCCTGAGTCATCTCTCTGACCTCAGAGTATGAGTTTTTCATCTTTCCATAAATATTGCTAACTTAAAGAAGTCTTGGATCAACTCCACTGGGGCACTTGCCATGTGGTTTCAGTGATCAACATTGCTATTCTACTTCAGTGACTGTAATGCTATGGTAAGAAAATATTAGATGAGAACAAGAGATAGAAACTGTCAGAGATGAACAGAAATTCCAAAAGCAACAGTTTTGCAATAGTCTTTACTTGAAGCCAAGGATGCCAGAGAGTTCTGGTTCCTTTTCCCCTGGGCATTGTCTGTAAGGTACAGGTGAGGCCATGAGGAAGATTTACTGAAGGTACCAGGATGCCTCAGAGTTAGGTCAACTGAACTGATTGTCTCACATCTTTCCCATGCTCACCACCCACCTAGGGTTTGATGTAAGTCCTTTAAAAAGAACCCAGACCAGCAGCTGGGTGGTATCTCATTCCTGAGAACACTCTACTGCTGCATAGGTTCTTTGTCCCTCTCCCTCTCTCTTCCTCTCTCTTCCTCTCTTTGATTAAGAATGACCCCATAGGCTCATATAGTTAAATCCTTAGTCATCAGGTGGTAGCGCTACTTGAGAAGGATTAGGAGGTGTGCCTTTATTGGAGGACATATATCACTGGGAGTGGGATTTAAGGTTTCAGAAGACCAAGCCAGGCCCAATATCTCTTTCTGCTTCGTACAGATATAGAACTTCCAGCTACTTCTCCAACATCATATTTGACTGCCTGCCACCATGCTCCCTGCCTTGATGATAATGGATTAAACCTCTTAAACTCTAAGGAACCCCAAATTAAATGTTTTCTTTTACAAGAGTTGACATGGTCATGGTGTTTCTTCTTAGCAATACAATACTGACTAAGACACACACCCCTGTCCCTGTCTCTCAAGTTATACCTATGAATCTATAATACATTTCTTTCTAAAACATACCCTGTGTGATCCATGAAGGTCCATCTTTAAGTTCACAAGACAAGAACAGGAAAGCACCTGGCTCATGGTGTGTTTAAATGGTTTTCAAGCTTCCAAAGCCCTAATCCAACAAGATAACTCACCAAGAGCCACAAAAGGCTCCATTGCATTTACTATATTATATTTTCTATTATATTTTCTACAAAGCTGAGTCAAAGATAAACATAAAAATGCTATTTAAAGTGGTCCATTCTAATCTCTCTTACTTAAAAAGCCAAGACGTTTACACAGGTATAACATGGAAATGCCATTCAGTAAACTACTCCTAATAGTTTAATCATGAAGGGTACCTAAATAATGTAAAGTAAACTGCTGGACATTATTGTCTCTTTTTGCTAGAACCATGGGCTAAGTTCATTTTCTTAGCATCAAGGGATATTGAGAGATAGGTAGATAAACAGAAACACATATGTACACACATACAGTGTGAAAGAGAGAAAGAGAGAGAATGGGAGAGAGAGGGAGAGAGGGAAGCAAGGGCACAAGTAAAATTAATGTTTTCCATAAAGTCAATTATTCTATGTTTACTTCCTTTGTGAACTTTTCCATTCTGGAAAAGATTTTAAGAAGGAAACTAAGATAGCATGTATAAGAATGCAAATCAAACCATTCTTCTCTTCTTGTACAAAGCTCAAGTCCAAGTGGATCAAGAACTTCCACATAAAACCAGATACACTGAAACTAATAGAAAAGAAAGTAGGGAAGAACCTGGAGCACATGAGCACAGGGGAAATGTTCCTGAACAGAAAACCAATCTCTTATGCTCTAAGATCAAGAATTGACAAATGGAACCTGAAAAAATTGCAAAGTTTCTGTAAGGCAAAGGACACTGTCGATAGGACAAAACTGCAAGCAACAGAATGGGAAAAGATCTTTACCAATCCTACATACGATAGAGGAATAATATCCAATATATAGAAAAAACTCAAGGAGATAGACTCCAGGGAACCAAATAGCCCTATTAAAAATGAGGTACAGGGATAAACAAAGAACTTTCAATTGAGGAATATCAAATGGCTGAGAAGCACCTAAAGAAATGTTCAAAATCCTTAGTCACCAGGGAAATGCAAATCAAAACAACCCTGATTTTCCACCTCACACAAGTCAGAATGGTTAAGATCAAAACTCAGGAGTGCAAGAGGGCAGCTGTGCACCCGGAGGCCAGCTGGGAGGAGGCAGCATGCTCTGGCGAGTCCGGCCCTGCAGAGCAGAGGATCCAGTCCAGAGGCCTCTGGCAGGAGCCTTTTGGTCTCTGCCTTTGGATCAGGAACAGCCTGGGCCACGGAGTCCCATCCCCAGGGAGTGCAGGAGGCCACTGTGCACCCGGAGGCCAGCTAGGAAGAGGCAGCTTGCACTGGTGAGTCCGGCATTGACAACAAGACCAACCAGTGAGAACTAGATGGCAAAAGGCAAACATAGGAACGTATCTAATAGAAATCAAGGCAATATGGCAGCATCTGAACCCAATTCTCCATTAACAGCATGTCCTGGATACCCCCACCACACCAGAAAAACACGATGTGGATTTAAAATCACTGGCCATGATGCTGTTACAGGAACACATGAAGGACATAAATAAATCTCTTAAAGAAATTCAGGAGAAAATGAATCAAAAGTTAGAATCCCTTACAAGAGAAAGACAAAAATCACTGAAGGAAATTCAAGAGAATATGGGTCAAAAGATAGAAGCCAATAAGGAGGAAATGCAAAAATCACTTAAAGAAATACAGGAGCACTTTGGTCAACAGGCTGAGGTCATGAAAGAGGAAACACAAAAATCTCTTAAAGAATTACAGGAAAACACAAACAAGCAAGTGAAGTAGCTGAGCAAAACCATCCAGGATCTAAAAACAGAAGTAGAAACAACTAAGAAATCACAAAGGAAGACAACTTTGGAGATAGAAAACCTTGGGAAGAAATCAGGGTCCATCGATGCAATATCAACAACAGAATACAAGACATAGAAGAAAGAATCTCAGATGCTAAAGATACCAGAGAAACCATGGACTCAACAGTCAAAGAAAATGCAATATGCAAAAAGCTTGTAACCCAAAACATCCAGAAAATCCAGGACACAATGAGAAGGCCAAACCTAATAGGCATAGATGAGAGTGAAGATTTACAACTTAAAGGGCCAGCAAATATCTTCAATAAAATTATGGAAGAAAACTTCCCTAACCTAAAAAGAGAGATGCCCATGAATATACAAGAAGCCTACAGAACTCCAAACAGACTGGACCAGAACAGAAATACCTCCCATCACATAATAATCAAAGCCCCAAATGTACTAAACAAAGAAAGAATATTAAAGGCAGTAAGAGAAAAAGACCAAGTAACATATAAAGGAAGACCTATTAGAATCACACCAGACTTCTCACCAGAGATCATGAAAGCTAGAAGATCCTAGGCAGATCTCATGCAGACTCTAAGAGAACACAAATGCCAGCCAGAACTACTATATCCAGCAAAACTCTCAATCACCATAGATGGAGAAACCAAGATATTCCATGACAAAACCAAGTTTACCCAATATCTTTCCACAAACCCAGTCCTACAAAGGATAATCGGAGGAAAACACCAATACAGTGAAGGAAACTTCACCCTGGAAAATGCAAGATATTATCATTCTTTTATCAAACCCAAAAGAAGATAATCAATCAAATATAAAAAATAACATCAAAAATGACAGGAAGTAATAATCACTATTCCTTAATATCTCTTAACATCAATGGACTCAATTCCTCAATAAAAAGACATAGACTAACAGACTGGATACGTAAACAGGAATCCTACATTTTGCTGCATACAGGAAACACACCTCAGTGTCAAAGACAAACACTACCTTAGAGTAAAAGGCTGGAAGACAAATTTACAAGCAAATGGTCTCAGGAAACAAGCTGGAGTAGCCATTCTAATAACATAAAATTGACTTTCAACCTAAAGTCATCAAAAGAAACACTGAGGAACACTTCATGCTGGTCAAAGGAAAAATACACCAAGAAGAACTCTCAATCCTGAAATCTATGCTCCAAATGCAAGGGCACCCTCATTCATAAAAGAAACTTTACTAAAGCTCAAATCACACATTGCACCTAACATAATAATTGTGGGTGACTTCAACACTGCACTTTCCTCAATGGACTGATCAGGAAAACAGAAACTGAACAGGGACAAAGTGAAACTAATTGAAGCTTTGGACTAATTAGATTTAACAGATATAGATAGATAGATAGGTAGATAGGTAGATAGATAGATAGATAGATAACATTTCATCCTAAAGCAAAAGAATATAAGAAGATCGAAATATTCCCATGCCTCCTATCAGATCACTATGGAGTAAAAGTGGTCTTCAATAGCAACAAAATCAACAGAAAGCCCACATACATATGGAAACTGAACAATATTCTACTCAATGATACCTTGGTCAAGGAAGAAATAAAGAAAGAAATCAAACACTTTTTAGAACATAATGAAAATGAAGACAAAACATACCCAAATCTATGGGACACAATGAAAGCAGTGCTAAGAGGAAAACACATAGCCCTGAGTGCCTCCAAAAAGAAAATGGAGAGAGCATACACTAACAGCTTATCGACACACCTGAAAGTCCTGGAACAAAAAGAAGCTATTTCACCCAGGAGGAGGAGAAGGCAGGAAATTATCAAACTCAGGGCTGAAATCAATCTAGTAGAAACAAAGAGAACCATACAAAGAATCAACAAAACCAGGAGCTGTTTCTTTGAGAAAATCAACAAGATAGATAAACCCTTAACCAGACTAAGCAAAGGCCACAGAGACAGTATCCAGATTAACAAAATTAGAAATGAAAAGGAAGATATAACAACAGAAACTGAGGAATTTCAAAAAATTATCAGAACCTACTACAAAAGCCTATACTCAACACAACTGGAAAATCTGGAGGAAATGGACAGTTTCTTAGACAAATATCAAACACCAAAATTAAATCAGGATCAAATAGATCATCTAAAGAGTCCCATAACCCCTAAAGAAATAAAAGGAGTCATAGAAAGTCTCCCAACCAAAAAAGCATGGAACCAGATAGTTTAAGTGCAGAATTCTTTCAGACCTTCAAAGAAGGCCTAACACCAATACTCTTCAAACTATTCCACAAAATAGTAACAGAAGGAACACTACCCAACTCCTTCTACGAAGCTACAATTACGCTGATACCAAACTACAAAAAGATCCAACAAAGAAAGAGAACTTCATGCCGATTGCCCTTATGAATATCAATTCAGAAATACTCAATAAAATTCTTGCCAACCAAATCCAAGAACACATCAAAACGATCATCCACCATGATCAAATAGGCTTCATCCCAGGGATGCAGGGATGGTTCAATATAAGGAAATCCATCAATGCAATCCACTACATAAACAAACTCAAGGAAAAAAAATATGATCATTTCATTAGATGCTGAAAAAGTATTTGACAAAAACTCAGCATCCTTTCATGCTAAAAGTCTTGGAAAGAACAGGAATTCAAGGCCCATACCTAAACATAGTTAAAGCAATATACAGCAAACCAGTAGCCAACATCAAACTAAATGGAGAGAAACTTGTCTAGTCCCACTAAAATCAGGGACTAGACAAGGCGGCCCTCTCTCTCCATATCTTTTCAATATAGTACTTGAAGTTCTAGATAGAGCAATTAGACAATATAAGGAAGTCAAAGGCATACAAATTGGAAAGGAAGAAGTCAAATTTTCACTATTTGCAGATGATATGATAGTATACTTAAGTGATCCAAAAAACTCCACCAGAGAACTCCTTTAGCTGATAAACAACTTCAGCAAAGTAGCTGGTTGTAAAATCAACTCAAGCAAATCAGCTGCCTTCCTATACTCAAGGATAAGCAGGCCAAGAAAGAAGTTAGGGAAATGACACCCTTCACAATAGCCACAAACAATATATAGTATCTTGGTGTGACTCTAACCAAACAAGTGAAAGATCTATACAATAAGAACTTCAGGTCTCTGAAGAAGGAAATCGAAGAAGACCTCAGAAAATGGAAAAATCTTCTATGCTCGTGGATTGGCAGGATTAATATAGTTAAAATGGCCATCTTGCCAAAAGCAATCTACAGATTCAATGTAATCCCCATCAAAATCCCAACTCAGTTCTTCAAAGAGTTAAAAAGAGCAATTCTCAAATTCATCTGGAATAAAAATAAAAAATAAAAAAAAAAAAAACCCAGGATAGCTAAAACTCTTCTCAACAGTAAAAGAACTTGTGGGGAAATCAGTATCCTAGGCCTCAAACATTATTACAGAGCGATAGTGTTAAAAACTGCATGGTATTGGCACAGTGACAGGTAAGTGGACCAATGGAATGGAATAGAATTGAAGACCCAGAAATGAACCCACACACGTATGGTCACTTGATCTTCGACAAAGGAGCAGAAAACATCCAGTGGAAAAAAGATAGCTTTTTCGACAAATGGTGCTGGTTCAATTGGAGGTCAGCATGCAGAAGAATGCGAATTTATCCATTCTTATCTCCTTGTACTAAGCTCAACTTCAAGTGTATCAAGGACCTCCACGTAAAACCAGACACACTGAAACTAATAGAAAAGAAACTGGGAAAACCCTTGAGGACATGGGAACAGGGGAAAAGTTCCTGAACAGATCACCAATAGCTTATGATCTAAGATCAAGAATGGACAAATGGGACCTCATAAAATTACAAAGTTTCTGTAAGCCAAAGGACACTGTCAAAAGGACAAAACAGCCACCAACAAATTGGGAAAACATCTTCACCAAACCTATATCCAATAGAGGGCTAATATCCAATATATACAAAGAACTCAAGAAGTTAGATCCCCAAGGAACCTAATAACCCTATTAAAAATGGGGTACAGATCTAAACAAAGAATTTTTACCTGAAGAAAATTGGATGGCTGAGAAGCACCTTAAGAAATGCTCAACATCATTATTCATTAGGGAAATGCAAATCAAAACAACCCTGAGATTTCACCTCATACCAGTCAGAATGGCTAAGGTTAAAAACTTAGGAGACAGCAGGTATTGGCAAGGATGTGGAGAAAGAGGAACACTCCTCCACTGCTGGTGGGGTTGTAAGATGGTACACCACTATGGAAATCAGTCTGGCGGTTCCTCAGAAAACTAGACATGACACTTCTGGAGGACCCTGCTATACCACTCCTGGGCATATACCCAGAGGATTCCCCAGCATGCAATAAGGACACATGCTCCATTATGTTCATAGCAGCCTTATTTATAATAGCCAGAAGCTGGAAAGAACCCAGATGTCACTCAATGGAGGAATGGATACAGAAAATGTGGTATATTTACACAATGGAATACTACTCAGCAATTAAAAACAATGAATTCATGAAACTTTTAGGCAAATGGTTTGAACTGGAAAATATCATCCTAAGTGAGGTAACCCAATCACAAAAGAATACACATGGGATGCAATCTCTGATAAGTAGATATTAATTAGCCCCAGAAGCTCTGAATACCCAAGGCACAATTAGCATAACAAATGACTTCCATGAAGAAGTAAGGAGAGGGTCCTGATCCTAAAAGGCTTGATCTAGCATTGTAGGGGAGTACCAGGAAAGAGAAAAAGGAGGGAGGTGATTGGAGAATGGGTAGAGAGAAGAAGGCTATGGAACATATGGTTAGGGAGGAACTGGTAAAGGGGAAATCATTTGGAATATAAACAAAGAATATAGAAAATATATATGTTTTTTCTTTATATATATATAAAGATCAAAACCTCAGGTGACAGCAGGTGCTGCCAAGGATGTGGAGAAAGAGAAATACTCCTCCATTGCTGGTGGGAGTGCAAGCTTGTACAACCACTCTGGAAATTATTTTGGCAGTTCCTAAGAAAAGTGGACATAGTACTACCTGAAGACCTAACTATACCACTCCTGGGTATATACCCAGAAGATGCTCCAATATGTAATAAGGACACATTTTCAACTATGTTTATAGCAGCCTTATTTATAATAGCCAGATGCTGGAATGAACCCAGATGTCCCTCAACATAGGAAGGGATACATAAAATGTGGTACATTTCCACCGAGACACTATTGTGGATGCCAACAAGTGCTTGCTGACCAGAGCCTGATATAATGGTGTACTACTCAGCTATTAAAAACAATGAATTCAAGAAATTCTTAGGCAAGTGGATGGAACTGGAAAATATCATCTTTAGTGAGGTAACCCAATCACAAAAGAACATACATGGTATGTACTCCCAGATAAGTGGATATTAGCCCAGAAGTTTAGAATATGCAAGATATAATTCACAGACCACATGAAGCTTAAAAAGGAAGGCCAACATGTGGATATTTATTTGGTCCTTCTTAGATAGGGTGCAAAATAATCATGGGAGGAAATACAGAGACAAAGTGTGGAGCAGAAACTGAAGGAAAGATCATCCAGAAATTTCCCCACCTAGGGATCCATCCCATTTACAGTTACCAAACCGAGACACTATTGTGGATGCCAACAAGTGCTTGCTGACCAGAGCCTGATATAGCTGTTTCCAGAGAGACCTTGCCAGTGCCTGACAAATACAGAGGGAGATGCTCTCATCCAACCATTGAACTGAGCACAGAGTCCCCAACAGAGGAGCTAGAGAAAGGATGCAAGGAGCTGAAGGGGTTTGCAGCCCCATAGGAGGAGCAATATGAACCAAGCAGTAACCCCAGAGATCCCAGGGACTTAACCACTAACCAAAGAGTACACATAGAGGGACCCATGGATCCAGCCACATAGGTAGCAGAGGATGGTGTAGTCAAACATCAATGAGAGGAGAGGCCCTTGGTCCCATGAATGTTCATTGCCCCAGGGTACAGGAATGTCAGGGCAGGGAAGCAGGAGTGAATGGGATAGTGAGCATGGAGAGGGGGGATGGGACAGGGAGTCTTGGGAGGAGAAATGAGAAACGGGGATAGCATTTGAAATGTAAATAAAGAAAATATCTAATAAAACAAAAACAAAAAAGAAGAAAAGAACTAGGAGGTAACTAAGCAGAGTTAGTCCCCATTATCATTAGTCAGAGTTCCTAAGGAACATCGGTCACAAAGTCAAGACTAAGACATGATGGTCCCAGCATTAATATCAATTTAGTCTTCAGCAATATCTGGCTTGCTTCAATCAAGCAAGCTAATACAGGAACCTCATATGCTTATGAAATGTTATTTTTATCTATAAATATAGTCATATTATTTTTTAAATTATTTTCATTTTTTATTTCTGGAGTATATTCTTTCTTAACACTCATCAAATATCATCCATAAGTAGAAATTATCAAGGAATTCCTGGAAATAAAATGAAAATTAACATTTCTTCAGAAAACTTAATCTTTGAAATTTATTTAGATATCTCTCAAAATGATCTTACACACTTAATATACTTATATAACCCGTTATGTTATCCTATGGACAATGAAAACTCCTCAAAGTTTTCTTTCCTAAATCTTGCAGCATGAATCTTTCTGGGCCATGTATGTAGTAAAGTAAGCATGGAGAATAAGTTCTAGGGCCCTGCAAAACACAACTCAACTCTGGGGACTACATCTCCAGCATCTTTTCAGATTACTGGAACTTCAGAGATTTTAATGTCATTTGAGCCAGCTTTCTCTGTTCTGGCCTTCATTAAAAAGGTAGGAGTGCAAAGAGATAAGATGATAGATATACGCACTTAAGGAATTTTCTGTCTTTTAATGGCTTCTTAAAGGCCTTAGCTTGAATTGAAGACTGTTTAATTATTACGGCAGAAAGAACAAAACTTTGTTGGAACAAAGAAAATTTTACATAGCCCAGAAAGATTCATGCTGCAAGGTTTAAGAAAGAAAACCTTGTGGAAGTTTCCTTATCCATAGGATAACATAACGGGTTATATAAGCCTGAGTCTGGAACCACAACTCCAATGGCAACTATTTCAAAATTCCCCAGCAAGTAGCATATGGCTCCTAGAAACTGGCTTCTTTAACGCTAAGAGAGGGTGTCAACAGGGATGCTATTATATTCTGCATGAAGACACATAAACTACTATATAACTAGATTCTGTATATGTAACTCATTATTCTCCAGTAAATGAATAGATGCAATGTTCTAAAGCTTATTCCATGTGAAATCAACATCAGAAACAAGACTTCTACCTTCTCTGTTTACTTTCTACAAGTCTGTGGCTAACTAGAAAAATAAGAGTCATTTCCATTTTGTCTGCACCCTACAATGAAAGATCACTTCAACATTGAATACAAATAACTCTATGGCCTGTTTGCCAGACTAGTTATGTCACAACTGCCTGGTTCTGTCTCAGATCACTGGAACAGAATCTCAGGTTCACTCCAGGCTGTTATATTCATAGTAGCCTAAAGTGATATTGTATATAGAGACTGGGGCCTAGTATGCCATTGATTAAGATTCTTCAGTACTTCCCATTATCTAACAAACATAAAGACCTTTTGATGGTCACCAAATTTTTTGGTGGGCTCTTTTCCCCACCATTTTCCAAGAAGGCCAAAGACTAAATACATCATCTCCTTATTTCTATACACATTCTCCATTCATTAGGAACTTTTAGTTCCATGTTTTCCACCTCAAAAAGAAAACGTTTCTCTAGTTTCAGTTGAAACACTTCTCAGGGAAGCTTTTAGACTATATGAGACTAAGAATGCTCCATCTACTCCTAAGCTATGGCTGCCACCTTCCCACATCTCCAAGTATAACTTCCAAATGATTATATTTTTTGGTTAATTCTACCATTATAATAAATATCATCTTATATCTACATGACCCACTATTTAATTTGGGAACAAATGGACTTAAATTTGAAACCCTGTAGCCTGGGCATGCAAAGTTCTGAGATCACAATCCATCACCTACATAGCTAACTTTCTTATGCCACACCTCAACACAGTTGCCAGCCCATAATAAATGAAATAGTTGGTTACAACCTTATGTTTCTATATATATCTCATACATACAACTTAAAATGAACCAAAATTAAAAATTACCTTACAATCTTCATCAAGGTTTCCATTCCTTTTGTAGAGAAAATATTTTCTAACATATGTCCTTTCATATAAAGAAAAATATTAACATGAAGATTCTTCCTCTTCATAACATTGAAATAATTTTATTGTTATTATCCAAGCAACTCAATGCTAGAAGCTCTAGGCTTAAACGAATATCTGTAGATACAGAACCTGTGACTTCCTCAAAGACAGTAGTGAAAAATAAAGAAAGAAAGGATTGTCTCCTGGCCTCAAAGTCACAAATATTACATCAGCAGTTCTTGGAGGCAGAAGACTCCATCCTATTCCATGATCCTCTAAGCCACACTGAAGTTTTTCCACTGGCACCTAGAGCACAGTTGGTGGTAGAAAGAATATGCCAAAGTTGAGGCAGCCATCTGTACTGCCAAGTTAAGCCACCTCTGGAAAATGTGCAGTAACATTCCCTTGGAGAAACATAAGTTCCACTTCACCACTGTTCCAGAATACCTGATCCTACTATGTCTTCCTTTCTTTCTGAACACCATACTAGCAATTCACTTCCCTCAGCTAGAATACATGCAGGTCAAACCCATCACAATCAATTTATGTTCCATTACAAAGTTGCTAGTAAACACTGCATGTAAGCACCTAAAACTGCTCCAAAAGGAATGAGTGTCTTTCAGGAACTGTATATTTAGAGGTAACAACATATAGCTAACTGTGGCCAAGGAGCAGAGAGAGTTGCTCAATATTAAACCACACCTTCCCTCAGAGCCAGATAAATTACCCATATTCATTTTCTAGCCTTCATGGCTGCCAGGTACCCATCCCACCACCCAATCGAAAATCATATGTAACCCAATCTAGGTAGGTCCCCCAAACTCATTCCACCTGACTGCTTTTCTGTCACCAACAGTGTCCAACATACCTCCCAGAACTGTCTGGAGTATCATTCAGGACTCCAATATTGGCCTCAAGAACCAGTCTATAACCTCACCTACCAAAACACCCTCAGACTGCATAGCATCCTAAATCACTGGCCCCACATAAAGAACCCTGCCTCTAGCATCTACCTCAACATCCTGTGCCCTACCCCTACAGAGAACTGCCCACTTGTATTATGACTCCAGTTCTTGCTACCCAAAGACCACCTGTAGAGCCTTGCTAGCTCTCTACAAACTTTTGAAGAAAAACAGAGATAATTTTTAAGCCTAAGGAAGGTTTATTATTGGACTCAGAAGTCACACCTATCCCTAGCTGAGCTGAGGCTACTTCTGACACCCCATCCACACATCAACAGAGTGGAGCTAAGGCTGAACACCAAACACCACTTCACTTAACTTGTTTACAGCATAACACATTGGAATAACAGCAAATGTTGGTCCAAACAACCACTCAACAAATGGGAGACCAAAAAGCTACAACAAGCAACACTACCAAGAATCTAGATCCAGATGCCTTGGCCTATACTGCAAAAAACACTAGCATGGACAATGACAAAAACAGAGTCTAGAAATTAGAACCTGCATTATAAGGTTCTGTGAGAAAAACAACATAACTTAGAGAACAATAGTTTAAAAACACAAAATATCTTTAAAGAACTTAAATAGGATATAAATAAATGGCTGAATGGAGACCAAGAAAACACAAATAGTTGAATGAAATAATGCCAACAATTATGAATATGAAGAATTTAGTTAAAAATCTATAAAGAAAAACAATAAATTAAAACTCAGAAAACTGATGAAGTCAAAATAGAAAGACATAAGCAAAGAAATGGAGGAAGAGAGAGGGGGAAGAAAGAGGAAGGGGGAGGGAGGGAGGGAGAGAGAGAAAGCGTGCACGCGCATGATCATAGAAAAGTCTCTCAAACAGATTGGACCAATTGTAAAAGAAGTTATTAGATCTCTAAGACCATATAGAGAAAATGGAGCACTCAAAAAATGTTAGATCTAAAAGAACCTAGGAAAGGGACATGCTGTAAATCTAGGACACTATAAAAAGACCCAAATCCATGAATAATAGGTATACAAGAAGAAGAAACCCAGGTCAAAGACATAGAAAGTATTTTGAACAAAATAAAAGAAGAAATTTTCCTAAATCTAAGAAAGAGATCTATTAAAATGAAGAGACATACAGAATGTAGAACCAGAAATAAATTTCTCTCATCATACAACTTAATCAAAACAATAAATGTACAAAACAAAGTATATCAAACACAATAATACCTAACTTCTACTTCTTATTTTGCTTTTCATTTTCTTGGAGACAGGGTTTTATTATCTACTCTGGTTGGCCTGGAAGTCACAATTTAGGACAATCTGGCCTCAACCTCAGAGATTCACTTGCCTCTGCCTCTAGTGAATATCTAAATTTTCAACAGTAACTTAGAAACTTAAAATAGCTTTGATTGATGAGCTTCAAGTTAGGAAGAGCACAGACAATCCTCCAAACTGCTATACTCAGTGAAACTATCAGTCTTAACCAAAGGAAAAAAAAAGTCTTTACAATAAAAATGAATTTAAGAAACTTAAGTCAGCAAAACCAGATCTATAGAGACTAGTAGAAGAAGTACCATGTTGAACTGGGAAGAATAAACATACCCAAGATGGAGCCAGGAATCTATAATACCAAAATAATTCACCAAGAGGTCTAGAAAGCAGTAAAATAAATGAGTAAACATTCAGTAATAACTCTCAGTTGGTGCAGCCATGACTAGTGAAAAATAGCAAAAGCCATGAAGGAAGGGGCCTATTCATCCCAATTTGTCTCTACTCAGAAAAGAGTTCATAAGCCATTTGTTACAACACCAGACTCCAAAGTCCAGGAACAAAACAATAAAATCCGCCATGGAAGGAACAGCCTGAAGATAGCCTCATAAATGGGAATTATCTTATTTTAGGATAGGCTGTTTGTACTGGGCAGCCCACTCTGTGGTTTCATTCATGATGCAGAGATGCAGCCCATATGGAGCATCCTGATGTAAAAGAAATGCCATGCAGTAAAAGTTTACCTCTCTTAAATAATGTTAAGTCACTCTGCTTCTATAGCTGACCTGCCTGTCTGAGTTGTTCTGGGGGTAGAAGTCTCTGAGTTTAGTGCCTCATAGAAAAACAGCAGGTGGGGTTAGTTAAAATAACCTTTGTTCTATCTCTTCAGGAACTGCACAGCTAAGTTGAAGTCACAGGAAGAAAAAAATAGAGGGAAACTTTTCTCTACTCTTTGACCTCAGCACGTGTACATTTTTCGGAGTGCATGATCACATGGTAAAAGATTCACCACAAGTTTGCACATAAATTCAGGTCATAAATTGAGTAAGAGGTTCAGAAGAGAGAATGTTTACATGGGTATCAACTAAGAGTAATTATCTGTCTAAACATTCATCACGTGCCGCTGACTCTAGAGGTTCATGGAGAGTTAAAGGCCATAACTAAGTTATCCTTGAAAATCTACCAGAAAACTCCTACAAACAATAAATACAATCAGCAAAGTAGCATGATCCAAAGTTAAATCACAAAAATCAATAACCTTCCTATAAATAAACTTATCAAGAAAAATTACTTTGGAAACAATTACCTCAAAAATACCTTACACTAAATCTAACTAGACACATGAAATACTTCTATGGTTAAACCTCTATTCCACAGAAAAAGATACCAAAAGATAAAAGAAGGAGCACCCATGATCATGGATTGGTAAGATTAATATTGTGAAGTAATCATTTTACAAAATAATTTACAGATTCAACTCAATTTCCATGAAAATTCCAATTCTTCATGAAAAAAAAAATGAAACAAAGGTTTTAAATTTGATATAGAACCACAGAAATTCTAGAATACCCAAAACAATCCTAAATAGAAGAACAAATAGAAATAATATCATCCCTGATTTTAAGTTATACCACAGGAATATAATAAGAAAAATAGCATAGTACTTGTGTAAAAACAACCACATCGATCAATGGAATAAAACTGAGGGCCCAGATATAAATCTACATGACTACAAATACCTAATTTTTGAAGAAGAAGCTAAAAGTACACATTGGAGAGAAAACCATATCTTCAACAAGTGGGTAGGTATATGTAGATGTATGGAACAAAATCACTGTCTCTCACCAGCTATGAAATTCATCTCCAAATGAATAAAGGATCTTGATATATTTCCTTATACACTAAAATTGATAAAGAAAACAGGGAATAGTCTTCAACATACAGACCTAAGAGAGAATTTTCTCATCAGAATACTGGTAGCAAGGCGTTAAGATCAATGACTGAAAAATGGGACCCCCCCCCATGACACTAAAATGCCTCTGCACAGATAAGGATATCATCATTTATTGGAAGAGTCAGCCTGTTTAATGGGGAAAATATTTTACCAGCTACATATCTGACAGAGATTTGGCGTCTAGAATATACAATGAACTAAAAAAAGTAAACACAAACAGAACAATAAAATTCAAAACTGGAGTGTAGCTGCACAAATTCAAGGTAAGTAGGGGCACATGCTGAAAAGATAAAGTGGACATGGGCTCCCTCCCACCCCCAAAGGAGAAACTATCTACAACTGATATGCACTGGCAAAAGTACACTTAATTTTCTCAAATAGAGTCTTGTTGAGTATATTAATCTCAGGTCAGGGTGAGCTCAGTACCCAGCAGTAGATAGCAAAAACCAAATGAGCTCACAAATATTGCAGGCAAATGGATGAAACTAGAAAATATCCTGAGTAAGGTAACCAAGGACAAAAGGACATATATGGTATATACTCGCTAATAAGTAGATATTAATCAAAAAGTACAGAATACTTAGGATGTAATCGACAGAATTTAAGAACTTTAACAAGCAGAAAGGCCAAACAAGGATACTTCAACCACATTTAGTAGGGGAAAGAAAATAATCATGGAAGACAAGGGGAAGGAGAGACAAGGGAGGGAGGGAAAGAGGGAAATATTTGGATAGGATAAGGGAAGGGGAGAAGGGAAGGGGAACAGGATCAGGTAAGGGGGGGGCAGGAAATAAGCCAAGAGGACCAGCAGAATGAATGGAAATATGCAGCCTCAGATGTGGGAGGTAGGGAGACCATCTAGAAAGTGCCAGAGACCTGGGAGGTAAGAGATGCAGGACTCAATGGGAGTGACCTTAAATGAAGTGTCCAACAGGGGATAGAGAGAACTTAAAGAGTTCACCTCCAGTAGATAGACAGGGTCTCAAGAGGAGGGATTGGAGCTGCCATCCCACAGGCAAAATTTCTGACCTCAGTGGGAGAATCCTCAAGAGATTTGAGACCTCAGGAATGGCAGAGGCCTGGTGGTAGGGGAGCATCCTCTTAGGGACAGTGGGGAGGAGGAATAAGGTGAAGAACTGTGGGAGGGGGGCACTGGGAGGGGCTGATGGCTGAATTGCAAATAAATAAATACTTTTTTTTTTTTTTTACTCATAGCAGCCCTATTTCTAATAGCCAGAAGCTGGAAAGAACCTAGATGTCCCTCAACGAAGGAATGTGGTATATTTACACTATGGAATACTACTCAGATATTAAAAGCAATCAATTCATGAAATTCTTAGGCAATTGGGTGGAACTGGAGAACGTCATCCTGAGTAAGGTGACCCAGTCACAAAAGAACACACATGATATGTACTCACTGATAAGCAGATATTAGTCCAGAAGCTTGGAATACCCAAGACACAATTCACATATGAAATGATGTCCAAGAAGAAGGAAGGAGAGGCCCCTGGTCCTGGAAAGGCTCAGTGCAACAGTATAGAAGAATACCAGGACATGGAAGCCGGAAGGGGTGGATTAGGGAACAGGGGGAGAGAAGAGGGCTTATGGGACTTTCGGGAAGGGGGTATCCTGGAAAGGAGAAATCATTTGGAATGTAAATAAAGAATATATCAAATTAAAAAAAGAAAAAAAAGAAAATCATGGAAAGTCAAAATTCAGTTTAAAGCAGGAAAATCCAGAAAATGCTTTATTGACTGATACAGGGTCTGACATGCTGCACCATTTCGAGGTAGCAGGAAAGGCATACAGACACTTGAAAAAGAAAATAAAAGGAAGATAATATGAACTCAGTTATAGCTCCATATCAGTGTATTCTAGCACGCACAAGGGTGTGTGTTCCATTCCCAATGCTAAAATAAAAGATTAACATAATACATCAAACACTAAGAATCATCATCCTGATCAAATGCTTCCTATATTTAGACTCTGATAGTTGTTATAGAAAACACTCAACAGAGCAAAAGCTTGCAAAAATTCTAGATAAAAGATTAAATAAGTAGAAGATCGCTCTCCAAAAGCATGCAAGTAACTCAGATTCTGACCTGGTGTCTTGAGATCGTCTTCAGACATGCTTTCTGAAGTGCAAATAGGTCCTGTAACTTCAGCCGCGTGCTTGTACTCACAGACTGTGCTTCAGGTCCTCTAATAGCATGGCTAATGCCTTAGTGTGCTTTCTCTTACTATGGTTAAACAAAACAAAACAAACAACAACAACAACAAAGCCCAATGCTATGATCAGAAGCAACTCCAGGTGGAAAGGATTTAAGAGTTCAGCTTATAGTCCATCATGGAGAATTAGAGCAGGAAAAGAAGGTAGGAACTTAGAAGCAAAATGTCAAGTAGAGACCATGGGAGAGATGTTGCTTACTATCTTCTTTTTCACAGTGTGTTCAATCTGTTTTCTAATATCACCTAGGACTACTTGCCCAGAGACAGCACTGCCCAAAGTGGGTTGGGCCCTTCAAATCAACCAATCATGAAAATGCCCACGCATGTTTTCCTATAGTCCAGTCTGATGGAAAGAATTGAGGTTCCATTTTTCCCAGATGACTGTAGCTTGTGTCAGGACAGCAACCAAATGCTAGAGGCATAATTCTTTTGATTGTTAGTATTCTTCCTGGTTCATGTTTTGAAATATTGGTTTTTGGTTGGATCAGCCATGATTTATGTCATATTCCATTAATTTCTGTCAGTTGTAACAGAGATCAGATATCTTCTTAACATGAGAGCTCATGTCTGAGGAACAAGAGCACCAATTTCCATTCCTAAATACTGTGAGAAACTGAGGCCGATGCCAGGACCATCATCACTAAGAATGAGTTGTGGTAACATCCTGGTGTGATTTTCACCAAAGGAGACATCTCTCTTGGATAGATGTTCAGTTCTTCTCATGAGTAGGCTACGGAAGGTTATCTCTTCTATAGAAGTCTTGGAATCTTTCAGGATTTTTTTTTCAAGGTTTTTTTTTTCCTCTTCTTCTGCATTTTGTCTGAGGTTTGAGAACAAGTCATTGAGTCCATTCCCAATATGACAATGAGGAAAGTCAATACTGAATTCCAGCCTTCCAGAGACCTAAGTGGAATAAGCCTGAAAGAAATGACCTGTGATGTGCCTGATTATATTTGCAGAGCTTCAAACCAAAGAGAGTGATGTGACTCTCTGGATCCTAGATTTCCAGCATGTTGAATTGTTTGGGCAAGTGGGAATTTTCCCCAAACTCCACTGTCAAAAACTAATCCTAAGAAAAAAGAAAATATCCCTAATCAAATCTCTCTCTCTCTCTCTCTCTCTCTCTCTCTCTCTCTCTCTCTCTCTCTCTCTCTCTGCAATAAAGGAAAGCATAAAGCTTTTTAAAATAAATAAAATAATAACAATAAAATAAAAAAATAAAAAATGAGCTCAGTGGTATTTTGTAGACTTTTTGTCTTAGTTTTTTTGGTTGGGCATTTTTTGTCTTATTTTTTGACATCATCAAAATCTGATGAAAATCTTTGAAACTTTTTGTTGGCATTTTGTGAGTTTTGTAGGGTTTATGGGTTTGTGTATGTGTGATTTCTTTCTCATTTTTGTGTTTGGTTTACTTTGCTTTTGAAGATAGAGAAAGGGACATAGAGTTAGGGAGGTGGGGAGAATCTGGAAGGAGTTGTTGGGGAGAGGTAAAAGTATGATTAGAAAATATTGTATGGAAAAATATCTTAATGAATTGATAAATGGAATTAAACAGATGTCAAAAAATAAAACACAATTAAGAAACATTTTTTAATGCTCGACATCCTTAGCCATCAGGGTAATAAAGTAAAATTACTTCAAGATTTCTTCTTACCACAGTCAGAATTGCCAAGAATAAATATATATCAGCGAAATCTGATGATGTGAGAAGAGCGGATCACTTATTCACTGCTCAGGGAAGGACACCTGATAGTCCCTCTGTGGAAATCAGTCGTTGTCTGTTTGCTGTTTTGTTTTGTGTCAAAAATCCAAAGGATTAACAAGGCATTTTAATGTAGAATAAAGAGTAAGGACAACTAACTATTTGAGTCTAACTTTAAGGAACACTGCATGCTGGAATTTTTGCTTCCTGTTTACAGAGTCCTCTGACCAGCCTTCTGAAAAATGCTTTCTTAATGCTTCCATGTTGATTTTCTCAACAGCGCTGACAAGAGAGAAAACTGTTTTCACAGTGTCACTAATGAAAGCTAAGGTGAGAAAATTCGGATTATTTTGACAGCTTTCCCCTTATTTTAAAAGAAAGACAAAACTAACTAGATTTCGATCAGCAAAGAAGAACTGCAATTTAGAAAATTATTTGTTAATACAAGTGGCATGAAACTTCTATTTTGGAAATAATCATGTTTATTAGATATGTTTCCCACTGCTCTGTGTTATTAATTTGTGCTTTATTTCTCGGGTTAGTATGCTTATGCTTTGTTTTATGGATTTTTAAAGAGCTGATTATATAGTTTTTCAGTTAATTAGGTCACTCTGTAATGCTCAAACATAAAAGGCATTTTTGAAAACAATAAAGGAAAATATTTCCTGTGTGTGGTGGCAATCAAGTAAATGATTTAATTACTTGATTTGTTAGAAAGAGCACAAAGTATTAGCTATTTTTTCATAGTTGGCTGGGTAGCTAAATATAGAAAAAAGTATAAAACATAAACCTATGCACTAAGAAATTAGGACTTCAATTATTCCAATGAGAGAGCACATCAGTTTACCTAAATTTGCAGTAAACATATTTTAGGGTGCCTGATTATAAACTCTACTTTAGGTGGTTTCTCCACACCTACAGGTTCCCCTGCACATGTTAGCAGAATGTGTCGCTCTCAGTGGCAGACCCCCTATCCTGGTGTCTGTTGCTGACTGAACCAGCAAGGGCACGTGAGTCAACAAGCCATATAAAAACCAGATTGCCAACTAGTTTTTTCTCAGTACTTGAATCTCACATAAGACATAAGAAGTAAGGGAGACCTCTGGCAGCTTTCTGACAGGCACACATATTTGAAGGTGATAATGGTATTTTAGTTCAAACAGGTTCAGAAGAGTTATCAGAGAGCTGGTTCTCAGGCTGTAGCAGAATGACATACACAGAAAAACAGGCACTGCTACCTTCAGAAAAAGGGAATATGACCATAATAAAGTTAGACATTTCCCAACCCATTGATACAGGGACTATTATACCCATATTCTCAGTCCTAATATGACACAAATATGTTTCATTTTCTTGAGGTCTCCTTTTCTTAATCAATAAACTTACTCATTTACACTAGAATGTATATTTTCTTCCATTATAACCAATAGTTCATGTTTAACATAAGGAGTATTTTTAGAATTATCAATTCCTCTTGGAGATTAATTTAAATTTATGATGTCACTGTGTCCCAGCTTGCTTTTTATTGCTGTGATAAAACTAAATAAGTAAAATGCAATTTGAGGTGAAAGTGCTTCATTTTGTCTTCGTTGCCACATCATAGTCATTCACTGAGAGAATCCAGGTAGGAAAATAAACAGAACCAAACACAATGAAGGAACACTAGTTAGTGTCTTGATCACCTTGCTTTCTTATACTTCCTCAGAAGGCCTGCCAGAGAATGGCACTGGCCACAGTGTGCTGGGGCCTGGGAACTCCCAGACCACTCATTACTCAACAGCATGTCCCCATAGACCCCAGGAGTTTCCTAACACTGGTCTATGTTGCAGTACTTTACTGCCTCCTATCATCCTTAGAAAATTACAAAGCAAACAAGCAGTAGCCAAGGCTCGGATGATGGAAACATCACTATCCCTGAAGAACTTGCCTGTCCTACTGATTTGAATCACTCTTGACAATGTGTAGTATGGCCATCAAGTGACTAATATTGAAATGGAAATTGTATCATATGTATTACTGAATATGTATGGTATGTTTTGTTCTCTATGCCCAAAATAACAGGCAGAGATAATATACGCTTGCAAATTAAAGCAGCCATTTTAATGATCTCACTGACAGAATATAATGAGAAATTAAAGATTATAAAGTCACAAATAAATGCATCTTACATTTACTACATCTAACTAGGAACACCAGAACAGACTAAACTGACATTTCTGATGTTTTTAATTTACTGAATATAAAGTTTCAGTACTCCCCATTTCCCAGATCTGAGCAACAACCCTGCCTCAGAAGTGAGAAACTTGTTCTGTAAAAAAGCAGATATGAAATGTTTTCACTTTTATAAATGACTTGCCAGTACAGTTCTCTATTATATATTAAATGGCTCCTCTGATTTCAAGAACATCCAAGCCAAACCTATAAGCCTGCAGTATTGCCCAATATAAACAGTCATTTGACAGAATGAAAAAAAGTCATTCCATCTTCTCTTTAATCTTTATGCCTCCTCCTCAGTCCCCTCTCCATTTACAATACAGAACGAGCTTTCAACAATCAGTCTCCACGCTTCCAGACAGCAGTACCTCTTCCAAAGCAACTCTGAGCATTATGAACCGACAGGAAATGAAAGTATGTACTGGCAGCTGATTAACTTCCTATCAATATGTTGAGATCTGCTTAATTTTTTACCACTGAACTCAGAAATACAGAAAATCTCCACAGTGAAGCACCTAACCTGAATCCATTAGGGAAGGCAGGAAAAACACTATTTCCTATCAATTCTTCCAGACTCATAAGGCCAAGCCAAGCTGGCCCTAATTCAAGCTAGTAAAAAATGTTGCAAGTTTGTAGGGAACTTAGGAGGCTAGAAAACTCAAGTCAAGCAAGTTTGATTTTTAAAGCTGCAGAAGATTTGAAGAAGTTAGTAGCTTAATAAAATACCTGCCATTGGGACTGATGTGTTGATGTCCTTGAACGTGCATTTTGTGATGACACAGTTGGTTTCTGTACTTGAGTAACTGCCTGTGCTTCCAACCAGCTTTGGCAAGGAATTATTTTATTCCTCAACACTGCTCAGATCAATAGCAGCTCAATACCATTCATGATTAGGACAGCAATGTGCTGTCACTTTTTTCAACTCTAAGGCTGGCAGAGATGAAGGGTTGAGACAAAAGCCAAAGGCTGGCTTTATACCTATTAACTCATAGCAAGGATTTTTAAAAGATGTTTGTTAGGCTGCAAATTCAGGCTCTCTACTTACTTCTGGGTCGCTGACACTGTCCCTAAATGGTTTCCCATAATTATTATCCAATTTTTCTCCCAAGTCCTCACATACCTCATTCTTCCTATGAACTCATGACTTCAATGAAACTTTTACTTCCCAAAAAAGATTCCAGATTTTTCACACACAGAAGGATTTAATCTCCATTTAGAATTAAACCTACCCTAATTCTAGCCCTTGACAGAACCTTGCTTCATTCAGTTATTTCTTAGCCTGTCCATAAATTTTATCCTTACTCTATATTTCTAGACAAGATTCATATCTACTTCCTCAGTCCATACTCCTTTCTAGAACCTGGGACTCACCCTGAAGTCACTATGTCTCCTTATCTTTTCCTACATTTCCCTTTTGAAAAAATATACTAACAACTGTTTTTTTCTTTTCTTTTTTTCTTTTTATTTATTTATTTTTTATTCGATATAATTTTTTATTTACATTTCAAATGATTTCCCCTTTTCTGCCTCCCTACTCTCCAAAAGTCCCATAAGCCCTCTTCCCTCCCCCTGTTTCCCCATCTACCCCTTCCCACTTCCCTGTTCTGGTATTGCCCTATACTGCTGCACCAAGCCTTTCCAGAACCAGGGGCTCCTCTTTAGTTCTTCTTGGACATCATTTGATATGTGGATTATGTCTTGGGTGTTCCAAGGTTCTAGGCTAATATCCACTTATCAGTGAGTGCATACCATGATTGATCTTTTGAGACTGGGTTACCTCACTTAGTATGATGTTCTCCAGCTCCATCCATTTGTCTAAGAATTTCATGAATTCATTGTTTCTAAGGGCTGAATAATACTCCATTGTGTATATATACCACATTTTTTGTATCCATTCCTCCTTTGAGGGATACCTGGGTTCTTTCCAGCTTCTGACTATTATAAATAGGGCTGCTATGAACATAGTGGAGCTTACATCCTTATTATATGCTGGGGAATCCTCTGGGTATATGCCCAGGAGTGGTATAGCAGGGTCCTCCAGAAGTGACGTGCCCAGTTTTCTGAGGAACCACCAGACTGATTTCCAGAGTGGTTGTACCAATTTGCATTCCCACCAGCAGTGGAGGAGTGTTCCTCTTTCTTCACATCCTCACCAATACCTGCTGTCTCCTGAGTTTTTAATCTTGGCCATTCTGACTGGTGTAAGGTGAAATCTCAAGGTTGTTTTGATTTGCATTTCCCAAATAACTAATGATGTTGAGCATTTTTTAAGATGCTTCTCAGCCATCCGGAGTTCTTCAGGTGAGAATTCTTTGTTTAGCTCTGTACCCCATTTTATAAACAAAATATAAGCTGATACTTTAATACCCAGAGATAATCACCATATTTATAATTATCTATATAAAGAATGAAAGTCTATATTATTGTATTATATTGTACATAGGTCACTGACCAGTATTCATCACAAATGTTTTCTGTGTCAATTGAAGTTAACTATCAATCATTAATGTCATCACATTTTAGTTGTTTACATAAATATTTAGAGAAATCTCTGGTGTTATTTAAATTCAGCATCTAATTTTCTTCTATTAAAGACAATGTGATAAGGGTGTTCATCATGTATGATTAAAACTTGGGTGTGCATCACTGAAAAACCACCTTTAGGCCTACTGTGAGAAAGCATCATGGTATGCTGGTGGAGTCTGGAACCAGCTCAGCTCCTAGACTGTTATAGGTTTGATCAGCATCATTTTAGTAAAATTGTTCTCATCAAACTGTGACATTTGAATGACCAAGTCTGGTTGCCCTTCAAGACAATTCTTGAATTGTAAATGTGCGAGCAACCCTATCTTATTGAAATTCTCCTTTCCTTCTTTCTGTAGCCTAGTGTATATCCTCCTTCCACCATTGTGACTCTTTCACCAGCATGTCTTCCTCCTCTTTCCATATCTTCCTACTGTATTCTTTATGTAGTTTTTCTCATTCTGTCCTCCCTAAACTGGTAGTCTCACCATGTCTTTCCTGTCAACTCCGCTGAAGCGATATTTTCATGCTGCCCTCTTCATGAATTATCTGCTTCCTCCTGGATGGTCTTACTGTTTTTACCACATAAACCGCAAAACACTTCAAATTCAGACTCAACTATAGCTCTACATGCCCCTCTTTTATGTTTCTACCGTTGTTAATATCTATATCAACTTCACCCTATGCAGAGACTTCATCTTCATCTTTGATTTCCCAGTCCTATACAAAGCAATGGCTTTATTTGAGCAAAGGCTGTCCCAGATACCCTGGACCAGTACTTCCAGCAACTTTCATTTCGAGTGCAGTTGAATTCATCAAATTTCAATGACTATAAAGTTCCTTTTCTAAATCCTCATTCCCAGTACTCATACTTTCCTTGGGATGATGAAAAAGCAGAATGATGGGAAACCAAGCTGCAGGAGAATGAAAACACCTGAGATTTTTCCCAAAACAGGAAGAAGAATTCAGCTCAGTGCAATGGCTGTGAGCAGTATTGTTAGCTTGGGGCTTTTATTTAATTTCCATCCTTCTGTTGAAGTCAGAGAAAGAAGGAAAGTTTTCCCTCTCTATGAGAAAGAAGGGCAGCAAACTCAGTGCCAACAACGGTTGGTTCTGGCAATGTTGTGAAGGCAGCTGGCAGGGCCTGGAGGAAGGCAGCAGCATTGATGGATGTGGTATGAGAACATGCAAGAGGCAATACAGGAGGGGTGGTGCATTTGCTGGCGAACCAGCAACAAGAAAAGTACAGGAGTTAACGTTGAGGAAGATGCTAATGGCAGCTTGGCACAGGAAAGGGCGATGGTAGAGGAGATACTTTGAAACACTTCGCAGTAAAAGGATCTGTAAAAGAGCACATACTCCCACCTGAAGTGAATTCCAGAGTAAACTCCAACTCATTCCCCTTACATGGTCTCTACAACAAAAGAACCATGCCTTCTAGCAATGGATAGTGCACAGGGACCAAGATGACAAAAGGAACTTAAGAAATTAAAGAACAGTAGAAGTGGTATGAGATTTTGCAACTTCAAAAGGGGTCAATTAAGATGTTTAAATGAAAAGCAACTTTTAGCATGCGATCAATATGGTGTGCTCTCATTTCAATACACACACTGGGTTTTATTATTCCGATCTATACTACCAGCAGGTGTTAGATGGGCCAACATACACAACCCTTTCATTCAAGTGATGTGATGTAAGAATATTCAATAGGCTGCACTTCTCAGGAAAACAGCCTTTTCTTTACAAATTCTTTAATAAATATTCAAGAGAATGAGTTCATTGACAACTCCCACCCCAGATGTGAAGCTAATTAGCTGCTGATACCTAAGCTTAGCACTTGGCTCTCTCATACAGAAAAGGATTCTTTTAAAGGTGTTTGTTTTGAATGTAAAAGATAAACTGGAGAGAAGTGTGGATTAAGACCTCAAAATTGTCCTCTCAAAGGATTCCTTTCCTTTTATCAAAAGACAAAGGAGATAAATAGAGGGGAAAATCAAACTATTTGGGAGGTGAGGGAAGGAGTCCTTGAGGAATGAAGTATTTCTTGCTGGATTCTAAATGTTGTCAGCATTTTAAGCTGCTAATTTTTTCCCCATAGATTTTTTTTTTAGATAAGCTCATCAAAAACCTTGAAGTCTGAAAACTTTAATAACTTAGAGAAATGATTTCTTTTTCCCAAGAAAGGATTTTTATTTCACTCACATGGCTTTACTTTCCTGTCATGCATTATTTCCACACTAAACTCAGTCTTCTTGGGCACGGGGCTCTGCTTGCACATCCACGGGCTGTTGGTATTAATTCCCAAAAAATGAATTCAAGGAGTACCTGTAATGCATGTCCCTTGAACTGCATTGAGCAGGAGAGCAAGTCATTCCTGTGCCATAGGGGTTTGTTTCACAGCCTTCCTTCCTTAGATTAACACCTGATTTTGCTTTCTGATCAATATCCTGGCCTTTTCCTCTCTGCTAAGGCAGCATCAGTGTGGAACAAGAGAAGATATGCTTGCTGTGATGGGGACATGCTGTCTTTGTACTTCAAGGTGTAATTTGGACGGTAAGCTTGTTTCCTCTTCTATCTCCTTGTGTGGCCAAGGGTGTCTACTAAAGGCCCTAAGCTGAATCCCACGAAGCCTGAAATCCCTCCAAAAATCCAGGTAGGTAATAAAACTACTTGATAAAACTGCACATTGATATTTTTCTCATAACAAGTCTTTAAACCAAGATATGCATCAGTTAGAACTCTTATAACCTATAATAGATACACAAATATCTATTATAGGTTATTTATAAAATAGATATAATATGAAATATTATCTATTATATAATAGGTAATAGATAACATGGAATAATATCTATCATAGGATATTTATAATAATAGATAATATAATAGGATAATTATAGATTTAATATGAAAACCTCAGTATCAAATTTAGTCAAAAAACAAAAGCCTACATTAGGTGTTTAAAGAGCAGAAGGACAAGAACTGTAGTAAATAGGCAATTACATGATACTTTTTCTATAAGTCTCCATCACTTTGTATTATATAGCAATAGTACCAGAAACTCAATTCCCTTTAAAATTAGCAGAAATTTACACCCCTGTCTCTTTCTGTCACACTGTCACACACATACACACACACACACACACAC
Organism: Apodemus sylvaticus; assembly: GCF_947179515.1. Taxonomy (NCBI): domain Eukaryota; kingdom Metazoa; phylum Chordata; class Mammalia; order Rodentia; family Muridae; genus Apodemus; species Apodemus sylvaticus. The sequence continues at coordinate 50,222,591 of NC_067483.1, forward strand.
ACACACACACACCTGTCACTGAAGATTAATGACAAGGTGTGCATCATTTTCTCTCAGGGGGGTTAAGCTTTGATGTGGCAGTTCTCCCAGAAAACGGTTGACTGCAGAACAGCATAAGGAACCCACAAACCTGGCACTGAAAACCATCTTGCATGAGTAAGAATATCCCAGAAGTCAGCAGAAAGAGCCTCATAGGAACTTTTAAATGATATTATGTATTTCATTCTACTTTCTTTTTCTAAATCACGGAGAAACAAGTCTCCAACAACTTTATGTCTATGCTATAATACAAAATATAAAAAGGAAAAACTAACGCCTCCTGCTACCAGGAAGTCCATCTTCTGCATCGTTATTGCTTAATTTGTAACCACTCTGGGGCCTGTGTGATTTACTATATGATCAAAATAAATTTCAGTATTTTATAATATACCTGATAGGAGGTAAGAAATTTTATTCTGCCTCAAACTGGCATCAAGAACTAATGGCGTGCTGTTCCGTGGGTGATTTATACAGTAGATTTTAGTCTTCATTTAAGAGCATGTGCAGCTGTGCCTGCACTCTTAAATCCAACCCTGTCCTCCTAAGTGCAGCAGGAGACATCACACCTGCTCAAGTGTTGATGGTAGAGCTATGAATAGAGCAGATGCACACATCCATGGAGAGAGGTCAAAAGAAAAGGTGGAGTTTGTCAGTGCTATAGACGGAAATCAACACAAGAGTACCTGCTTTCTTTTCGTATGTTCAGAATTTATAGACTTTTTTTATAAATTTGAATTATTCATTCCTCTTTCTAAAGATCACTTCAGTAGATCCCTGCTTTTCTCTGCTTCGAAATTACATTCCTTTGGACTGCAACACTGGTACAATTTTAAAAGATAAACACTAAGTCATACAGTTGTCATAGTTTTTAACCAACATACATCAAAGACGGCTGTTTACTTCTTCATATTAGTCTCTTGGAGTCATCACAGGCTTGCTGTCACAATGTTGTACGATGTGTGGTACTAAAACAATTGTTAAAATAATATATTAGATTTGCCTTCAGAGTACACAGGGTATCCTAATTAATACCCTCAGTAGGAGATTGCATCTTTGGAAATTTTGTGAATAATTTTGGAGATCATGTTGGTTGAAAGTACCCAAAGTGAATTACAAGATTTGCCTTGTCCGATCTGGAGAGACGGCTCAATGTTATAAGCACTTATTGCTCTTGTAGAAGACCTAGATTCCATTTCCAGCACCTACATGGCAACTCACAACTATCTGTACCTTCTCTTCCATAGAATTCAATGCCTTCTTGTAACATGCTCAATTTTCCTCAAGCATATACATGGTGTACATACACACATGCATGCAAAACACTCATGCACACAAAATTAATTAAATCTTTAGATGCGTGTATAGGTTATGTTCATGCTAAGCAAAAAATAAAGAATAAAACCCGTGCATCTCCTCTATTCAAAGCTGTACCGTCAACATTTGAGCAGGTGTGACATTCCCTGATGCACTTAGGAAGATGGGGGTTTGAGGTCTTATCTTGTTACCTTTGCTGTTTACAAAATGTAACTTTCATATTAGTAAATCTAGTCATATCAACACAGCAAATCCCAAAACAAAAGTTAGAAACACCAATGAACAAAAGGCATACTAAGTAATGCCCCAACTCAGAACATCTGGCAAAATATTGTTTACTGGGTATGAGGTACATCAGCCTAAGGGTCCCACAGAATGTAATAGTAATTGTCTCAATGACTGGGAGATAAAGAAAAGTACAACTATGGTGCTTGTCTGTGTTGTCTCCACTGTGCTCCTACCCCTTCTCACTCCTATTTAGTAATTAACTTTTAGTCCCCAGTTATGGTTTCACAGTTATTTAATACTTTTTAACAAAAGCTGTATGCTAAAAAGCTTGTCAAAGGACTTTATCTTGAAAGCTTCTATTTTTAAATATTGAACAGTCAAAATATTCTACTTGAATGTAAATTTAAATATTTCTGTGTGCTTTCAAATTAATATTTTCAAATTTACCTGATTGTCATATTCCCAAATATCTACACATATTTTCCTTCAGTCCACACACATCAAATGCCAACAGATCTTCCACCAAGGGTGTGTTCTCAAGGGCCCCTTCTTTTAGCAATTCTGATGTTTTGAATGGCTTGACCTTGTTCGGGTCTTGTTCAAACAATAGCAGCTGCTGTGCCTGTTGCAAATTAATAGGTATTATCAAAACTAAAAGCATAAAGTAATTGGAAATAAAATATCACAATGCCAAAGCATTGCTAACATTTCTTTAAAAAGCTATATAAAAGATGCTAATAAATAGGAGTTTATAAGTTCTATCATCAAATTTGCAGATTCATCACTGGTACCCAAATTGGTCTTATAATCAAATAAATTATAATCAAATCATATTTTTCTTCATGATTTTAAGTAAATGAATCTAAAACATCTAAATGCAAAGATGAATGTTTTAATAAAAAATATAACAAAGGAAATTTATTTTTAAAATGCTAATCCTAATTTTCAAATTTGAGAAATAATGTTCTATTCTTTAACATGTAATACAGTAAACAGTAGCTTAATAAAGGCTTGACATTTGAATATAGATATATTAGGAGCATATGCAAAAATTTAATGGGTGCTGATTAAAGCCAAGAGATCCTTGCTTCCATGCATCTCACCAGCCTTAGTTCTCAAGTAGCTGCAATTCTGAGCCTAGGGAGAAATATCTGGTAGAAATCTTTTTTTACATTAGCCTCCCTCATTCATAGGACATAAAATCTAATTGTCTCTATAGTGTGTCCAGGACCTGTCATGCTTAAGTTTAAATTCTGTAACTGGAATAATCTAATCTATTATTTTACAACTAAAGTAAGACAAAGCTTTGAAGAAAATATTTTAGCAGAGACATTATGACATAATTCATGAGATACAATTTTTAAGATATTAGTAGGTACATTTTAAAACATATTTGAGTTCTGAAAGGGTTATGGACTAAGCCTCATCCTTCCCATAAGCACCAATAATTTAAATATCATACTGTGTAAAGATCAGTAACTAAGCTTGGTAAAAACACAGGGAGAGTCTCATACTACAAAACAGAAACTCAATGGAAAGGCATGACTTCTACCACAAAACTTCCAGTGTGTTGAGGCCAGTAAACGTATTCTGCAGTCTGAAAAGGACAGTTTTTTAAGCCCATAGAAAACAGATAGAGACTTAGACATACAGTTATAGACCTAGGACAAGTGACAAACATAAAGCTACAACATTGAAAATCAATAGCCTTGCACATAAAGTTGCCAAGATAGCTAGACTATTGACCCAAGCACTGAGGAAGCGCTCTGTTTACCTAGAAATATGGATATCAGGAGTCCACTATATTCTTCAAATCAAGATATCAGGAATAGGGAAATGTACTGAATAATTTTAGGTCTTAGAGATAGTCCTTTATGCTAACATATAACAAAAACCTACAAGAAGTTAGACCAATTAGGAAGAGAAAGCCTTGAGCAAATCTACATGAGCTGAGGTTAGAATAGGTTCTCTCCTATCCTGAACATCCTGGCAACATTCCTATGGCTGATAAAATGAAGGTGGTCTTCTCATGTGTGTGGCAGTACAAAGACCAACTAAAATAGTCTATTCAGACCAATGGAACCCTCCCATTACACTGAGGGACATTGCAATTTACTATATAAAATCTACTGCTCTCTGTTTTACACCACTTCATGTAAATTAAAGCCTTTTATCAAAGACAAAAACTATAATTTATATTACATCATCATTTAATTCTTACAAAGTCTTTACCATTTCCACTTTGCATAAGAGGACTGACAAGAGTGACAAAAGTGACAAAAGTTTTCATGTCTATCCTAAATAAGTGATCACCTCAAGATGAAAACCCAAACCTAACTTCAATCCCTGGGACTTTGGACTATGGTCAGAGAAAGGAACACAATCAAAGCATCAAAGTCTTGCCAACCCTGCTCTCGGGAATGTGAGGATCTCTGCCATGGCCTTCAACTGCCCTGCCACTGTGACTGAAATAGATCTACTCCTGGATCAGCATGGCTTCTTAGTCTCCTAACACATTTGATACAAACAATGGCATTTGAAAACCTTTTCATCCACCATAGCTCTTTGACCATATTTTCATACCATTACTTCAAGATAAATTTCTTTGATGTTCCTTCAGTTATCTTTCATTACAGAAGAAAATAATTAAGGAAAATCCCCCATATAAGATAGAATTAAGCCTGAGGTGCTCCTGCTTCTGCAATCCTATTAAATATAGAGCAGATTCATGCCCACTGTCTCCAAACCCAAGGCCCTCACTCTTCAAAGCCCAGACAAGGATGCCCACATATGTCACAGGCTAGTCTAATATGCTGCCTCCCACATAGAGAAACACCAGAGCTAAGAGAGGACCACAGAGGCAGATGATTTGAGATCTAGCACTCTCGGTGCATACATCTGGACATGAACAGCAAGAGCAACTACCATACTCTTCAGACATACCAAATACTACTTCAGACATAGAGTAAACAGAGCTTCAATGCATTGATCTTAACCTATCAGTGAAATACTGATAAAGCAAAATCATAATTTCTCAAAAGTTCTTAAACGTATTTCCTAAAAGAATGCACCTTGTCTGTTTGAGAAGTAATTATGTTTGATATATTTGGTAAAATACATAGACACATTATAGTTTTTATAGTTTTATGAAACCATTTGCAGATGGAGTATTAAAAAAAACTATTTTTCAGCTTCCTTATCTTGAAAATACCATACAGCCCTAACTATAATGGGAAGTATAAAACAAACAAAACAAAACAAAACAAAAACCAATCTGAACATAGCCTACCTGTCATAGTGAATGTTGCTTCACTCCCTAAACCTTCACAGGGAATGCATTCATTGAATAGAAGACATTTAGTCAGAAACATTCATAAAGTCAGACACAAGGAATTTAGACCACTCCCATTAGTAACATAATAAGAATCATAATTATTAATGCTAGCACTTAATATTATGGATACCCATTCTCAGGTAAGAGTTTCAGCTTTGATGAAGCAAATTGAAACAAACATCAGCTTTGATGAAGCAAATTGAACCAAATACCCAAATCTTAAGATGAAAGGAATATAAGGAAAAACTGAAACATGAAGGAACACTGTGATGGTTCTAAGGGAAAGGCTTGATGTTTTGTTGTTTATCATTCTTTAATACATTTTTACAGTCCAGTCTTCATGCCCCATCCCACTCTGTCCCCTGACCACTCCCCATCCCATATGATCTCCCTCACCCCATCTCCAAGAGGATGTCCTCACACCCTCACCAGACCTCCCCATTCTCTAGGGCCTCAAGTCTCTCCAAGATTAGGTGCATCTTCTCTCACTGAGGCCAGACCAGGCAGTCAGTCCTCTCCTTTATATGTGTCAGGGGCCTCATATCAGCTGGTGTATACTGCCTAGTGGGTGGATCAGTGTCAGAGATCTCAGGGGTACAGATCAGTGGAGATTGCTGGTTTTCCCATGGGGCCATCCTCCTCAACTTCTTCCAGCTTTTCCCAAATTCAATCACAGGGGTCCCCAGATTCTGTACATTGGTTGGATGCTAGTATCTGCATCTGACTCTTTCAGATGCTTATTGGACCTCTCAGAGGGCAGCCATGCTAGGCTCCTGTCTGCAAGCACACCACAGCATCAGTAAGAGTCAAGTCCCAGACCCTCCCCTTGAGCTGGATCCCAACTTGGGCCTGTCACTGGACCTCTTTTCTTTCATGCTCTTTTTTTCCCATTTTGTCCCTGCAGTTCCTTCAGACAAGAACAATTCTGGGTCAGAACTTCTGACTGTAGGAATGACAACACCATCATCCCTCACTTGATGGCCTGTCCCATTACTGGAGGTAGACTCTACAAGTTCCCCCTCCCCACTGTAGAGCACTTCAATCCTTTTGAGTGCTGAGAGTCTCTTACCTCTAGGTCTCTGTTCAAAATATATAAAGGACTCAAGAAGTTAACCACCAAAAAAACCCAAACAATCCAACCAAAAAATTAGGTATAGAACTAAACAAAATTCACAACAGAGGAATCTCAAATGGCTGAGAAGCACTTAAAGTTCAAAATCTTTAGTGATCAGGAAAATATAAATCAAAATGACCCTGAGATTCCACCTTACACCAATCAGAATGGCTAAGATCTAAACCTCAGGTGACAGCACATCCTGGCAAGGATGTGGAGGAGGAGGAACACTCTTCCATCGCTGGCAGAATTGCAAGCCAGTACAACCACTCTGAAAATCAATCTGGAGTTTCCTCAGAAAATTGGAAATAGTTCTACCTGAAGACCCAGTTCTGGAGAATATACCCAAAAGATGCCCTACCATGCCATGGGAGCATGTGTTCCACTGTTTTCATAGTGGCCTTATTTGTGATAGCCAGAAGCTAGAAACAACCCAGATGTCCCACAATGGAAGAGTGGATACAGAAAATGTAATTCATTTACACAATGGAATACTACTCAGCTATTAAGAATGAGGACAACATGAGTTTTACAGGCAAATAGATGGAACTAGAAAATATATATTCCTGAGTGATGTAACTCATACCCAAAAGGACATGCATGGTATGTACTCACTAATAGGTCAATATTAGCCAAAAATGTACAGAATACTCAGGATACAATCCCAGAACTCAAGAAGGTTAACAAGCCAAAGGGCCTGAGTAGGGATGCCTCAATCCCACTTGGAAGGGAAAAGAAAGCAATCACAGGGGGCAGAGGGAGGGAGCAAACTGGTTGGGAGAGGGGACAAGGAAGGGAAGGGGAGGGGAGGGGAGAGGAGGGGAGAGGAGGGAAGGGGAAATGTGATCAGGTATTGGTGCAGGGGAACAGGACTGAAGCCCTGAGGGCTAGCAGAAAGAATGGAAACAGGCAACCTCAGGAGGTAGGAGGTAGGAGGTAGGAGGACCCTTTAGAATAAGGGAAAGCTTTTAATCTGAGAATTGGAATTGAAATTTCTAGAATGTCATAAAAAGAACCTTTGGTTGCACCAAGAAAAATGAAAACCACTTGAATCCTAAAGACAGGTAAGTCTTAGCATTATATATCCAAAATTGGAAAATATGAGAAATGGATCTCCTAAGAGACTGAAGGGAAGGGGCACAAAGGGGCAGGCATGCAGCCATCCAAGCGCTAGGAGGCATTGAGACTCAGTTTATCATGGCTACGATGAGGGAAGTTGGTGAGCTCCAAGCAGAGTCACTTTCCAAAAGAAACTACATACTGTCCATGCAATCTCTTCTACGATATTTTCGCTTACACATGAAAAGAAAAGATCATTTCAATTCCAATTACTTATGCAAATTAACTTTTCACATTAAAGCTAAGCTTCAAGTTTAGTGCCTAGCCTATTCATTTCTTCCATGCTTTGGCTGAGAGCCTAGAAAACTCATGAGTTTCCTAGATTATAATTCCAAAAAAAAAAAAAAATAGATGCACAAAACTGCTTAAGTTGCAGTGGCCACTGCCAGGTATACAGAGGACACAGAAATGAAACAGCTGTGAAGATCAATAATCCTGGCAAGGTTTGTGTAAAGCAGAATCATAACTGAAAGTAGCAACTAAGGGAGAAGATAGCCAATCATTTTAGCAATGATAAATATCTGTCAAAAAAGCAAAAGGCATGCCTTGAGGAAATAAACTTACAGGTGTCATCTCACCTCCTAAACACATGGCATCACACAGAAGGCCAACCTCAGACCACCAGGCACAGCTGAGCAAACATTTCAAAATTTTATTTTTGGTGAAATAATTGTTTGTCAATCTGAGATGTTTAAATGAAAGGTTTGGCAGGGATAAATTAGGAGCCAGGTAAGGATAACTGAAGAAATAAAATAATCACAGAAAAAAGAAAGAGGTTGCTGGCTTGAAAGGGTGACATGCCCCTCTCTCAGCAGGGAGACAGGGATGGTTACACAGAGGAGATCGTCCTTGGCTTTTCCAAGGAAGCAAAGGACTGGGACTGAGGAGGAAGCCATGTTTCAGGAGAGAGAGCAAGAAAAGGTGTGTCAATGGGAACCATCACTTGACACATCCAGCTGACCAGGCTAGTTATAGTGGAGAAGCACCGTCCGTGTCAAAATGTTAAACAAATGAAGGCAGGCTTCTGGATGACCATGGAGTCTGTGCCCTGAAGGAAAATTCAGAACCTTCAAGAACATTAACCTGACAGCCTTGTGCAAAGCTGCTGGACAAGGAAGAAAGGGGATTCAGGGATTTAGCCTGGCCAGACATTCAGGAATGCAAATGAGCTAAGAAAGCCAAGACCAAATCGTGGCTAGAAATGGCCCAGCAACATACCGTTACCAGGGATGCTGAACAACATTTTTAAATGTGCTTAATGACTTGGCTGTGGAAGTGGAATGTAAGCTCGCGATGGCTGTCATCTTCAGAAACTACATCCTAGAAGCTACCAAGATAATCAAAAGCAGCAAGTCCCTAGTCACTACCCACCTCCTACCAGGGTTTGGCACTGTGTCTGTGAACCGAGACACAGTCCTTTGTCAGACAACTCAGAGGATCCCCTAGGTGGTACCTTTATGAAAACTTGCACCATACTTCCAATAAATAAATGTCAGGAAACACTTGACACTGCCGGTAGTCAACTGCACCTTGATATTAAATGTTTCTGTAAACTGTCACTTTGTGTGTACTGACAAGTAAGGATTAGAAAGACGTAGTAAAGAGGCAAACAGAAGGTAATCCAGAAAAGAGCCATAAAACAGATACCTGTGGCACCAGAAAAGGACAAAGGCATGTCACCTTAGAGTCGGGTTCATTACCAGATGCAGTCTTTCACTGGGCACACTGGAGGACACTTGAACACACTTGGACAGTAGATGCACAAAGACCAGGAGTTCAAGATCAACTTTAGGCAAATAGTTCGAAGCCAGCCTTGGCTGTATCAGACCTGCCCCCCCCCCCAACCCTGCAAGGAAAAAAGCAAAACAAAAAACCACTATAAAAACAAGCAAAGCCTTTTAATTGATTAACTCACCAATAAGACTTTCCGACAGAATAGGAGCTATGTGTACTTAGTATGTATGATATGGAGTTATACTGATTTGTACCTCACTAATTGGTTCACAAAACAAATAGGCTATTTAACTAAAGGCCTGTCTAAGAAGATGGAAAGATGGTCAAGACCATTGGTTGTTCTTCCAGAGGACCCAATATTCAATTCTCAGCATTCACATGGTGGTTCACAACTGTCTAAACTCTTGTCTCTGGGGAGTTGATATCTTCTTCTGGTCTCCATGGATACTGACATACATTAAGGCAAACAGTCATCCACATAAATGAATGAATGAATGAATGAATGAATGAATGAAGAATGAATCAATAAATAAAATCTCAAAATACTTTCCCTCTCCCCTAAAAAGGTAAACTATATTATTCACAAGCAATTTACAACAAAATATACAAAAATCAAAACAAAAAGTCAGATTTAGCAGATAAAACTAGAGCATAGCTGTAGGTAGAGTAGGAAAAAAATTAAAGAAACCAAAAGGTTATATACAAAAAGGAGATTTCATATTAGTAATATAGTCTATAAAAACTTATATGTTGCAAACACATATGTAACAAAGATAGTGTCTTTAAAGTACAAAAAGCAAATATTTGAAAATTTGATAAAGATACATTAACATTTGATATGCTATTCTCAAGCAAAAATCAAATGTCACAACATTAGAAAGCAGCATTATGGCATGATACCAAATATGTTTATTAAATCATAAGCATGCTTTCATAGATACTAGACTTGGATGTCTAATTTTTAAGCTTACAGTTACTTAACATACTTTTAAGGACCTGTAAACTCTCCATCATTTCTGAGTAGTTATATCACTAGCTCATGAGATATAACAATGGAAATAAGGAGTCTATAATCCAATCCTCTACATAAAAGATATCACTATGGCATTGTACTATAAAATGGCCCATAAATTAATGAATAGAAAACTATTTGATTGTGTTGGAAAAATTAAGTAGATATTTAATACAATATATTAACAACAGATACATACAGTTAATAATCTATAAGAACTAAGAATTAAAACATTAGTTGTAAAGACTGGTAAATATTAATATTATAGAAAAAATCTTTCCATATAATCAATTATATTTATGGTAAATTATATTATGTAAATTAAAGAAACCATACTTAAAACTGGATGTTATACATTTGGCTATATAAGGTTGGAAAGGTACATTCTACAACATATAAAATTGAAAAGCAAAAAAAAATCACTTAAAATTGTAACATATTTAATATACAAACAAATAACATAAGTTGACAACTATTCAGGAATAAAACTGATAAAAGACACAAAATAGAAAGCCCAAACCTTAGCATAGCTTACAGTGAAATAAATTAAAATATAATAATTTCATTAAAATGTGTTATTTTTATGTTTATTTTAAATCAAAATGAATCAGTTCAGATTTCAAATAAATGTTTCTTCAATGTGAAACCAAGGCCACAAATTGAAATATATGTAAACATCTAAATTTTACTTTTCAATCACATCATCAAAAGTAAAATGTCAATAAGATCTGTAAAATAAGAAATTATTTCAAAGAACACGCTACTAAATGTCAACATAAATATTTATAGTAGCAAGCCACTAAGAAATGACACCAAGCCCCATACTATCAGGCAGTGGCAAGATCACTAGTCAAGATTATTTCAAACCAGTTGTATATACAAAAAAATGACAAAATATTTATTCATATGCATATATACATGGTATATGTATGTGTGTGTCTCTCTGTGTGTGTATATTCATGTATATTCACATTAAAAACATTTCTAGGTAAATTACAGAAATGGCAGTGACTCCTAGTTTGGTATTATGAATTTTAATTTTGTCTATTGTATTTATCTGAAATGAACACACAGAAGAAACAATTTCAAAGGCAAAGTATTCCAGGTACAGTTTTTGGCTATTTCTGTGTAACAAAATACTACTCAGGTCCTGAGGCTGCATCATTGGCTAAATATGGAGAGATACAAAGCAGGTAAGCCACTGCCTGAGGCCAAGGGTTAGGAAAGTGAGCTGGGAACCGTTCAGAGGAGGATTCCAAGATTCTTTTTCCAGTGGAGATTCTGTAAAGTCAATTAAGATGATAGTTCCATACTTTCATGAATAGACTAAAGGCTATGGGATTGCATATATTGAATAAGTGAACTGTAGGACACAGTAATCTTAATCTGCTACAAAGGACTATTTAATATGAAAAACATTAAATATTGTGACACAGGTAAAACCATGCATGATTTTAATAACATGTGTGTTGCTTCTTGCAGAAGTACAAATAGACACTTGAAAATAGTGGGTATTGATAGGCATCAAGGAACAAGAATGTATTATCAGTTCCAATGGATCATGACAGATGCTGTGTTAACAACACAGACTTACTGAATGACTGATCTAGAGGTCAGAGGTCCCCAGATGGATTCAAATGCACTGAAATTAGCAGAGCTACACCTTTCAGGAATGGTTTTTTGGATGGTATGTGTTCTAGTTCTATCCAGTCTCTGCCATACCTTCCATCTTCAAAGGTAGTAGAATAAGTTAGCTTTTCCTTAATGATATCACTCCTATGCAAGTTATTCTACCTCCTTCCACATGTATAGATATTTCTGATAAGTGCAACTGTATAATCCAGAAAACCCTTCTATTGCAGGATCAAACCTTTCTGTATGTCGCCTTCCTTACCATCTGCCATATAAGGTAATGGTCCCAAGTTCCAGCACAGAAGGCTTATTCTGTTTACCCACTTATAAATATTTATAAATAGACACTGGTTTTATTAATATTTGAGCCTTTGCTTAGAGATAGAAACTATTCACATACCAAGGCTAAAAATGCTACTTAAATAGAAATGACCTTTTAAGAAGTCATCATATAAACCGGGCAGTGGTGGCACATGCCTTTAATCCCAGCACTTGGGAGGCAGAGGCAGGTGGATTTCTGAGTTTGAGACTAGCCTGGTCTACAGAGTCAGTTCCAGGACAGCCAGGGCTACACAGAGAAACCCTGTCTCGAAAAAAATGAGAAAAAAAAAAGTCATCATATAATTGGTATAATATCAAGATGACCATCAACTTTAGTTTGCTTCAGATTTTCCTTTACATGAAGATTACAGAGAAAAAAACAAGGTATATATTTACAAAGTGAGAAATTGTGGCCTCATAATTGTGTCAGCTGTTTGAAGGGATTTTTTTTGCATCATGCTTGTGGACTGGAAGTGTACTGGGTATGATAGCTGAACAATCTCTGTTTGCACACAGAAAGCTAAAATGGAAAGCACTAAGCATGAGGCGATGGAGGATTTGCTTCCATTTCTAGACAGGGAAACTATTACACATGAAATAATACCAATCAGAAATAGATTGTTCTGGAAAGCCTACTCTTTGCAATCTGGCAGTATGTTAACGAATGTTGTTTTTCAAATGTTGACTTTTAATAAAGAAACATTTATTCATATGCAGATGTAAACGAACACTGCTATTCCTACTGGAATCCATCTCAGTAAGTCAAATCCCACTAAGCTACAGCTGTACAGTCATAGGAATTTACCTCAAGCCTTATCACCTCACATGGAAAGAAGAAGCTTTCTCTGACCTTAAGAGTAAGGCTGACTATAGTTTCCACACATACTTATTTTTTCTAAATATAGAATTTTTACTACATTTATCTAAAGATTTCCTTTTGAGATGATCACAGAGGATTCTATAAAAATGATATTTTTTCCAATGTCCATTATCTACAAAACAGCATTTTGAAGCAAGTCATTTTATAAACTATACTCCTATTAATATTCCTTAGTAATTATCTCTGGGAAGGTTCACACACTAGATTATTAAGTTCTATCTGTAGAGAAAAAGTGTCCTGTTCATACTAAGAATTACTTAATAGATAGGCATTGATAAAGAGTTGCTACCTCATCTGAGCTTACCTAGGTGGATATTTACACATACAATTGCACAAACAAATAAACTTACTGCTATTGTTTAATATGTGCATAGTGTATACCAATACAGTCAGAGTGATCAACATTTCTCTTTTATCTTTTCTCTGTGTCTGGTACCTTGGTTCTCCTTTACTGTAGATCTTCAAGATATATACAAATTATTTTATCATATATATTCCTGTAATCTAGGAACCCCACTGTGCTGTTCCTGTTTGAATAGTGGTGCCCTATATCCAATGAAAAACCTCAGTCCTGTGCAAATCAAGATAGATTCTCACTGTGATTCTGTCCCTGAGCAGTGTAAAATAAGGTAAGCGACCACAACTCCCAGTAACATGAAGTAGAAGCCGAGTTGCCACTTCCTATTTCTTGGCAGACATGTGAATCTGGTCACACAGCTGGAAACGAGAATTGCTGTCTCTGGCGTTCTGTGTTGTGGAGTCTGAGTTAGAGAAGAGAAGCTCGGCCAAATGTCCATCATGGCAGCAGGGAATGGATGAGAGCAGGGAGGGCCAGTGGGCTGCAGGCCATGGCAGACATTCAAACCTACAGCCAGTACCAGCCACCTTGATAGGGAGCATAGTCGTGGTCGCACCAGGCCCAGGCTTCATCTGTAATGCTTGCAAAGCAGAGAACCAACTGGAAACAGACATATTCTATGACCCAGAGGAGAACCAGGAACACAGCCCTGGTCTTCCATTTTGCCTTGGTATGAAATAGCCTTTCTGTGTTTCTTCCCAGGAAGTACCATTTCCAGAAGCTAGAACCAGCATTATTACTCAAGGAAGATTCAGGATCATCCAAACAGATGCCAAAGACCATCATATCACACTAATCTTTAAAATCAAGTTGTCTGCAGACAAAAGCAAAAGACATTTTCCTCCAGTTTTCTAAGTTATAGTGAGTTTTATTTGTGGCCCTGCTAAAACTACACAGACAAGGAAGCAGTCAGAATTACAGGACTGCCCATGAAAAAGCAGCAGCCAAAAATGAGGGACTAGGATGCTGCAATCCCTCGCCGCAGCAAAGTTACTTGGTATTTTTAGTCAATTATCAAACATTCAAATACCTTATTAGTATTTATCTACTACTGTACTAGATTCTTGCCTTAAACAAACAAACATACAAAAAAAAAGCTTAAAGGTCTTCTCCTTAATTTGTTTTGTTTTGTTAATAAAATAAGGTCATCTCCAATCTCCTACACTCTCAGCTTCATTTAAGCCAGGCTTTTAGACAGTGCATTGAAACCCAATAGAAAATAAACATCTTACATTCTCCCATATCCACCTGGGCCTAAGCATGCTGGCTGCCTGAGAGACCTTTAATAGGTCAGACCCCCTTGAAATAGGGTGAATCTCTCTAAATCTAGAGGATTATGCTTTTCAAAGATTGGAATGATGAAAATCCTCTTTTTCACAAAATCCTTCTAAAACACCATAAATCCAATAGTCTCTATTTTTGTTTGGCTTGCTACAGTCAAGCTGGGTTGTGGCACTACCACAAGATGCATGCTTACTCCCGGCATATTCTTCTGCAGACCCAAATAGCAAGGACATGTCCTTCTCATCAAAGCCCTAAAATAACACTTTAAACTTATAGCAATTTCAGGGCCAGAAATATCTACTTCACATAATCATGCCTTTCTATTCTTCCCTGACCAGTTCTGCATCTCATCAATACAACTACTAGAGGGAACATAATGTGAGTTTTTAACAACACAAAGAATTAGGAGAATACTTATCTGATTATCTGGAGAAATCATAGTTACAGTCACACTCACCAACATCAACTGATGTGGAGACATTCAAAAATTTGGAAAAAAAAATCAAGCAGCAACAAATTCCAAGTTTTAACACTGAAAACAGACTCTCAGGGCAAAAAAGAACTTTTGCTGGATAACCCCCTTGTAATGATCACTATATTATAGGGTGTAATACAGGTAAGATAGTCAGGCAATGTTTGCATGGCCCAAGAACTCTGTAAGCTCTGGCTTTGCCATGTTGTACCAGCTGGTTCAAAAATCTGGTGATGCTGACAGATGGTTCAAAAACCCAGGGATGCAGGCAGATGTGGGTAGCAAGTCTAGCATGGATTTGGAGCTAGGATAATGAAACAATGGCTAACAGCATTAGTGGGTTCTGAGAATAAGAAAGCTATGATTATACTATATTTGTAAGATTAAAAAAATAGGTTAGTGTCTTTTCTTTAACCTTTTTCCAAACAGAGGCATTTTATAATAGGAAATGAAAATGTGATTTGCAGTCAGTGAGTCATTAAGAAGAGCAGGCATAAGAAATATTCTTTAAATAAAAAGAATTTTTAGGTTCCTACAAAGCATGTTAAGGACAGGGATGCAACTGACAACAATGTCTTCCCCATTTCAACGGGGAGATTCAAAAGAATTGTTTAGTACCAGATTCTTAAGAATGAGTCAAAATGTTAACTGATTAAATTTTGTGCTGTGCTCTTTCATTAAAAAAAAAGAAAGAAAACAAAAGAGAAAGAAGAGAAAGAAAAGGAAGGAAGGAAGGAAGAAAGGAAGGAAGGAAGGGAGGGAGGGAGGAAGGGAGGAAGGGAGGAAGGGAGGAAGGAAGGAAGGAAGGAAGGAAGGAAGGAAGGAAGGAAGGAAGGAAGGAAGGAAGGAAGGAAGGAAGGAAGGAAGGAGACAAGGGATGAAAAAGAGTGTTACAGAATGTTCTTTTTAGTAGGTATTATGGCATAGCCATGGAATGGCATAGCTATGGCACAGCTCTCGTAAACTCACACCATCTTTACTAATCTATCAAAGATCTACAAAAGATGGGGACACCTTGTCACGAATGGGAAGGGACTGTTAAAGCCTGATACCCACACCTAAGGATTTTTAGGCAGGTAAAGTAATCTGGGGGGAGGGGACAAAAAACATTCCCCTTCCCAGAGGACTGAAAGGCAATTACTGGTTGATAAGGGAAAAAAATATCTTACTGAGTAGTATGTAGGCCATGGTAAGGTAGCCATTTTGTAAACAACCCCTCAGTCACACTACTGCAAGCAACCCTAATGAAATTCATCAAGTAATGAAAACTTTTAAAAGCAGACTCATTAGGTAGAAGGCAGGAGATAAAGAGGAGTGGAAAAGCAGATAAAAGAGAGTAATTGGGGCATAAGTATAATCAAACTACATTAAATAATTATATAAACACAGCAAAATGAAATCTAATAAGTATACAATTTATGCTAATAAAACAAAATGAAAGGCATAACGCAAGGAAACTATGCATACTTCATTAAGGAAACATGCACTATACTTCTCTGTAAATCAATACCACCCAGTATAGCTTTTCTGTTGCTACTTATACAATTATCCAAGCAGGTAGTTGAACAAAATCCCTAAGTCTTTTCTGCTGCAAAGCACAGTATTAATCAAACTATTTCTGAGCTGCTTTCCGGTTCTGCTTTAAATAGATTCCCCACCCCTCAAGCTTAGGACATACTCATTCTCACTTTAGGATGCCATCACCTTTTAATGTATATGCTTTAGAATACTCAATATACATTTTATGGATTACCACAGATGTTGATCTTATTATAAAACATAGGCTTTTCCTCCAAAACAAACTGGCAACTGCTTTCCAAATAAGTTTACATTTATTAAGGTTTCATTTTTTTTATGGTAAAATTTCTAAGATCTTTGACTTTATGTTCTTTATTCATTCACTTCTTTCTTTCCAATAAGTGGCCTATCATAGATTATCATGCTTAACACCAGAACTCTGATTCAAGTGGTCTTAATACAGGGAAACAGTTTTGCTATACAGAATCCTACCTAACCTCTCACCTAGGTCCAATTTGATCTATCTCGTAACTGAGGACAGCTCTATGGAATAAAGTAAGGAGGGACTAAATACAGTATTTTAGGTAGAAGCAGGAAACAGAAAGGTCACTTCTAAAGGTGTCACCGGCAAGCCAACAGTAACAACTGAGGCAAAGGCAGAACTCAAGTTATCCAATCAGACTCACTTGGTAAGAAAACAGGAACCAGAGGAGACCTGGGAAGATTCCTTACTCATCATTTACTCAAGGGGAATCCTAGAAAATAGATGCCTTTAGTAAGGAATCAGTCTGGCGGTTCCTCCGAAAACTGGGCACCTCACTTCCAGAAGATCCTGCTATACCACTCCTGGACATATACCCAGAGGATTCCCCACCATTTAATAAGGATACATGCTCTACTATGTTCATAGCTGCCCTATTTATAATTGCCAGATGCTGGAAAGAACCCAGGTATCCCTCAACAGAAGAGTGGATGCAAAAAATGTGGTATATCTACACAATGGAGTACTATTCAGCCATTAGAAACAATGAATTCATGAAATTCTTAGGCAAATGGATGGAGCTAGAGAACATCATACTAAGTGAGGTAACCCAGACTCAAACGGTGAATCATGGTATGCACTCACTAATAAGTGGTTATTAACCTAGAAAACTGGAATACCCAAAACATAATCCACACATCAAATGAGGTACAAGAAGAAAGGAGGAGTGGCCCCTGGTTTTGGAAAGATTCAGTGAAACAGTATTCGGCAAAACCAGAACGGGGAAGTGGGAAGGGGTGGGTGGGAGGACAGGGGAAGAGAAGGGGGCTTACAGAACTTTCAGGGAGTGGGGGGGCTAGAAAAGGGGAAATCATTTGAAATGTAAATAAATTATATCGAATAAAAAAAAAAAAAAAAAAAGGAAGGAGCAGGAACCCTGATCAGGTTGAAGCTTGGCTTTTGGCGCAACCAGCAATAGCTGCTAGTGAGCCTATCCTGCTTGCTCAGGAAGATTGCAGCTTCACAAATTTCCTGTCTCCCTTGCCTCCATCACACAGGGAAGCTCTTTGTTTTGTTATCTGCTCCCTGTCATCAGAGGTCCTTCAAACACCTCTCAGGTTTTGTATCCTATAATCTTTGTTCCTTGTCCTCTTCTCTATAAATACTTCTACAGCCACCAGATAAGACAAAGCTCCTTCAGGGGAAAATAGCTGTACTAACACACCTTCCAAGCACCTTTATTTTCAGCTAAAACTATGATGCCAATTGTGCGCACCCAGAGGCATTCCAGCCTGCCCTTAACCTCTCGGGCATGTGTCCCACAACTTTGAGCTAAGCGTGTCACAAATAGTATACCATCTTCTCTTCAATTATGACTTTAAACTGAGAGTGCTCCAGAATATGCCTACACCAAAGTAGATCCTACAGGATAATATAAAGGTTCCATTAAAGAATATTAATAACATAAATAAAAGAATATAAATAAAAGAATATTAAAGAATATAGCAAATTTTTAAAAAAGATTCATATAGGTTTATGTGCAGAAGCCTAAGCTTGGCTTATATGATAAACTATGACATAATTCAAGATAGGCACATAAAGCTGTTTGAATTATTAGTCATTTCCTACCAGACACATGTAGGACCTACCAGTTTCCTACCAATAACTTCACATTCCCAAAAAGGTTCAGATCATCTTCTCAATGGCTAGAAATGAAATGAAACTGCCAGCAAAGGCCTGTTGGCTGGATATTTTTGTAGATAGCATTGTACTGCAACATACCACACTTACTTATGAATGGTGTAAGTTATTGCACACTGCAGTAAGCAAGCTAAGGAGCTGTAACCAGATATGGCATGGTTTTTACCTTAAGTTTTGCTGACGGCTCCTTTAGAAACAGTCTGGTGATTTCTAAATGGTATTTCCCATTTGTTACTTTTATTAAATGACATCATTACACCTCTGTCTTCGCCCTCAATTTTTTCCCTTGTAATTTGCCTATGTATACTTCTAGATTTTTTGTTTGTTTTTAGTTGTTTATATCTCTAGATCATAACCCTGAATTTCTCTTCCATTCTGTCATGTATGTGGTGACCTTCATAAAACAGAAAACTTTATTGTTAGTGTCAATTCATCCCAGTATACTTATAGCTAGTAACTAAAAGTCTTTTGGCACATAGCACTGTTCTTTATCAAGGTATAGTTATTTTTACACTTATCAGAATACTTTTGCTCTAGTCTTTTAATATGCTGGTTACGTCTATTTCCTGAGTTCCTATTATCTCTTTATAACTGTGTTAATTAATACTGTTCATGTTAGCACTCTACAGTGTATGTGTGTTTTCACTCTGAACCATAGCCTCCTAACAGATGTGTTTCCCATATTGTAGCAATCCATGAAAGTCTGCTAGAAAAATAAAACTAAATGAAAGATTGTCTTGGGGACTCAATTACTCTATTAGATGAGTTCTATAAATCTGTACATGTCCAAAAGACCAACCCTACAGCAAACTTGGAGTTACAAGGAAAGGACATCAAAACACTGCTTGTGGAGAAAATCCTGTGTTACCTCGTTCAGAAATGTAAACTTCTTCCTGGTGCATAGTGAGTATTTCAGAACTCCAGGCACATTTTTGTGCCACCCTCCTTGGTCTTATTTCTGTTCAACCAACTTTAAAAAAAGGAATCGCTCAAAATGCTTTTGCCCAAAAGAGCCTTTCTTCTGTCGTTTTTTAACATTTCTTTGTTCATATTTAGGAGTTTTCTTGTTTGTTTGTTTGTTTGTTTGTTTTAGAAATAAGTATTTATTATAGGATGCTTAAGGAAGAGAAAGAGGGAGTGAAATCCCTGAACAGCTGGAGGGGTCTCCTGAGGCCAAACACCCCATTGTCCTAACCTAAGTTTTCCAGATGTTCTTACATTCTTCTGTCTCCCAGTTTTGTTCCTCTTTTTCATAGAAAAAAATTACAAACAAATTTTAATTTTCTCTTTTTCATGTTTTTATGCCCCAAATAAAGCAGCTGGAGCACCATCAAAACCAAAAACCTTTCCCCTGCTTTTCAGTCCAACACATCATGCTGAGTTTCAGATGAACAATGGCATCAGATCAATGACAGTCTGAGTAATGCCAAGAAAATCCACAGTTTATCAGCCTCACACCGATTTCCAAGCTCCTTCGATTTAGGCGCATTACATGCTAACTATAATAGTGTAGCTGTATTACAGACCACTATCAATACAGTGCTGGCATTTACACACATTTTCTATTTACAATAAGCCCATACAAAAAAATCAGACATTCTACTTAATAAGTAGCTTTAGTAAACATTATGATTGAGAGATTAGATATGGAGCTA
This sequence comes from Apodemus sylvaticus, assembly GCF_947179515.1. Lineage (NCBI taxonomy): Eukaryota > Metazoa > Chordata > Mammalia > Rodentia > Muridae > Apodemus > Apodemus sylvaticus. The sequence continues at coordinate 50,242,787 of NC_067483.1, forward strand.
AGAACTGCAGAATTGGTCCATGGTCCCATGGAGCAAATGCCAATTGTTAACAGCAGGGAGACAAAGAGATTGCTTTTGCAAAAGTATATTCCTTGATTAAATTTACTGAACTTCAGTGGAAGACTACATAGCCAAGGTTTGGGCAACACAACTTAATCTTGAAGGAGGGGAACAAACTTAGATGGGGCGGGGCAGTGTATCTGAGAAGAGATAGAAGTGATGTGATCAAAACATGTTGTGTGAAGCTCAAAACACTCAAAGAATGAAAAATACTATGAGAAAAAATAATTGCAGGAAACATGAACAAGAATGCAAAAGAAAGAAAAGAAAGAAAGCTCAAGCACTCACTTTCTGTATAAATTTTTAATTCCAGACTGTCTATAATTACACATGTTTTTAGTCCTTGTTTTTAAGAAGACATTTATTCTTCAAGACATGTATTCTAATAATGCACGATTAGGTATGGTAGAGCTAATCTTTAAGAAATTAGATATTTGGCATTCAGGAAAACACCAAAAGACATTATGTTAAACAATGGTTCCTTTCTCCTTCAGCAGTTAACCAGTACCAGCTCAACATGAGTCTCAAATGACTTGTAACTTCTACTCTACAGAGACCATGTTTGCCCACTTTTGACACTGGTGTGTCAGTAGCATGAGGATCTGCTCATGTATCATGTATCTTAAGTCATCTTAAGTCTAAGTCTCTCAGTCTCTCTCTCTCTCTCTCTCTCTCTCTCTCTCTCTCTCTCTCTCTCTCTCTCTCTCTCTGTGTGTGTGTGTGTGTATGTGTGTGTGCACACAGGTTTGTCTAGAAATGCATCATAAAGGCAGAAAGCAAAGTTCTGATTGTTCTACATGATGTAAACCCACTGTGTGCTTGGAATATGCCTGAGCTGTGTTCTGTTTTTCTCTGGTACGTGGCAGACTAATGAGTCAGCAGAACTAGGCCAGAGCTCTAGCTGCTGCAGCAGGCTGATGATGTCATTTTCTCTCTTACCTATGAGCGTTCTAGTTTTTGCAAGTACCTGTGAAATAGTAACAGGATAAATTATTAAATTTTCGATAATGGTAAATCAAATCATAAACTTATCATCTAGTTAAATCTTTTAATTCTAACATAATAAACCTCTGAAATCTAGAATAAAAAGAGAACTCTGGGAAATCCTTAGTTCTCTGAATGCTAACATGCTCTGCTCACATGTTAACACGTTTTTAGAAAAGTATGATCTTTTTATATTTTTATTAGATGTTTCCTTTATTTACATTTCAAATGTTATCCCTTTTCCTGGTTTCCCCTCCAAACACCCCCTATCCAATCCCCCCTTCCCCTGCTTTTATAAGGGTGCTCCTTCACCACCCACCCACTCCTGCTTCCCTGACCTGGCATTCCCCTACACTGGGGCATCAAGCCTTCACAGGATCAAAGGCCTCTCCTCCCATTGATGTCCAACAAGGCCATCCTCTGCTACATATGTGGCTGGAGCCATGGGTCCCTCCATGTGTACTCCTTGGTTGGTGGTTTAGACCCTGGGAGCTCTGGGGGGATCTGGTTGGTTGTTATTGTTGTTTCTCCTAAGGGCCTGCAAACCCCTTTAGCTCCTTCAGTCCTTTAACTCCTCCACTGGGGACCCTATGCTTGGTTCAATGGTTGGCTGCAAGCATCTGCCTCTTTATTTGTCAAGCTCTGGCAAAGTCTCTCAGGAGACAGCTGTATCAGGAACCTGTCAGCAAGTACTTCTTAGCACCCACAATAATGCCTGGATTTGGTAACTGTAGATGGGATGGATCCCCAGGTGAGTCAGTCTCTGGATGGCCTTTCTTAACAAGTCTTTTAAAATCATACCAAAGCCTCACTAATCAAAATTCTGAAGTTTCCTTCTCCAAGAATATTTGAATATTTAAATTACATGTGCGATGTTAAAATAATATGTAACTCACAGGACGGTGGTGACACACGCCTGTAATACCAGTACTCTGGGAGTCAGAGGCAGGCGGGTTTCTGTGCAAGGCCAGCCTGGTCTACAGAGTGAGCTCAGGACAGCCAGGGCTATACAGACAAACCCTATCTCGAAAAAAAAACAAATCCAAAAACCCAATAAATAATAAAATATATATATATATATATACACATACATACATACATATACATATATATAAATCATATAATAATCATGTGTATCATATAATATATATGTATAATAACATTGTAATGTATGTAATATATGTGTATCATATAATAGTACATATACATATATGGTTTCAAAGCCCCAAATTTAACACTCATGAAATCACATAATCAAGGAACATGATTCTTGGGGCAACAGTGTAAGCTTAGAAGGTGGAAATGTCAGAAAACCAATCAATACCAGACTGTTCATGAAAGGATAGGTTTAAGGGAGGGCAGAAAAACAAGAGACAAACACTTGTTGAAGGCAAATAAAAAGCCGATCTAATCTTGGCAGATATCCACAAACGCAAACATCCTGGATGTGAAATCCTACAGAATAGAACTTAGTAAGTCATGCATTTTTTCCAGTAGAAAAACTCCTACTGAGCAGTTAAAAAAAATGCTCAGAAATGTTGTAGTATTTTTATTACTGTATTTATAATACAGGTAAATGGAAAAAGTTATTGCTTCAGCTGGTATGATACACAGTTTCTATTATAGGATAGATTCTGCCTTTCACCAGGGGTTAGCCAACAAGCTTACTGCATCTACCCCATCACTTGCAATTATAAATAAAATACTATTAGGAGTATTTAGGAACTCTCAGATTGCAGCATCAATGAGGTACCACACAGTAGGAAGTATATAGTCCACTATATTTAATACATTCATTCTGCTCCTATACAGAAAGACTGTTCATCCGTACTTTGAGTGAGAGAATGGCATCTGGAGGAGTCACACTTCTCAGGCAACTTATACTCCAACACTGAGGAAACAATGAGCAAGTGTCACTCATTTCTAGGTAGATAAAAGTACTGCAAGGAGTGATGCCCATTCCTTTCTGCTGGGGAAGATTCATGGCTGGTCTGCTCCAGTGAAGACACCATCTCCTGATCCATCTTAGAGAATCCACCATACTCAAAGCAGTTGGTAAGAACCCCCTCCTTCCTCCAGAGTCCCAGAGCTGATGCTGGGGGGGTGGGGGGCAGCGGACTCACTACCCATCAACCACCAAAATCCCTGCCTTCCCAAATACCACTCCCTTTCCATTGCTTCTGCTCCTTCCACCACCAAGTCCTTTCTGCTGGGGCAGAATTGTGGCTGGACTGCTCCTGTGAAGACACCATCTCCTGATCCATACTAGAGAACCTACTGCACTCAGAGCAGTTGACCCAAAAGTCTGAAGGCCTCCAAGGAAATCTACCACAGTCAGGGCAACAGATTAGGACCCTCTCTGCCCCTGTGGAAAGCCCCTCATTGGAAGGCCCCATAGGTGGTCTGCTATAGCCAGGGCTGCAGGCCTACCAGGAGAACTGAAGCAAGCCAGGGTCAAAAGATGGAGACTTCTAGACAATCACCCAGACCAACAAATACCAGGGATATCCAGATTGTAAAAGGCAAACGCAAGACCATAAGGAACAGAAGCTAATATACGTGGGCATCATCAACCTGGAAATGAAAAACCTGGGAATGAGGTCAGCAATTACAGATGTAAGAGTCACAAACAGAATGCAAGAGATAGAAGAGAGAATCTCAGGTGTAAAAGATACCATAGAAGAGATGGACACAACAGTCAAAAAAAAATGCAAAATAAAAAAAGAATCTGACCCAAAACATATAGGAAATCCAGGACACAATGAGAAGATAAAACCTAAGGATTATAAATATAGAAGAGAGTGAAGATTTCCAACTTAAATGGCCAGTAAATATCTTCAACTAAATTATAGAAGAAAACTTCCATAACATAAAAAGAGAGATACCCATAAACATAAAAAAAAAAAGTGTACAGAAATCCAAATAGACTGGACCAGAACAGAAATTCCTCCTGTCACATAATAATCAAAACAACAAAAGCACACAAAAAACAAAGAATATTAAAAGCAGTAAGGGGAAAAGGTCAAGTAACATATGAAGGCAGGCCTATTAGAATTATACCAGATGTCTCACCAGAGATGATGAAAGCTAGAAGATCCTGGGCAGATCTCATGCAAACCCAAAGAGATCACAAATGCCAGCCCAGAATACTATACAAAGAAAAATTCTCAATTACCATAGATGGAGAAACCAAGATATTCCATGACAAAACAAAATTTACAGAATATCTTCCCACAAATCCAGACCTACAAAGGATAATAGATTAGAAACACCCACACAAGGAAGGAAACTACACCCTAGAAAAAGCAAGAAAGCAATCTTCTTTTAAACAAACCCAAAAGAAGAAAACCACACAAACATAAAAATAACATAAAAAATAACAGGAAGCAATAATCACTATTCCTTAATATCTCTTAACATCAATGGACTCAATTCCCCAATTTCAAAAAAAAAAAAAAAACATAGACTACCAGATTAGATACATAATTAGGACTCATAATTTTGCTGCATAGAGGAAATGCACCTCAGTATCAAAGATAAACACTACCTCAGATTAAAGGATGGTAAACAATTTTCCAAGCAAATGGTCTAAAGAAACAAGCTGATCTAGCCATTCTAATATCAGATAAAATCAACTATCAACCAAAAGTCATCAAAAAAGATAAGGAAGTACACTTAATACTCATCAAAGGAAAAAATATACCAAGAAGAACTCTCAATTCTAAAAATCTATGCTCCAAATGCAAGGGTACTCACGTCCATAAACAAAACTTTACTAAAGCTCAAAGTACACATTGCACCTCACACAATAATTGTGAGTGACTTTAACACCTGACTTTCACCAATGGACAGATAAGGGAAATACAAAATAAACAGAGACACAGTGAAACTAACAGAAGTTATGGACCAAATAGATTGAACAGATGTCTATAGAACATTCCATCCTAAATCAAAAACATATACCTTCTTCTCAGCACCTCGAGCTACCTTCTCTAAAACTGATCACATAATCAGTCACAAAACAGAACTCAAGAGATATAAGAAGATTGAAATAATTCCATGCCTCCTATCAGATCACTACAGATTAAGGCTGGTCTTCAATAGCAACAAAAATAACAGAAAGTACACATTCAGATGGAAGTAGAACAACACTCTACTCAATGATAACTTGGTCAAGGAAGAAATAAAGAAATTAAAGACATTTCAGAATTTAATGAAAATGAAACCACAACATACCCATATCTATGGGACACAATGAAAGCAGTCCTAAGAAGAAAGCTCAAAGCTCTGAATGCCTCCAAAAAGAAACTAGAGAGAGCATACACTAGTATCTTAACAGCACATCTGAAAGCTCTGGATCAAAAGGAAGCAAATACACATAAGAGGAGTAGATGGAAGGAACTAATCAAACTCAGGACTGAAATCAACCAAGTAGAAGCAAAACAAAAAAACAAAAAACAAAAAACTGTACAAAGAATCAACTTATCTAGAAGCTGGTTCTTTGAGAAAATCAACAAGATAGATAAACCCTTAGCCAAACTAACCAGGGGGAAAAGAGACAGTATCCAAATTAACAAAATCAGAAAAGGGAGCAGCAAAAACTGAGTAAATCCAAAACATCGTCAGATCCCACCACAAGAGCCTAAAGCCTATACTCAACACAACTGGAAAATCTGCATGAAATGGACAATTTCCTAGGAAGATGCCAATACCAAAGTTAAATCAGGATCAAATAGACCATACAATAGATCTAAACAGTCTCATAACCCCTAAAGAAATAGAAGTGGTCATAGACAGTCTCCCAACCAAAAATAAAAGCAAAGGACCAAATAGATTTAGTAAAGAATGTATCAGACCTTCAAAGAAGACCTAACACCAATACCCTTCAAACTATTCCACAAAATAGAAATAGAAAGAACACTACCCAACTTGTTTTATGAAGCCACAGTTACTCTGTTACCAAAACCACACAAAGATCCAACAAAGAAGGAAAACTTCAGACCAATTTCCCTTATGAATATCGATGCAAAAATACTCAGTGAAATTCTTGCCAACCAAATCCAAGAACACACCAAAACAATCATTCAACAGAGTCAAGTAGGCTTTATCCCAGGGATGCAGGGATGGTTCAATATAAAGAAATTCATCAATCTAATCTACTACATAAACAAACTCAAAGAAAAAAAAAACACATGGCCATTTCATTAGATGCTGAAAAATCATTTGACAAAAATTCAGCATCTTTTCTTGTTAAAAGTCCTGGAAAGAACAGGAATTCAAGGCCCATACCTAAACATAGTAAAAGCAACATACAGTAAACCAGTACCCAACATCAAACTAAATGGTGAGAAACTTGGGGCAGTCACACTAAAATCGGGGACTAGACAAGGCTGCCCTCTCTCTCCATATTTATTCAATATAGTACTTGAAGTTCTAGCTAGAGCAATTAGACAACAAAAGGAGGTCAAAGAGATACAAATTGGAAAGGAAGAATTCAAATTATCACTATTTGCAGATGATATGATAGTATACTGAGGCGACCCAAAAATCTCCACTACAGAACTCCAACAGCTGATCAACAACTTCAGCAAAGTGGCCAGATATAAAATTAACTCAAACAAAGATATTATACTCAAAGGATAAAGAGGATGAGAAAGAAATTAGGGAAATGACTCCCTTCACAATATAAACAATATAACAAACAATATAAAGCATCTTGGTATGACTCTAACCAAACAAGTGAAATATCTGCATGACAAGAATATTAATCTATGAAGAAAGAAATTGAAGAAGACCTCAGAAAATGGAAAGATCTAACATGCTCATGGATTGGCAGGATTAATATAGTAAAAATGGCCATCTTGCCAAAACCAATATACAGATTCAATGCAATCCCCATCAAAATTCCAACTCAATTCATCACAGAGTTAGAAAGAGCAATTCTCAAATTCATCTGGAATAACAAAAAACCAAGGATAGCTAAAACTATTCTCAACAGTAAAAGAACTTCTGGGGAAATCAGTATCCCGGACCTCAAGCAGTACTACAGAGCAATAGTAATAAAAACTGCAGGGTATTGGTACAGTGACAGGTAGGTAGATGAATGGAAAAGAATAGGAGGCCCAGAAATGAACCCACACAACTATGGTCACTTGATCTTTGACTTTGGCAAAGGAGCTAAAACCATCCAAAGGGGGGAAAAAAAGATAGCCTTTTCACCAAATGGTGCTGGTTCAACTGGTGGCTAGCATGCAAAAGATTGCAAATAGATCCATTCTTCAAAAAAAAATAAAAAAATAAAAAAAAAAAATAAAAAAAAATAGCCATTCTTATCTCCTCATACTAAGCTGAAGCCCTAGTGGATCAAGGACCTCCACATAAAACCAGACACACTGAAACTAATAGAAAAGAAACTTGGGAAGAGCCTTGAGCACAAGGGCACAGAGGAAATTTTCCTGAACAGAACACTAATAGCTTATGCTTTAAGATCAAGAATTGACAAATGGGACTTCATAACATTACAAAGTTTCTGTAAGACAAAGGACACTGTCAATAGGACAAAATGGCAACCAACAAATTGGGAAAAGATCTTTACCAACCCTACATTCAACAGAGAGTTAATATCCAATATATACAAAGAACTCAAGCAGTTAGACTCCAGAAAACCAAATAACCCTATTAAAAATGGGGTACAGAACTAAACAAAGAATTTTCACCTGAGGAATATCGAATGGCTGAGAAGCACCTAAAGAAATGTTCAACATCTTTAGTCATCAGGGAAATGCAAATTAAAACAACCCTGAGATTTTACCTCATACCAGTCAAAAGGGCTAAGATCAAAAAGTCAGGAGACATCAGGTGCTGGTGAGGATGTGGAGAAAGAGGAACACCCCTTCACTGTTAGTGGGATTGCAAGATGGTACAAGCATTCTGGAAATCATTCTGGGGGTTCCTCAGAAAACTGGGCATAATTCTACTGGAGGACCCATTATACTACTCCTGGGCATATAACCAGAGGATTCCCCAGCATGTAATAAGGACACATGCTCCACTATGTTCATAGCAGCCCTATTTATACTAACCAGAAGCTGGGAAGTACCCAAATGTCCTTCATCAGAGGAATGGATACAGAAAATGTGGTATATTTACACAATGCAATACTACTCAGCTATTAAAAACAATGAATTCATGAAATTCTTAGGCAAATGGATGGAACTAGAAAATAGCATCCTGAGTGAGGTAACCCAGTCACAAAAGAACACACATGGTATGCACTCACTGATAAGTGGATATTAGCCCAGAAACTTGGACTACCCAAGACACAATTCACATATCAAAAATGATGCCCAAGAAGAAGGAAGAACAAAGTATGGATACTCTGGTTCTTTGTAGAGGGGGAAACAAACTACCCACAGAAGGAGATACAGAGACAAAGTGTAGAACAGAGTCTGAGGGAAAGACCATCCAGAGACCACCCCACAAATATAGGATCCATCTCATATACAGTTACAAAACCCAGACACTATTACTTGCTTACTGGAGCCAGATATAGCTGTCACCTGAAAGGCTCTGCTAGTACATAACAAATATAGAGGGGGACACTCTCAGCCAGCCATTGAACTGAGCATAGGGTCCCCAATGGGGGAGCTAGAGATAGGACCCAAGGAGCTGAAGAATTTGCAGCAGCAAAGGAGGAGCCAGGATATGAGCCAGCTATTACTCCCAGACTTCCTAGGGAAAAATACATCAACCAGATAGTACACGTTGTGTTACCCTTGGCTCCAGACACATAGGCATAAGAGGATGGCCTTGTTGGACATCAAAGGGAGGAGAGGACCCTGGTCCTGGAAAGGCTAGATGCTGCAGTGTAGGGGAATACCAGGACAGAGAAGCAGGAGGGGGTTGATTGAGGAAGAGGGGGAGGGGAGATTACTTATTGGACTTTCGGGGAACCAGGAAAGGGGAAATCATTTGAAATGTAAATAAAAATATATCTAATAAAAAGAAATGGAAAGGGAGATATCACAACTGAAACTGAATAAATCCAAAAAGTCATCAGCTCTTACTACAAAATTCTTTACTCAACAAAAGTGGAAAATCTAGCTGAAATGGACAATTTTCTAAACAGATACAAGGTACCAAAGTTAAATCAGCCTTATTTATAATAGCCAGAAGCTGGGAAGGACTCAGATGTCCCTCAACAGAGGAATGGATACAGAAAATGTGGTACATTTACACAATGGAATACTACTCAGATATTAAAAACAATGAATTCATGAAATTCTTAGGCAAATGGATGAAACTAGAAAATAGCATCCTGAGTGAGGTAACCCAGTCACAAAAGAACACACATGGTATGCACTCACTGATAAGTGGATATTAGCCCAGAAGCTTAGAATAACCAAGATACAATTCACAGACCAAATGAAGCTCAAGAAGAAGGAAGAACAAAGTATGGATAATCTGGTCCTTCTTAGAAGGGGGAACAAAATACCCATGGGATGAGATACAGAGACAAAGTCTGGAGCAGAGACTGAAGGAAAGGCCATCCAGAGACTACCCCACCTGGGGATCCATCCCATATACCAAACCCAGACACTATTGTGGATGTCAGCAAGTGCTTGCTTACAGGAGCCTGATATAGCTGTCTCCTGAGAGGCTCTACCAGTACATCACAAATACAGAGGGGACACTCTCAGCCAACCATTGAACTGAGAATAGGGTCCCCAATGGAGGAGCTAGTGAAAGGACCCAAGGAGCTGAAGGAGCTTGCAGCCCCATAGGAGGAACAACAATATGAGCCACCCAGAGCTCCCAGGAACTAAACCAAATCAAAAAGTACACATGGAGGGACCTATAGCTCAGCTGCATATGTAGCAGAGGATGGCGGTGTTGGACTTCAAAGGGAGGAGAGGCCCTTGGTCCTGTGTAGGGGAATGCCAGGACACGGAAGTGGGAGTGGATTGAGCAGAGGGAGGAAGGATGGTTTAAGGAGTTTTCTGGGGAGAGGGAACCAGGAAAGGGGACGACATTTGAAATATAAATAAAGAATATTTCTAATAAAAACAAATATATCAAAAAAGATCTTTATCCCTCCCTTACCATCATTTAACGGAAGTGTTAGCACTGACATTTTTTCCAATTGTTTTTTTCATTTCTCTTTGCGGTCATATACATCATACAGATTTACTGAGACTATAATAGCACATTTTCTGGTGACTGGTGCCTATTAGATACATAAGATTAAAAATTTATTTATTCCAAGTTGGGCCAGTCACTGGATGGTCTCTTGGAATCCATCTCATGGGCAGGCACCAAAACCTGATACCATTACTAGTGCCATGTTGAGCTTGTAGACAGGAGTCTAGCATAGCTGCCCTCTGAGAGACTCTACCACCAGCTGACCGAAACAGATGTAGATACTTAGCACCAACCATTGGACTGAGGTGGGGACCCCCATGGAAGAGTTAGGGGAAGGACTGAAGGAGCTGAAGGGGATGGCAACCCCATAGGAATACCAACAGTGTCAACTAACCTGGGAGCTCCCAAAGACTGAGCCACCAACCAAAGAGCATACAGGGGCTGGTTGGAGGCCCCCAGCACATACACAGCAGAGGACTGCCTTGTCTGGCCTCAGTGGGAAAGGATGAGCCTAATCTTGTAAAGCCTTGATGCTCCAGGGAACAGGGATGCCTGGGGTGGGGAGACTGGGAAGGGGAAATATTTGGAATGTAAATAAATAAAATATTAATTAAAACTTCAAAAGACAAAGGAAAAGAATGGGAAATAAAATACTCCTGGGGAGGAAATATGGAGACAAAGTATAGAGCAGAGACTGAAGGAAAGGCCGTCCAGAGACTGTCCCATGCGGCTTTTCAAAAAGTCATTAGTGTTTCTAGTTTCACGTTTCCTGTCTTATACCCACTTCTTTACCTCTCAAGGCCCTCCCCCATTCAATCCTCCAAGTCTAGTTTCCCACGTAGCCCTATATTGCATCATAGTCTGTTTCCCGTTCCTTGGAAGATCCGCCTTCTCTCCCCTCCAACATTCGGAATGAAGCATGTGTCTCTAAAGCTTCGAGCTAGCATTCACTTGTAAGAAAAAAACATACGTAGTTTGTCTTTCTGGGTCTGGTTACCTCTCTCAAAATGGTTGCATCTAGCTTCATCTGATTAACTGCAAATTTTTGTAATTTCATCTTTCTTAACAGATGAATAATAGTCCATTGTATAAATCTACTACATTTATATTTGACATTCTAAGTAGAATAAGACCATGACTATCTAAGTCTCCTGAATCAAAGAGGCTGTAGCATCCTAACAATACCCACCGATGTCTCACTTTACAGCTATGTGATTTAATGCCCACACTTGATTAAAAAATAAATACAGCTTCTTATAAAGCACTGTAAGCAAGCATTCTACTGTATACTGTACCTGCTAATGAATTCTTACACTGCTTGACATGTATTCAAAGGGCATTAGCAATTTTATTAATTAATAAGCTGACTTATTAAATGTCCAATTATGTTCAGTGCTACTATGTCAGGCTACTGATAATTGTTCTCAGGCTACATGTGCTTAGGGTACAATAAAAGCAGTTAAGTCATAAATATTAGCACAGAATAGAGCTAAGAAATTGAATTACATCCTTCCTCTCTACTGTACCAATTTGAAATTTTTTAAAAAATATAATTAAGTATAATGAAAATGTTGCTTGTATTACAAAAACAAACTGAGACAATTGGGCCAAATGTATAAAGGTCAGATATAGCACAAGGCTTAGAACAGCTATATCTTGGGAAGTACAATGTGACATTTGATGTGTTTGTATTTTCTGATGGTGCCTTTCAGGTACTCATAAGATGAACAGAGTTCTACTTCAACAGCTGAATAGATCTGACTCACTGACCTTCGCACCAGGACTCCTCAATAAAGACAAGAGGGTAAGTCATCTAAACAAATGACATTAACACTAACATTTTTCACCTTTTTGTATATAAGTTTCTAGCACTACTCTGTGAGTGTCTCCATATTTCTAGTGAATAGGGAAAATTAGGTGTCCCTCAAAGCCAACACTCCATACCTACCTATGCAGGGTTCTCAAAACTGTTTAGAGCTTTCGCCATGGCTATGTTGCAGGAACACTTTAGCAACATTTGTTATCAATAGCAATCCCAGCTTCTATGTTTCTGAGAAACTCTTTAATAATGCATTGCTTCCTAATGATTTTACCAACAAGACAGGCATTGATGAATTTCAATTCAGGTTTGGAACAGCATGGTCCACAAGTCAGTATTGAGCACTACACTGGAGAATGGTTGCATTCATTAGGAGTCCAGGGAAGGATCTCATTAGGTGAGGAATAATGGCTCTGGCAGCAGTTTTTAAGGAAGGTTGAAAATAACCCTTCCAAAAACAAACTCTTCCACCAAAATGGTACCCAGTTTGCTGCATTATTGATTCCACTTAAAATTAAGTATCTAGTGTACTGATTCATGGTCATAGAAACTCTCGGTTCTTGTTTTTAAAATATTAACTAGAGAATATAATACCCACTTAGTAAAACACACTTATGTATAATTTGACAATAATTGGGAAATGCATTAGTAGCAAACAATATAAAATACACTGCTGTATAAAATACACCATTCTACACCCTTTAAAATGAAGGTAAAAGTCAGTACTTGTATCTATCAGCTTCTATATGAAGGTACTATTAAAACAAAGACTACTTTTTAAAAATACTTTATTTATCAGAATAATTCATTAACTTTCACTTTCTCAATGAAGCCTACTGTTGTATGATCACTTGAATGGCAAGCTTACAGTAAGACTATTTAATCACCAAGCCTGCTTTCTTTTTAAAACTTCCTATTTCTGATGAGGGAAATCATTTCAGGTTTAAGTCATATTCTTGGCTTTGTGTAATATTGATACTGAGTCTAAATTGGTTTTCCTAAAAGAGCATATTTTCTAGAGACAAGAGTATTTTTTTTTTACATTAGTGCATAGTTTATCCATGATTGCTTGAACTTGCAGACAAAAATAACCACATCTTGCTAACCTATTTTTGTTTGCTACTTAACTTATGTACCACTTAAGGAGGACTATTGGGCAAAGCATGCATTTTGTTTACATCATTCATCCTGCCAGGAACCTGGGAGCTTAGCAAGCATCTCTCTCCTCCTGCTCCTCTCTCCCTGTCCTAGGGGATGTGAAAGATGGAAGAGCACAATAGAGTGTAACAAGAATACAAATGTGTATTGTCTTCAGCCCAAAGGAAGGGTTGGCAATGGAATAGATTGTAAATAATTTCTCCTGTTCCATATTCCACTGAGTTCAATTTGAACCTGCTAACAGCGAACCTGGGCAGCTACCTTCTCTGAGGCAATAATATATTTGGTAATTTGGGCCACAATCTCTTCAGGCACAGATTACATGTGAGCGTTGGGGTGCAGATCATTAAAATTTGTTTTTAATCTTTCTTACTCGGCACACCTTGTCTTATTGCAGATAAGGAATGCAAAGTGTGTCTTCTGGCACCCGAGAAAGACCTTGAGGAAGCCGTAACAATGTCAATTTCTTTTTTACCCAATAAAATGTTAAATGGAGTGGGAGGGAAGTGAATGGGAGGGAGGGCTGGGAATATGAGTGTGTGGGAGAAGAAATACAGCAACCTGCCTCAAAACTGAGGACCCCAAATGATGAAGACCGAAGCTTAAATCTGTTTGCATAATTAACACAGCTGTGCTGTAATTTCATTTTCATTCTAATGGTGCCATTTAGCTATGTCTTGAATATTAAAGCCAAGCAAAGTAAAAAATCATTGATTACTTATAAATCATTTCTATTTGTGGTTTGTTTTCAGACTCATTTTTAACAACAAACGTTGGTTAATCAATGCATAGTTCTAAGAACCAAAGGGCAGTGAGGAAGATAGAGAATTAAATCATTTTGCACTCCAGTTCAATGGTGTTTAACATATTTATGTTCCCTGCAGTGTTTAAAATTGTCTGGTGTAAAGACTCTCCACCAGAACAATTAAACAAATGACACGAATGGCTTTTAGCTGTAATTCTTTGGGCGCTCACACAGCCAAAGCTGAGGAACACTGGCCATCTATCGCATCCTGCACCAGTTTCTTTCCAGGAAGGAATGGAATGGGAGAAAAATAAGCAGCCTCAAGAAGCACTTCAAATTCGTCTTCTAGAAAACTAGTTCCAGAGGCAATAAATAAATAAATAAATGGACCTTATAGATTCTGGTATGTAGAAAGCAATTTTATTATTTTCTTTATACACATTTGGAAAATAGAGATGTTACCAGTTTTACAGTAAACTCCAAACCAAGTATATAAAACAGCTCTGAACTCTGGTACATGTATCACCAATGACCCTTGTCAGAAAACCCAAAGAAGCAGATTGGCTAAGTGCTTTCGTTGAACAGAAATTGGTCTCTGAAGACCCTTTAGGGCTTACCACTGAGGGATATATTTAATCATCTCCCGTCCTTCACCCCTTCCCAAAATCCCTTTTAAAAGGTGCATCAAAACCAAGACAGATCCTCATGAAAGTGATTATTACATATTCACTTTAGGACAGTATCCCACCCATTCATCTTCAGCTACTTTCACACTATTGATGACAAACCAGGCTACCTGTTCAGAATAGGGCATCTTGCTTGGTATCTGTAGTACCCTGCACAAGGAGCATACTCCTTCTTATTAACCGTTCTACAAATCGGGAAACTAGTCGTTGTGTCATAGACTTATTGCAAAGGTGAAATAAACTCAAAATGAATGTGCAGCTCCTACAATAGTTGCTGACATGTGCTAAGTACTCAACAAGTTAACTCATTCCAGTCCTGTCCTGTCATTTTACCATGTGTGTTTACTGTCCCTCCCATCAAAATGCATTCCTAAGGAAGGGCCACTTTCATATACTACAACAGGAGCTGAGAACAGCTTACCAATGGCAGAATAATCCTTGATGGCTGAAGTGCTTCAAGAAACCCAAGACAATGAACAGGAAAGTGCCAGAGATAAATTGCCTGTATTTCCCTGTTTCGCATGAGCCACCCCTGCAGGTGCCTGGACTTAAGCCCAGACCTTCCCAAAGAATTGCTCAAGCGGTGTAATTTTCACTGCCTAAGAAATAAAGAATGCAAAGGCCTAAAGAAATCAGAAAAATACTGTAACAGAAGTGTAATAGCCATAGCCCTAACTTTATTCCTGCCTTGCCCCTTAAACATTCAAATTAGATTATAGAATGCATAGTGGGAATGTAAAACACACACATGTATATATTATATATTATATATTATATATTATATATTATATATTATATATTATATATTATATATTATATATTATATATTATATGTCATATGTCATATGTCATATGTCATATGTCATATGTCATATGTCATATGTCATATATTATATGTCATATACTATATGTTATATGTCATATGTTATATATCATGTATCATATATCATATATCACATATTATATGTCATATATTATATGTCATATACTATGTGTCATATATATCATATATCATATAGCATATATTATATATTATATGTCATATATAATATGTCATATACTATATATCATATATCATATAATACATTATATATCATATGTCATATATCCTATAATCACACATTATATATTATATATCACACATTATATATCACACATTATATATTATATGTTATATAATATATGTTATATATTATATATTATGTATTGTGTATTATATGTCATATATTATATGTCATGTATTATATGCCATATATCATATAATATATGTTATATATTATATGTCATATATAATATGTCATATATCATGTATCGTATATCATATATCATATTTCTATTATATGTCATATGTGATGTTATATATCATATATTATATGTCTATTATATATTATATTATATATTATATTATATATTATATAATATGTTGTATATTGTATATCACATATTATATATCACATAGTATATTATATATCGTATATTATATATCGCATATTATATATCACATATTATATATCACATATTAATATATATTATTGATATGTAATATTAATTAATTAATATGCAATATTAATATGTAATATTATCAATATGTAATAATTGATATTATTAATATGTAATAATTAATATTATTAATATATAATGTGTAATATGTAATACATAATAATATATATTAATATATATTATGTATCACATATTATATATCACATATTATGTATCACATATTATGTATCACATATTATATATCACATATCATGTATCACATATCATATATCACATATCATATATCACATATCATATATCACATATCACATATCATATATCATATATTTATCATATATTATATATCATAATCATATATCCTATATTATATATTATATATGACTCTATCCAATGTACACTTATTATCCTACCAATAATTACAAAATCCATTTCATTTAACTGCCTATAAATAAGTTCATGGCCAAGCAGACAATGAGGGGGAAAACACAAGCACTTTGATAACCAAAACATTTTAATAACCCAGATAAATTCAGGGGCAATGTTTTTTAAAAGGTTCTAATACTCCTATCAAATGCTCTTCTTTCTACAGCTCCCATGAAGATGATTAAATATAACCCGAACACAACAGAGAGCTACATATAGCATGGGGTTCACTGTGTTGCATGCAAGGAGCCAGGAGATTTCAGAAA
This sequence comes from Apodemus sylvaticus, assembly GCF_947179515.1. Classification (NCBI taxonomy): domain Eukaryota; kingdom Metazoa; phylum Chordata; class Mammalia; order Rodentia; family Muridae; genus Apodemus; species Apodemus sylvaticus. Next base: position 50,259,569 of record NC_067483.1, read on the forward strand.
ATGTATTTCAACGTCTACTTACAGAATTCTAAGTATCACGTGAATGTCCTAATTACAAACTCAGCCACACTTAATTTCCCACTCTCTTCTTTACCTTTCTCGTGTTTAACTATTCTCTCTCTCTTCCAATTCCCCATACCCAACCCTTCCCACATTGTCAGCGACACAGATTCATATAGCTTCATCTGGTTTTCCTTTTACCTTCCTTATCTCCATTCACTCTGGCAGCTGTTGAACTATCAGAGGTTCACCCATCCTCCACTCTCACACTGCTCCCATGCAAACCAAAGGTTTGAAAAGCTCAAAAATAAATATTTAAATAAATTATTGCCACCATTACCACATGCTACCTATATTAAGTTTCTAAGGTTTCAAACTGCAAAGGTTACCACTTGGATTCTAAATGACACATTTATAAATCATGTTTAACAGGCATCATCATCAGACAATGGAATAATTTCTCTTTTTGACTCATTAACACTTTCTAATTTTCTTCCAGATTAACAAGCTTTTTCCTGTATATCTTTTAAAGTGCACTCTCAAAAGAATAAGACACATTTTGATGAAGCACATTCTCTCACCTGACCTGGTATAAACCAACATTTCCCAGGAAACCACTCTTTACACAGAACTGTCTACAAGGCTGAAAACTGGCTACAACTTCAAAGACAGAGATAGGTGAGAATTTTGCAGGTATGCAGCCAGACTATCTTGAGCTATACTTAACACCATTAAAGGGGGGAAGGGGGCTTATGGGACTTTTGGGGAGTGGGGGCCTAGAAAAGGGGAAATCATTTGAAATGTAAATAAAAAATATATCGAATAAAAAAAAAGAAAAAATTCCTATTTACTGTCCATCTCTGTATTGTGGCTGACATCTTTGTGACTGTTAGGTAAATCCTTCGCAATGAGTGAACACTCACCTACCTTCCACCAACTAAAAAGTAAAGAATATCATCAGATAGCACCTGACTTCTCTAGGAGAGTTTTCTCACTTTGCTATAACCTACCTGTGTGAAGCAACCAATGTATTTGAAAGGTACACTGATTTATGATTTTCTTTTTATTACTATAGAAACTTCATAAAACTTACCTGCAAGAAAGCAGAATTGGAGTAACTTAAAGCATTGTTCTTGGGCCTCGTCACTCATAGGTAAGTCCAGAATAAACTCTGTTTTCTCCTACAAAATTAAAGATACTTTGGCCTTGACACCCTGCAATTCTAGAACAATCTTTTATATTTCTAAACATAGCCTCCCCTTTTGGAATAATTAACGCCTCTGATTAAATTTTCAAATAATCCATCACTTTCCTCTCAACATTTTGGATGCAAAGGGTGTAGGGAAGTGTGAATCTTGTATTTCTTTTCCCTCCTCCTTCAGGGTTTATTTTGAGAGTTTCTTCCTGGCATCTTCAAGAATAGATGGCCTATTTGTACTTGTTAGCTAACTTCTGATTGCTTACTAATTCACTTGAGCAGACTAAAGATTAACCTTTCTTTTTCTCTTAACAAAGCTGTACATCTTCTTTATCTAGCATTCCTAAGCTACTATAGGTGGAAGAAAAAAATGAGAGAGATGACAGGAGAAAGGTGCATCTAGGAAGCCTCTGGCGGGAGCCCTCAGATCTCTCTGCTTCCAGATACAGATCAGCCTGGGAGGCAACCCCACATCTCCAGGTACTGCAAGAGGCAAGAGGGGCTTCCGGGAGGCTGGTGGGGAGAAGTCAGTGTGCTCTGGTGAACCCAGCAGGCCCCAGCAGGACCCTTCAGGTGTCTGCATTGGGATCTGAACAGCCTGGGCCACAGCACTCAGTCTCCAGGAAGTGCGGGAGACCTGGTGTGCACACAGAGGCAGTCTGGGAGCCCACAGCTTGCTCCGGTGGCACAGAGCTTAGGTACCAGTCCTGAGGCCTCTGGCAGGAGCCCTCAGATTGCTCCGCTTCCGGATCCAGATCAGCCTGGGCAGTAATGCCACATCTCCAGGTCCTGCAAGAGGCAAGAGGGGACCCAGAAAAGGAGAAATCTTTTGCAATGTAAATAAAAAAAAGAGGGGCTTCCAGGAGGCCAGCTGGGAGAAGTCAGTGTGGTCTGGTGAAACCAGCGGGCCCCGGCAGGAGCCTTCAGGTGACTTATTCAGGATCTGAACAGCCTGGGCAACAGCACCCTGTCTCCAGGCAGTGCAGGAGGTAAGCTGTGCACCAGAGGCCACCTGGGAAGGGGCAGCTTGCACTGGTGAGTCCAGCATTGACAAGACCAACTAACACCAGTGAGAACTAGATGGCAAAAGGCAAACACAGGAACATCACTGACAGAAATCAAGGCAATATGGCAACATCTGAACCCAATTCTCCTTTACCAGCATGTCCTGGATACCCCATCACACCAGCAAAACAAGATTTGGATTTAAAATCACTGGTCATGATGCTGGTACAGGAACACATGAAGGACATACTTAAAGAAATTCAGGAGAAAATGGATCAAAAGTTAGAAGCCCTTGCAAGGGAAACACAAAAATCATTGCAAGAAATTCAGGAGAATACAAAAGCCAATAATGAAGAAATGCAAAAAACACTTAAAGAAATACAGGAGAACTTTGGTCAACAGGCTGAGGTCATGAAAGAGGAAACACAAAAATCTCTTAAAGAATTACAGGAAAGCACAAACAAGCAAGTGAAGGAGCTAAGCAAAACCATCATGGATCTAAAATCAGAAGTAGAAACAACTAAGAAAACTCAAAGGGAGACAACTTTGGAGATAGAAAGTCTTGGGAAGAAATCAGGGGACAGAGATGCAAATATCAACAACAGAATACAAGAGATAGAAGAAAGAATCTCAGATGCTGAAGATACCATAGAAACCATGGACACAACAGTTAAAGAAAATGCAAAATGCAAAAAGCTTATAACCCAAAATATCCAGGAAATCCAGGACACAATGAGAAGACCAAACCTAAGGATTATAGGCACAGATGAGAGTGAAGATTTACAACTTAAAGGGCAAGCAAATATCTTCAAAAAAATTATGGAAGAAAACTTCCCTAACCTAAAGAGAGAGATGCGCATGAATATACAAGAAGCCTACAGAACTCCAAACAGACTGGACCAGAACAGAAATACCTCCTGTCACATAATAATCAAAACACCAAATGTACTAAACAAAGAATATTAAAAGCAGTAAGAGAAAAAGGCCAAGTAACATATAAAGGAAAACCTATCAGAATCACAGCAGACTTTTCACCTGAGACTATGAAAGCTAGAAAATCCTGGGCAGTTCTCATGCAGACTCTAAGTGAACACAAATGTCAGCCAAAACTACTATACCCAGCAAAACTCTCAATCACCATAGATGGAGAAACTAAGATATTCCATGACAAAACCAAGTTTACCCAATATCTATCCACAAACCCAGCCCTACAAAGGATAATAGGAGGAAAACACCAATACAAGGAGGGAAACTTCACCCTGGAAAAAGCAAGATAGTAACCTTCTCTCATCAAACCCAAAAGAAGTTAACCAATCAAATTTAAAAAATAACGTCAAAAATGACAGGAAGTAATAATCACTATTCCTTAATATCTCTTAACATCAATGGACTCAATGCCCCAATAAAAAGACATAGACTAACCGACTGGATATGTAAACAGGACCCTACATTTTGCTGCTTACAGGAAACACACCTCAGGGTCAAAGACAAACACTACCTTAGAGTAAAAGGCTGGAAGACAATTTTACAAGCAAATGGTCTCAGGAAACAAGCTGGAGTAGCCATTTGAATATCAGATAAAATTGACTTTCAACCCAAAATCATCAAAAGAGACTCTGAGGGACACTTCTTGCTGGTCAAAGGAAAAATACAACAAGAAGAACTCTCAATCCTGAACATCTATGCTCCAAATGCAAGGGCACCCTCATTCATAAAAGAAACTTTATTAAAGTTCAAAGCACACATTGCACCTAACACAATAATTATGGGTGACTTCAACACTGCACTTTCCTTAATGGACCGATCAGGAAAACAGAAACTAAACAGGGACACAATGAAACTAATTGAAGCTTTGGACCAATTAGATTTAACAGATATATATAGAGAGAGAACATTCTATCCTAAAGCAAAAGACTATACCTTTTTCTCAGCACCTCATGGAACCTTCTCCAAAATAGACAAGACAGACCTCAACAAATATAAGAAGATCGAACTAATCCCATGCCTCCTATCAGATCACTATGGAGTAAAAGTGGTCTTTAATAACAGTAAAAACAACAGAAAGCCCACATACACATGGAAACTGAACAATATTCTACTCAATGATACCTTGGTCAAGGAAGAAATAAAGAAAGAAATTAAAGACTTTTTAGAACATAATGAAAATGAAGACACAACATACCCAAATCTATGGGACACAATGAAAGCAGTGCTAAGAGGAAAATTCATAGCCCTGAGTGCCTCCAAAAACAAAATGGAGAGAGCATACACTAACAGCTTAATGACACACCTGAAAGCCCTGGAACAAAAAGAAGCTATTTCACCCAGGAGGAGTAGAAGGCAGGAAATCATCAAACTCAGGGCCAAAATCAATCACGTAGAAACAAAGAGAACCATACAAAGAATCAACAAAACCAGGAGCTGGTTCTTTGAGAAAATCAACAAGATAGATAAACCCTTAGCCAGACTAACCAAAGGACACAGAGACAGTATCCAGATTAACAAACTTAGAAATGAAAAGGGAGATATAACAACAGAAACTGAGGAAATTCAAAAAATCATTAGATCCTACTACAAAAGCCTATACTCAACATAACTGGAGAACCTGGAGGAAATGGACAGTTTCCTAGACAGATATCAGACACCAAAACTAAATCAGGATCAAGTACATCAACTAAACAGTCTCATAACACCTGAAGAAATAAAAAGGGTCATAGAAATTCTTCCAACCAAAAAAAGCACGGGACCAGATGGTTTCAGTGCAGAGTTCTATCAGACCTTCATAGAAGACCTAACACCAATACTCTCCAAACTATTCCACAAAATAGAAACAGAAGGAACTCTACCCAACTCATTCTATGAAGCCACAATTATGCTGATACCAAAACCACACAAATATCCAACAAAGAAAGAGAACTTCAGGCCAGTTTCTCTTGTGAATATTGATGCAAAAATACTAAATAAAATTCTTGCCCACCGAATCCAAGAACACATCAAAACGATCATCCACCATGATCAAGTAGGCTTCATCCCAGGGATGCAGGGATGGTTCAATATAAGGAAATCCATCAATGCTATCCACTACATAAACAAACTCAAAGAAAAAAAACCATATGATCATCTCATTAGATGCAGAAAAAGCATTTGAAAAAATCCAGCATCCTTTCATGCTAAAAGTATTGGAAAGAACAGGAATTCAAGGCCCATATGTAAACATCATTAAAGCAATATACAGCAAACCAGTAGCCAACATCAAACTAAATGGAGAGAAACTTGAAGCAATCCCACTAAAATCAGGGACTAGACAAGGCTGTCCTCTCTCTCCATATCTTTTCAAAATAGTACTTGAAGTTCTAGCTAGAGCAATTAGACAACATAAGGAAGTCAAGGGGATACAAATTGGAAAGGAAGAAGTCAAATTATCACTATTTGCAGATGACATGATAGTCTACTTAAGTGACCCAAAACCCTCCACCAGAGAACTCCTACAGCTGATAAACAACTTCAGCAGAGTGGCTGGTTATAAAATCAACTCAAGCAAATCAGTTGCCTTCCTATACTCAGAGGATAAGCAGGCTGAGAAAGAAGTTAGGGAAATGACACCCTTCACAATAGCCACAAACAATATAAAGTATCTTGGTGTGACTCTAACCAAACAAGTGAAAGATCTATATGACAAGAACTTCAGGTCTCTGAAGAAGGAAATCGAAGAAGACCTCAGAAAATGGAAAAATCTGCCATGCTCATGGATTGGCAGGATTAATATAGTTAAAATGGCCATCTTGCCAAAAGCGATCTAAAGAGTCAATGCAATCCCCATCAAAATCCCAACTCAGTTCTTCACAGAGTTAGAAAAGGCAATTCTCAAATTCATCTGGAATAACAAGAAACCCAGGATAGCTAAAACTATTCTCAACAACAAAAGAAATTCTGGGGGAATCAGTATCCCTGACTTCACGCAATACTACAGAGCAATAGTGTTAAAAACTGCATGGTATTGGCACAGTGACAGACAAGCGGACCAATGGAATAGAGTTGAAGATCCAGAAATGAATCCACACGCCTATGGTTACTTGATCTTCGACAAAGGAGCCAAAAACATCCAGTGGAAAAAAGATAGCCTTTTCAATAAATGGTGCTGGTTCAATTGGAGGTCAGCATGCAGAAGAATGCGAATTGATCCATTTTTATCTCCATGTACTAAACTTCACTCCAAGTGGATCAAGGACCTCCATGTAAACCCAGACACACTGAAACTAATAGAAAAGAAACTGGGGAAGACCCTTGAGGACATGGGCACAGGAAAAAAGTTCCTGAACAGATCACCAATAGCTTTATGCTTTAAGATCAAGAATTGACAAATGGGACCTCATAAAATTACAAAGTTTCTGTAAGGCAAAGGACACTGTTAAAAGGACAAAATGGCAACCATCAAATTGGGAATGGATATTCACCAACCCCACATCTGATAGAGGGCTAATATCCAATATATACAAAGAACTCAAGAAGTTAGAACCCAGGGAACCAAATAACCCTATTAAAAAAAATGGGGTACAGATCTAAACAAAGAATTTTCACCTGAAGAAATTCGGATGGCCGAGAGGCACCTTAAGAAGTGCTCAACATCATTAGTCATTAGGGAAATGCAGATCAAAAGAACCCTGAGATTTCACCTTGCACCAATCAGAATGGCTAAGGTCAAAAACTCAGGAGACAGCAGGTGTTGGCAAGGATGTGGAAAAAGAGGAACACTCCTCCACTGCTGGTGGGGCTGTAAGATGGTACAACCACTGTGGAAATCAGTCTGGAGGTTCCTCAGAAAACTTGACATGAGACTTCCAGAGGACCCTGCTATACCACTCCTGGGCATATACCCAAAGGATTCCCCGGCATGCAATAAAGACACATGCTCCATTATGTTCATAGCAGCCTTATTTATAATAGCCAGAAGCTGGAAAGAACCCAGATGCCCCTTAAAGGAGGAATGGATGCAGAAAATGTGGTATATTTACACAATGGAATACTACTCAGCAATTAGAAACAATGAATTCACAAAATTTTTAGGCAAATGGTTTGATCTGGAAAATATCATCCTAAGTGAGGTAACCCAATCACAAAAGAATACACATGGAATGCAATCTCTGATAAGTGGATATTAATTTGCCCAGAAGCCCTGAATACCCAAGGCACAAATTGCATAACAAATGACTCCCATGAAGAGGTATGGAGAGTGTCCTGATCCTGGAAAGGATTGATCTAGCATTGGAAGGGAATATAAGGACAAAGGAGGGAGGTGATTTGAGAAGGGATGGAGAGAAGAAGGTTTTTGGGACATATGGGGAGGGGGGATCTGGGAAAGGGGAAATCATTTGGAATGTAAACAAAGAATATAGAAAATAAAAATATTAAAAACAAACAAACAAAAAGGTGCATCTAAAGGCAAAAGCATGTAACCTGTTAACAGATGTTACTCTACAACAACTGGATCCAACAGGCATTTCTGATTTCATATAAGATAAAACATGCTCAGACTTTTTCAAACCAAAAACAGGTTTATGTTTATGAACTGATCCAGGAGCATCTCCAGCAAAGAGAGAGCTAACTTACAGTGTCTGACTCTTCCCATGATGTTTTTCTTGTTGCTGCTAAATTCCTTGTGGGGTTCGGTTTTTCATCTTAGTCTACGCAGCTATACTATGATTTCAAAGCTATTCTTGTAGCCAAGTTGTCATAGCCATTGGGTTCTACTCATATGCATTATACCTACTACATCTCATATAAATGAGGTATGAATGTATGTACAGAGAGAATTGCATGATCATTTGATCGGGTAGTTTTTAAATACCACATTCTTCTTGCTTTATTTCTCAGAAATGTACAACATTCACTCAGGACATTTGAATTAATAAAATTAACACTAAATTCCTCATATCCCTATAAGGCAAAACAAATTCAATATCTTGTTCTGGTAGTACCCAAAACTCAAGCATTCCATAAAGCTCTTCCAGTGAAAATCTGGTGTTTTGTCCTTTTGATCTTGTACACACATGAATTCAAACAGAGCAGAAGGCAAGCACTTTGCAGAAGCTTTATTATAGGCAAGATTTTAAGTGTGGCTAGGGTGCAGTTTCCCTGACATGCTGGATAGGAGCAGGAGTTAGGAGGGCAGAAAGGGATCAACTCCAAAGCTTCACAGAAACACAGCAAGACTGAAATGCTGGAATCTGCCCTGAGCTAACTATACTCATAGCAGGGGTTCTTTAAGGTAAATACAAATATTTGAAGCCCAAAGTGGTATTCTCTCAATTCTACCACATTAAGGATATAGCCTTCCCTGTAGAGAAATTCCAGAGAGATCCCAGGCTATCGAAGTTTATCTCAATGCAAAGAAACCACTGAATACTCTCTGGCCAAGAGCTGACAGCAGAAGGGACTGAGGTAAAATAGCATGCATTTTGTTTGTTTTAGTAAATGTGATGGGTTACAGGGAACTATATGAAAGAGGTGGGAGCAGAAAATTCACAGCATGATTGACAGATCAATTCATGAGCCTCCTGCAAGATATTTCCCTCTAAGGAAATCCCAGAAACATGACCATCCCTTTAAAGAAGGCTTTAGATGAATTTCCCTTTTCTTAATGCTTTTAGGCAAATGTCTATAAAATATTTTATTTACTATTCATACAAACATGTAATATGCTCATATTTAATCCATCTCCAGTTCCCTAACTCTTCACCTGCTCTCAGCCCCCACATGATTTTCCTTTCAAGCTTTATGTGTCCTGTCGTTTTATTACAGTTTAATGGATACTGAGTATTTTTTGTGCCTCCAGTGTAAGAATGGGTATGGGATAGTCTACTGGAGTATTAGCAGCCTCTCATTGATCCTCGTCTTTGAAGAAAATTGACCGTCTTTCCCAATAGCCATTAACTTTCTACACTAACATCTTTAACTACACAAATTACTTGGCCACAGGAAGCTTATAGGGGTACCTGATGGAAAGAACTATTATGTATTTATTTCCATATTTTTAGCAGAATAAATAATTGGAATGGATTTCCAGTTCTCTCCTTGGAGGAAGGAATTAAAGTATTCTACACATAGAAGCAAGTATGTATAAATACTATAATCATCCTCTTACCTGAGATATATAAAATAGGTAAGGTTTTAGAAACAAAAGAGAATGGTAGTTTCCAGGGGCTGAAGCCAAGGGAAATGGGCAGTTTAATGAGTAGAAAGCCACAAGAGAAAAGCTTAAGTTAAAAGTTGTGCAACATTTTTGCATGAATGTGATGCTACTGATATATACAATCAAAATGATTAACATGTTACAGTTTTCCACAATAAAAAAAAAACTTTACTAAATTTAAGTATAAATAGAGCTGTATTCTTTAACTCTATTGTGATTTCAATATAAAGTTTTCTAAAAGCGTCATATAGCAAAGGCTTGGTCCCTAGGTGGCAGAGCTATTGAAACGTAATCGGTTCATGACAGTGATAATTTCATCAATGGTTAGTTCATTGGTAAGCATAAACTCAGTGGGCTGGAGGAGCTGGGGCCTGTCCAAATATGGACATGGACCCTGTACCTCTGAATTGAATATCTTACCTGCCAAGTCCTCTGCTTCCTACATACCACCGAGTGAATGGCTTTATTGTGCTTTTTAACCATGCTCTAGTGTCTTATCAACAGCCCAGAAGCAACTGACCATGAACAAAAAAAAAAAAAAAAAAAAAAAAAATCCTCTCAAACCATAACTCAAAAAGTAACTCTTTCCTCACATTTTTTTCCTTATCAGGTATGGAAATTCTACCCCTTGCAGGGAGCTGGGAAAAAGAAAAATCAATCATTTGGAATGTAAACAAAGAATATAGACAAGAAAAGAAAAGGAAAGAAAAGAAAAGAAAAGAAAAGAAAAGAAAAGAAAAGAAAAGAAAAGAAAAGAAAAGAAAAGAAAAGAAAAGAAATTCTACCCCTTGGAGGTGCTATCAGGAAGCTGCTATAATTTCCAAAATAGAGCAGCATACAGAGTAAGATCCTGCCTCAAAACGAGAAGAGAAGGGTAAGCAAGAGCCCATCTACAAATCTGCTATCGACAACAGTGACCTGCCTGCAGGATACACTGTTGCAATAATGACTCAAGCACTGTAGGAGAAATAAACCAGTACCTGATTAGATTTAGGGCCCATTCCATGAGATGTAACCCCTACCTAACACTTCTCAGGTGGCCAGGAACCTGAGACTAGATAGACCAAGGACCTGAGGAAAACCAAATGCTATTGTTCTGCTAAAAAAATGTACCAGTGGTATATCTTAGCCAACATCAGAGAAGATTTTTCTGGTGAAAACTAACACAGAGACCTAGAGCTAGACAGCAAGAGTGAAAGCTGTTGTAGCACTCAGAACTGAAACCCTCCATTCTGAGCTTAGGCATCTATGGGGAGGAAGAGACAGAATGATTGTAACAGCCAATGGTTGTAGGTGATCCCAAGGCAAGAATGGCTTCCTATACAACAGAACTGATACAGATATGAATCCATAAAGATGGTGGCAGCAATGACAAGGCCTGCACAGGTCTAAGCCAGAGGGGCTCCCAACCCTGAGAAGAGAAGTGGAGGTAAGCATTGGTTCCTAACCAAGAAGCTATCTCCAACTGACAACTGCTAACAAAGGAAAAATTAGATTTCTCCAATGAAGGTCTTATTGGGCATATAAACAAAACTTAGAAGCAAGTCCTATGCCCAGCAGTAGATGGTCAGTATGAAGCAAAATCAATGATATTTTTGAAGATTTTTTTGGTCTAATATTGCTCTGATCAAGCATTAAAAATAAAATCTTACTGGTCTTTTGCTTATATATTATAGTTTCTGATTTTGTGCTTTTCTGGGTTTTGTTTATGTATACGTACGTGTGTGTGTGTGTGTGTGTGTGTGTGTGTGTGTGTGTGTGGTGTGTTCACGTTTTCTTGTGATTTTTGTTCTGTTATATTCTTATTTTTTAAAATTTGCTTGTTTTATAAAGATAAAGAAGGCATGGAGTTGGAAGGGTAGAGAGATGGTGAGAATCTGGGAGGAGATGAATGAGGAGAAACCATGATTAGAATATATTAGAGAAAAGATTATTTATGAATCAATTTTCTCAAATTTTATCACAGTGATAAAAATAACAGCTTTGTTTCCAGAGTCCAACCATGGACCAAACTACTTCAGGTGAAAACTTGTGTTTGTATTTTACATGTCCTGGAATTTTCTTGTCATATCATTATTTCCTAAACAATTTAATAGATACTTAGCAGACTTACTACAGTGTTAATATTTTATATGTGATCTAGAGAAACTTTGAAGTGCCCCAAAAGGCACACATTTAAATTCTAGATTATTGAATAGCAAGGATTTAATCATCTTTGCCTTTTTGTATCCATACAAGGTACTAGAACCTATTCCATACAGAGTCAAAAGGATGGTTCTATGTGTGACTGCATGCTTGTCTGCCCACATATCTGTAAAAGCTTTAAGTCTTTACTGAATAGTAAACTGTTGCTCAAAGATGAGGAGTTAGAGTACTCAAATGTTCTTTGTTCAGACTTTCTATTTTGAAACACAGAATGTGTTTCAGAGTGAACATAACCCACTTGGCATGCACTTCGAAAGAACACTGATGCAGCCACCACTGTACCATTTAGTACCTGCAAGCTCTCACAACACTATCTTCCTCCATTCAAATGCATCTACCACTCAATAGGAAGCCACTATCCTTAGTTTCCTGTTGATTAGTGCCTTACTTTCTCTTACTAAAGTCACATAAGTTTTCTGGCCTCCCCATACAGCATTTAGCTATTTGAAGGTTTTTTTGAATATATGAAACACAGTATAGATTTTTGTTCTTTTACCTGTTTCTATGAACACATACAACTATAACTCATCTATTTCCGTGCTACAATGATTCCACAAACTTGTTACCTAAATGTTGGTAGTGATTTCAGTTCTTGACATGATGTTATTAGCCCTGGTTTTTCCTCAGTGATCCAGTTGCCCACCAAGCTGTATCATCTCCGCATTTTAACATATACTAAACCATTTTCCAAAGCAGTTACACAATTCACATTTCAACAGAGAGCATCAAATTCTAGTTTGTTTTTTTTTAAATATTGTTTCTTCTCAAATTACATTATGTAAGGATGGGTCCCTGGCCCTTGTGAAAAGTCTATGCTTCCATGGCTATAATAAATTGAGTGGAATTCTTCATATATAAACCACAGTTGTAGGCATATTCTGCTCAATTTGTAACTTGTAGTTACTATTCATTTATTTCCTTGTAATGTTGTTTGAAACACAAATGTATTTTATTCAAATAGTTTCATCAGCAGGCCTTTAAAGTTGAGTTTTGTAAAGATCACTACTTTGAGAGTGGAAAAATGCACAGTATAGCCCCTATTTTACCACAGTTTAAGTATGGCACCTGTGGAGGTTCCCAATCTTTGGGGTAGATATCAACCTGCATGCAGGACATTTGACTTCTGGTCATAACTTCGGCTCATAGAATTGGAGAGTTAAAAGACTTGACTTCTGTTTCTTATTGATGAAGTTAAAATCTCAAATAATCTCAAAGTGTCCTTTCCCCCTAGAAAATTATACTGCTCTGTGTAATTATGTCACTAGCTGCCACAAAGTAGTTCCATCCATCCCTCAAATGTCTTTTTCTTTTTTTACTTAATTGTGTTGTTGTCTATCCTAATTGAATATAGGTGGACAGGTGTATAATCACATATTTTCTTTTTTTATTAGATAAATTCTTTATTTACATTTCAAATGATTTCCCCTGTCCTGGTTCTCCCCCCAGCCCTGAAAGTCCCATAAGCCATCTCTCCTCCCCCTGTTCCCCAATCAAACCCCTCCCGCTTCCCTGTCCTGGTATTCCCTTACACTGCTGCATTGAGCCTTTCCAGGACCAGGGGCCTCTCCTCCCTTTGATGTCCAACAACGGCATCCTCTGCTGCGTATGCATCTGGAGCCATGGGTAACACCATGGGTCCTATCTGGTTGATGTTTTTGTCCCTGGGAGCTCTGGGAGTACTGGGTAACTCATATCGTTGTTCCTCCTATGGTGCTGCAAACCCCTTCGGCTCAGGGCCCGTTGGTCCTCAGTGCTATAACCTGAACCAAATATTAACATCGATCCTCCTGGATTTAAACGTTGAATTGTCCGCTCTCCTCCTACACAAAATATTCCTATCCACTGCAAAATACAAACAGACCTTGAGGCACCAATCATTTCTCAGATGTCAGCTTACTGTATGCATTCTTACACTTATAATACTTTGATGATTCTTTTGACAGTAAAATAGAGGACTTCTCTACTGCATAAATATGAACGTACCAGGCAGGATGTCTTCCTTAAATCACACACATTCTCTTATACATGCAACAACTAGCAATCCACCTTCACAGAGAAGGCCCAAAACGCAAATCTCCAGCTTTCCACTGGTGATTGGCACAGGAAGCCAGGGTATGTAGGAAAATGAAGTGGGATCAGATGCTCTTCAGCAAGTGCCAAGCTCTGCCCAGAATCACTCTGGAAGCCTCCCCCAGACAACGCGGAGAAGCCAAGCAGAACATATGCTCACAGAAGGGGAGTCAGGAAACAAGTAGGACATCGACATTCACATCTTGGCACAGGCTCCTAACCCTTAAACAACATGTCCAACTCCTCTCCACAGGGGAGAGGAGTGCAAACTCTACACGGTAGCAAGATGTACCTTTCCAAGTTTACCAGCCCTGAGAGGAGTCCACACATGATATTTGCCGTTTGGCACTCTCTCAAAACCCTGCCTGTCTTACGTTAATATGTTTATTTGCCTTTACAAGATTGTCTTGTTCACCCACGGGCAGTCAAAAGAACATGCGGCATTGTCAGCCAGATTGGCTGTAACTGTTATTATAACCTTTACGATATCTGCTGACATTCTGGTTTTGTTCCCAGTCCAGATGTCATGTATAATAAGGTATCTCCACATATTATGTGCATTAGTCTCCAGGAATGCCAACGAAATTCAATGAACTGATTGATATTTGAGGAAAGGCCTTCAGTTTTGTAAATTATTCAATTTTTTTCATCAACCATCTACAAACGGGGGCAATTCATTACCTACCTAATCTCCCCCGAGCTTGCCCTAGATACGGTGTGCAATTATGCTAAAAATAATCTGGCTTTCTATTAATCAGATCAGCTGAAACACATCAGAATAGTAGGAGGCTGCTTTGTTATCCTTTTGAATAAGGATGCAATCCTACTCCTAGAAATCCCAGGTCTAATGCAAGATGGTCAAGTCTACATAAGAAAAACACCAAATTACCTAATGAGATCTTGGAGATGAGAACAAGAGCTAGCTGAGTCTTGCCCGTAGAGGAGTCCCTACTTGTGTTGTTCTAAACTGATTGAGGCCATGCTACAGAAGAAAACGCCTAATCCCACACTCTGTAACTCAGGCTCCAATTAAGCTGTTACCCTAGCCAGCATTTGAAAACTATTTGTTTAAAATAGACTAATGCTCTTCATTTTTGCAAATCCAGGGGCCACATATCTGTCTTCTCTTCATAGACATCTAAAGCATCTGACACAGTTGACTTATTCTAAGAGTTCAGCATCCATTTGGACCTTCAGTTTCCCACTTTTCTCCTGAAGACAGTGATTTCTCATTTTGTTGACTTCCGTGCCGGGCATTCTGGTTTTGTTCCTTTCAATATCCAGTATTCGCTTCTTGGCCTTCTCACTTTCTTCTTAGTCGTCCCCCCCCCCCCCCCAATAACCCCTCTGGCCAGGAATTCCATTCTAATGCAAAGCTTTCAGAGCATCTATATATTTAGATCTCAAGGTCTATCTAAACATTTAATACCAATCTTCCCTCAACTCCAGCTTCAAACAGCCATCTAGCCTCTATCTCCACTCAAACATCTTATATCTTCAACTTAAAGTGTCCAAAGGAGAATTACTGGGTTTTGTACCAGCAGTGGCTCTTTCTCTAATCTTCTCTGTTAATGGCAATGTCTACTCTTATCAGGTTAAATCTTGAAGTCATTCTTGACTCCTCTTTTGCTTATACTTCAGGCCTCTTCACAGTATTATGTACATAGATAGATAGATAGATAGATAGATAGATAGATAGATAGATAGATAGATAGATAGATCATACATACATACATACATACATACATACATACATACATACATACAAAATTGTGTGTATCAGAATCTGTGTGTGTGTGTGTGTGTGTGTCTGTGTGTGTGTGTGTGTGTGTGTCCTGAGAAGCTGAGACTATGGCTCTAGGAGTAAAGTATTTACTTTGTAAGCCTGAGGACCAGAGTTTGAGTTTGGGTCTCCAACATCCACATAAAAAGCTAAGTGCAGCACTGGAGAAAGATGAGTATCCATAGGGCTTGCTATTCCGCTTAGCTAATTAATAAGCTCTGGTTTCAGTCAGAGACCCTATGAGAAACCAAATGAGATCCAGGAAGAGATATGATTTTGACCTCTGATCTATACAAACACACACACAAACACACCCCCACACACATAAATACATAAGAACCAAGAGCAAAATCCCAAACACTAACCACTCCTATTTCCACTGTTCAGTTTGATTCATGGCATCATAGTCTTTAACTTTAGCAGTCTCCTGGTAACAACTGTTTTCATTCTCATGCCTTGGGGGACTCATCTTCATGCAGGAGATCAATATAAGGCAAAATCTACTCATATCTTTCTTCTTCACAAAATAATCTACTGAGGTTTCCCATGAGCATAAATCTAATCACTGTTCATGAAGCTCTCTAGGACTACCTAACTGACAACTCTAGTTCATGCCATTCTTTTCTATCTTCAGCAGACCCAGGTCAGTCCTGTCTGTGGTCGCTCTGCTTCTTTTTGCCTCTGACTTTGTCCCACTTCCCTAGTGTTCAGATAGCCAGGCTCAGGCACCTCACATCTCACCTCCTGTCCCTTCCTAGGAACAGTAACCCCTTACATTCTCCATCCATGCTCTACTTATTTTCATTCTTAGACATTTTCAAACTTAAAATATGTGGCTTGTTCTTTTATTGATTACTCATTGGTCAGCAGCTATTCCCGAGAATGGACCCATCATTAGCAGAATACTGGGAATTAATTTTTGTCATTGTATATCGCACGCAACAGCATCAATGCACATATTATGTTCTCAAAAAACATGAACTTTTATGTGAATGTAAATGTTTATGGAGACAGTGTTAATGAGACTTATTCCCTGCTGTATTTCAGAATTAGGCTAAGGCATTAGAAAAAAATCCCAATACTGTCTACATCACCTTGGTTGGGGGAGATACTTACGTATCCACTACTGATAATTTTTTTAGTCTTTTAATTTTTTCATATAACAAGCAGATTTATATTCAAAAAATCATACTGCTCATTTGGGACAAGATCAAAATAATGTAATTAACCATAAGAAGCATAGGTATCATTTATGTCACTCATGATGTTGTTTCTCTTCCTGAAATCCAGTTTACCATTCAGCACTGGCTTATGGGCACAGAACTGAGTGGCTTATGACTTCAATAGCTTGGCTTCTTTGTTTCCTACCATCTGATATGACCAGTGAAGCTCACTTCAGTGGAATGTGTTCTCTTAAGTCCTTTAGAAGATCAAATATCACAGCTCTGATTACTGAGCTAAGACACAAGCCAGGAGTCTAGGTTCAGACCACCAAGAAGAAGAAGTTGGCCACCACTTTTCCATCCAGGATATTCACTAAGCTGCTATGGGTGAATTTTTTTTCCTGAAACTAGAAATAATGATATCAATGCAATGGTGGGGTTGTGAGGATCACAGAAGGGGTGTATCACAAGAGCTCTCATCCCTGATACAGGAGCCACTGCAAAGGAATCTGAAGGTGTTTAGATCTAGAGCCAGGTGCTTAGCGCTCAACACTTATTTATATGTATGCATGTGTGTGTACATAGATATATAAATTTGTGAGCATATATATGTGTGTGTGTGTGTGTGTGTGAAGAACATACATGACGTGGGAAACACAGCATTGACTTTTTTACAGTGGAGTATATGTATCTTTATATAATACATATTATAAATATATATAATTTTATATAATTATATTTTATGTAATTATATTTGCATAAATATATAAAGTATTATATAGATAAAGGGTCCAGGGTCTATATGCAAAGAAAATCCAACCCCAGCAACACATTCATGATATCTGCAATACCTAAGTCAAGAGTGCTTCACCCTCTTGCTGGTAGATATTCCAAACATAATGTTCTGCATGGACAACGAATCTCAATAATGACACTGGACAATAACTTCCTGGTTTCCAAACCATCACTAATGTGTGGTAGACAAGAGTTCCAGCCTCCATTTTCTCTTATTTCTACTTTCTTCCCTATTTTATGAGCCCAACACAATTCATACCTAGCATGATTCCTGAATGCTTACACTCACTAACAGTAAATAGCTCCTTAAGGTGAGCTGTCTACCCTGGAGGTCAGGCCTTATTCCAAGTCTCTGCCCACGCTGACTCACCTGTTGCTCTACCAGTCTAGTAAGATTCAATCACCACCCTGACTTTCCATGTAAGAAAGTTAAAGAACAGCAAAATCAAGTTACCCCACAAGGAGTAGTAGTGACTTAAGCAGAATTCATACCCACACACTCTTGTTCTACTGGCAGATTCTTGACCCTTGCTCACAAATCCATGTGCAAGTATCACTCAACTTGAAAGACTGTATCCCCTTCCATTTCACAGTCCCTACTCATGGGAGAGGAAAAGGCAGCTATGGAAAGGCCCCTATGTACTGCTTCACATGAGCCCTCATTTAGGAAATGAGGAGGCTGTCACTCCCGGAAGTTTCAAGGCATCACCAACCTCACAACACTGGAAGATAAAACTCTCGAAAGAATTCAAGTTTCAATCCACACCATCGATGTGGCACTAATTACTTCTCTCATAACTTTGATTACCTGGCAAAGTGTGAAAGCTTAAAAGACAGATACTAAATAATAATAATAATAATAATAATAATAATTAATAATAAAGTAAATATTAAAATGAGCTTTCATTGTTAATAAGGGGGAGTGGACCACAAAACAGAATTTCTTTCTACTGCATTAATATTTGAGAATATTTTTACTAGTGACATCATTTTTCCACAACATAATGTATGACTTTGAAGTATTGCAAGACACTTTTAACTTCTGAAATTATATCATTTTCACTTGAGTTTTGGGCTTTTGCTAAGCTCCAAACTGTAAACACTGAAATGGTTAATAAAGTGTTATACTTTAAAGCAGCTGTAGTTCATGGTCTTTCCAATAAATTCAGTGTTTGGTTTTTGTTTGTTTTTTTAATTTTTCTGGAAAAAATTAGCAAAATATAAAAAACACCCAGAGATAAGTGTGACTGTGCCTTCCTGGCCCCAAATTCCTCTTTGTCTAACTCTGGTGTGAATGAAAACTAGAAAGTATAATGGTTAACACTTCTGTCCCAGAGCGTTAGGAGAACAGCAAAGGAAAGAGATTAACACTAATTCAGACTTCCAATGATGTGATCGAAGATTCCCAATGCTACTGCTGTTAAAACGACCTGATTTGGGTTTTTTTTTTTTTTTTAACTTTTAAAAATAAAACTGGGGATTGAGCTTCTGGAGTCCCCATTTGCATTGTGGGTATTTTTGAAAATTCTTTGAACAGCTTTAATCTTTTGGATTGGAGTTCCAAATCCCAGATAATTAAAGAGAATCCACGATAAGATAGCATTTCCTCTCTCTGCCAGATTGCCCAAGAAGCAACCCGGCCGGGCAACAGCCATCATGGAAAATGATGCATCAAGTCCCTGAATAGTCATAAAAATGCCAGCCTGAGTTTATGTCTCAGCAGTAAATAAAATACCAATTATTCACACTGTCTAAAGTGTGTCTCCCTAAGGAGAGTGATCTTCCCTGCTAGTGGCTTCAGCATGAGTTTATATAGCTGGGTCACAGGTAACTATGGGAAGCACAGTTTCCCACATGTCTTGAAGAAGCTGGATACTCAAAGCTCCAGAAAAACAACAAAATGCCAATAATCAGGCAACCCAGAAATTTTACACATCAGACTGCTAGGCTTATTCTTAAGCAAATTGTCTAGGACTTTACAGAGGGTTAAGAAAAATGCGGTGATTTCTAATCTAAGTGGGAAAGCAGGTCACTGAGAGAAACTGGCCGCGGCTCAGAACTGCTTCATTAGCTAGCAGAGTTGGCAACCTCCTTGTGCGTTTTATTTTTTAAATATTTTATTAGTCATCCTGTTAATAACTAGACACCCATGCATTTGTATTTCAGCACACTAACAGTAAAATCAACCACCACAATTCTGATTAGCAAGAGTAACTATAAAATCCCAGCCAAAAGTTTTGGAGAAAAATAAAAATGTTTTACTGAAACGCACAGAATGATCAAGAGGGCATAGAGTACAGGATTCCCGTCAGGCCGAGGGATACTGAACACACTCTGCAAGCCGCTGGCAAGGCCTTAGGGCTCCCTGAGTGCCTGAGAAGCCCGGATTATTGCAGAGCTAGAGATGTTAAAAGAACAAATATTCAAACCATCCCGCTGGAAACGAAGTCAAAATAAAACCGCTATAGACCTGAACGACTGCACAGACCCTGTCCTGAAAATAAGATGCAATCGTCACAGGATGGACAACCAGAGTTAAGTTGTTTGAAATAAAGTAGCTCATCTCATTTTGGAGAAGTCTTTCACCTCCGATAGCAAAGCCGCCACTCAGCCATCCACAGTTGCTTTCTGACTCTACTGCTCAGGCTCTGTGGCTATCTCTGTGACTGTTTTTTTTTTCTATGACAGTATTAGCTACTGCCAATGGAGTGACCTGGGGGAGACTCCACAGCGTCTAACCAGCGAGCATGATTGCTCCTTCTAGGAGCTCATTCCTTACTCTAAGAATCTCGTGTACAGTCCCTGGTCTACTATGCAGCAACTTGTTCTATTTACTATTTACTCACTATAGATCAAGGGGGTAAGCACCCAGAGACTATGACAAGTAGCGATTTCTAAGAAATTAGTCATACGAAATAGTTACTGACTTGTCTGACGGTTGTGTGTGAAGGCAAAGGCCAATCAGCCCCGAACACTGTAACACACTACTCATTAACTATATTAACAACTGCTCTTGCCAACGAAAACCATAATTAACAGCTTATTGGCAAATAGGCTGCCGGCAAGCATGGTTAAGTAATTGCAGGAAGCCAAAACCCTTGCTCTAGTTCTTCAAAACTTGGAGTAAACAATCATTATGTTCAAACTCACTTAAAAACTAAAAATAGAAAAAAAGGAAACGCTTTTTTTGAGCATTTTACCTTTTCTTCAACGCCCGGCCTATCTCACTCCATTTTTGGGTGAGTTCTTTCTAGCCTTGTAGCTATCTTCGACACATCCATTTCCTTGCCACATTTAACCCCTTGCTCTAAAGCTGTCATCCCTACATATCACAAAGATGCTTTCTCTCTCACCTGATAGGCAACCTTTTCAAACAGGATCCAACAGCCACGCCTGTCAATCCATTATTCTGTTCCAGGTGTTATTTTTAAGCCTACAGAACAGGCTGTGTTTCTCTAATTACTGCAATTTTTTTCTCAGTCCATCCTTGCTTATAACCGTCCTTCTACGGATACACAGAAGCAGTGTTTCTCAACCTTGCTAATACTGAGACCCGTTAGTCCCTCATGTTGTAGTGAGCCCCCAACCACAAAATTATTTTTGTTGCTACAACATAACTATAACTTTAATACTATGATGAATTATAATATAAATATCTGTGTTTTCCAGCAGTCTTAGATGACCTATGAAAGGGACATTTGACCCCCCCCCCCTCCAAGGGTTGAAAACCCCTGTACTAAAGAGTTTTCTGAAACTCCAGCCTGGGCTCTTTTCTCACAAAAACTTATCTTGTTGCCTTCATAGACCTTGGCGAAATCATATTTAACTTTCAGTTCCACAGTCTCGTCATTGTCTTTATTCTTTGAACTTTAGAATAGATGTTGGTGTTGCATAAATGACTACAGCCTCAGACTTTTCTCGCTAGGTGCTTAACTTTCAGTTACTAAAGAAAAAAAATGTCATCAATAGATTGTGCTAACAAGGCAAATGGTAATAAGTCTAAAAGCAAGGTAAAGAGGAAGCCAGTCCAAGTCGCTGTGAAGGAGAAAGCAGGATTGTGAATTTAATTTCCCACCTATTTTCTCTTCTAAGAGCAAGAGTTACAGGAGTTAAGACTGGAAACCTAACGAGCCAGAAGTCCCCAAACGCTTCTGGATGTACACCGACCACAGGTTGATAACTCCTCATTGCACTCTGAGGTCTAAGTTCCCATGACTCCACACCTGCACATTTTGGCTCTCCACGATGGACAATAGTAACTATTTTTGACAAGGTCATCCCTCTCACCCTGGCCGAACTCCTGTCCTTGTAGACAACTTGCAGCTTCTTTCCCATTGAACCACCAAAGGAGACTTTATTCAAGTACCTGCTATACTGGGCAGAGCACGGGGAGTATTTCAATGTGCTGGGACTGTTCACTCCCACGCAGTGCTGACTTGAACTTCTAGACACCCCCCCCCCAGCCCCCGTGTCCTGGTACTTGTTTAAGATCAAATGTCTTTGAGAGGAAAAACAGCAGCGATGACCTGAGTTTCCAGGGGGAACACCTAGAGGTTGAAGCCTTTCAAACTCGGAATAGATGAAATAAAGCTTCAGTCTTAAAACATGAGTCTGCTGATAATAGAGGAGGTAAATTATATGTATTCAAGAAAAATATAAGATAAGTGTGTGCTAAAATATAAAAGAAGAAACTTTTCAATTCTAAAATTGAACTTCTTTCCTAATGTTTTCACATTTGGGGACTGTTTCAAGGAATCCTTAATGGTATTTTTCATTTGCATGCCATAAAAGCTATACAGGAGTTATTGTTACTCTGTCCTGGATATTTAACGTGTCAGAACTATATACCCCTATTAAGTACTAGCGAGCAGCTCCTGCCCTGTAGATTTTATTCATTGAGTCCACTATTCATCAAAAAACCTGAGTCAGGTTTCTCTGAAAATCAAGAATGAGTCCATGGGCCTGATTCAATAAGACCCCTCACTATGTTGTAGGATTCAGAAAATAATATATGTTGCATCTTTTGTCTTACCAAGATAGGTGCTATTAATGTTTTGTTAATAGAAGGTTAACAAACATGCTTTTGACATGAATAAAGTGAGTCAGTGAAACTTAAACTCTGAAATTTTGTCTGCAAAGCAAATGTTTCTGGGAAGCAAATACTACTATTCTCTCAGTTTTACAGATTAAGAGATTTACAGTCATGGAGTAACACTGCATCCAGATCTGCAAAAATTGATCTAGGTCTACGGCACTCCCTATTGGCCTTCAAAACCCACACCAGTGAATGCTGCTCCTTGGCAGAATTAGGACAAATCCTTGCATTGGGTTTGTTGGTTGAATATTTAAAGGGTTGAGAAAATTTAATAAGTGGATTAAAAAAATAGTCTACCATGTTGATAAGCCAATTTTTTTCTAACATAAATTAGCATATGCCAGTAGTAATGAAAGATTCGACACAAGAGCTTGAAGAGCCCAATGATCAATAAAGTGAAGTTTAAGCACTGGCTTATGATCTTAAGAAGAGGCATCCAGTGTGCATGAAAGGTCTCTTATGAAACCAGGAATGTTCAATGTTAAAGCTTTATAAGCAACTTTTCTTATAATTTTTCAGTACATCTATAACTACTTGGCAGTTTTTCCTGAAAATTATCTCAAAGGAGAAATGTATTTCCAGCCAACCTCAAGAAAATGTAGAATAACTTATGTAATCTAAAGTTCCTACGGCAGTCTTATTCTCTGGTTTTTCTTTTTCCTGGTTCACTGAAGGCCAGGATTTTTAAAACCTTTACTTTCTAAATAATCAGCTTTAGCTTTAGCTATAAGAATCTAAGGAATTAAAAAAAAGAGAGAGAGAAAGTTAAACTTGCCCAAATTTACTTGTTTATTATTGCCTGTGTGATAATTTTCTGATCTTCAAACCCTCCTTCCTTATTTTGCTTTATTTAATAAACCCAAACAAATTTGAGCAGACAATGTTTGTGATATGAGTAGAGTCATTTCTTAAGTTTGTTAGAAACTCAAACTGACAAATCAAAAGAAGTATTCCTTTCATTCAGTTGTACACTGTAGACTCAACTGTTGGGATGATGCATTCAGAGCTGGGGTATATTTCAGAGCTCCATTACCGGCCTAGCATGTACAAGGCTCTGAGTCCTCCCCTAGCACTCACTCCCAGATATAATGTACTAAAAGTTATTTTTATACTTTATATTAAGTGATACCCCTTTTACAAAGCCCTCTGTTTTATAAGAGGCTGATATAGACTTTTGGGCAGTTAATAGCCTCATAGCCACTTCTAGTTTAGGTGGTAAAATGGGCAATCACAATTCATGTTATGTACTTTGTAGTTTCCCAGGACATGTTTTAAAGCTTTTTTTTCCGTTTTATTTTGGCATTTTCATATACTTTATTCTTATTGTCCCCTCCCCCATCCCTCATAGTGTCCCTGCCTCCTCTGGTCCATATACACAGTGGAATTTTATTTAGCCATAAAAAAATATGAAATCATGACACAGAAAAACAGAACGAACTGGGAATCATCATTAAGTTAAATCATACCAGGGCTCAAGAAATGATCTCTCATATGCAGATCTTATATTTAAAATTTATATGTTTGTGAATTTTGAAAGACCGTTGTCGTTGTTATTGTTATGTGTATACCACACATGTGAGTGGAGCCAGGAGATGGCACTGATGCTGGGAACAGATGCCTACTGAAGATCAGCAAACCCTTTGAACAGCTGACCCCCATCCACAATATCTCCAGATTCTCCTCCTCCTCCTTCTTCCTCTTCTCTTCTTCTTCCTCCTCCTCCTCCTCCTCCTCCTCCTCCTGTTCCTCCTCCTCCTCCTTGGCAGTCTCACTCTGTCACCAAGGCTGGCTTCTAATTCATAGCTTTTCTGGACTCTTCCTACCCAGTGAAGGATTAAAGGTGTGAGCCACCACACCTAGCAGCATTTTTGATGAACAAGGTTTCTGGAGCCCGCCGGAATAACATTATCACCCAGAATGGCCGCTCTTCTTCCAAGGCTGGTCTTGGGGTGCAGTTGTAAATCCTGACTCCAACCTGAGCCTGAGGTCAGCAAAGCTTGGCAGAGACTGCAGATTGAAGAAGCTTGGAAATTTGGATATAGAACAAAGAAGGCACATGAGGTCAGAAATAGGGAACAAAGGAGGGAGCTCTTCCCTTTTCTCCCAGAAGTGGAGTCATTGCCACACATATGAAGTGAGATATCCCCCTCAATACCATGTCTAGGATTGATGTATTGCCATATCCCAGGTGTTTGTTTTGACTGCTAGAAAAAGTCCTGACAAAAGAAAGTGCAAGCACAGACATAATTTTTCAAGCGGCCATTTTGAACAGGAGCAGTGAAGGGGTGTAGGTAGATGCAAAGCAACTAACACATCATGTACTATATGGAGTTTGTTTTTGTTTTAGTTTGTTCACAATGCTATGGATTAATCACAGAACCTCAAGGATGTAAGGCAAGACCATAAATATCATGGTAGAATTATAATGGAACTGGAAAATTCTTCCAGACAAGTGATATACAACAAATGACTAGGGTTTTTGTTTTGAAGCTGGTGTAAATACACCTGTAATACTGCCAGTTAAACAAAGAGTACACACACACACACAGAGTTCTACAATATGTAAGACTTGGTTATCATAGTACTTAGTAACTTATCTTTTATAAACAAGTAAATCTCTGTTAGCATATATCTCATCTGTAGCTCTCTAATGCACTTCGAGGTCAACCTGTGTTAAAAGTTATCACATGTGCATTACAATGAAAGAGGTTCTCAGTTGTGTAAGCTCTCTGCTGTACAATGGCATCTCACATCACAATGGGAATTTCCCCATTACAATAAGATTCTCAAGGTAATCTTTATCTGGCATGTCAAGTAGAGAGATGCTCTTTATGCTACATACTAAGTCCCTTGGGACTCATTTGCTCAAGCATCAATCTCAAAATATGGTTTGAGCTCACATCAAATATTTTTTTCTACATTAACACTCTTCAGTTGACAAAGTTGTCCTTTTTCAGTTGCAGGGAATGGCCTCATTAGGTCATTGACACTGTGGCTACCTTTCAGGCTCTAGTGTGGGTCTTCTGTCCATGCCCCAGTTTCATTTCCCAACTTTAGAATCACCTCAAAATTACTACTTTAACTCAGTGAAGCAGTATTCGGCAAAACCAGAACGGGGAAGTGGAAAGGGGTGGGTGGGAGGACAGGGGGAGAAAAGGGGACTTATGGGACTTTCGGGGAGTGGGGGGCTAGAAAAGGGGAAATCATTTGAAATATAAATAAAAAATTATATCAAATAATAAAAAAAATTACTACTTTATTCACAGAAGCACAGCAAGCAGGCAGCTGTTGGTCTCCAGTATCAGGTCCCAAGTCACAAAGTCTGCAAATGCATCCTTACAAAATGAAATCCAGAAATGCAACTATTTTCTAGACTCTTTAATCCATGAAGACCACCATAAATCCCATTTCTGGGTCTGAGGATCCAGCACAATCCCTAAGAATTTCTAGACATAAAAAGATCAATAGAGAGTATGGCAAATGTCTGACAAAGAAACCTGTGACACACAGCCTAGAAATAAATAATCAATCATTTTATTTATTTTTTCATTTTTATAATATATTCCAATGTATTTGAACTGCCCCATCATGAGATGTGTGTAATCAGACCCACTAAGTAATAAAGAAGGACATGCACAGCAGCAGTCTATTATCAAATGGAAGTGGTATATACACAATCAGCCTGAGCAGGTCCTAAAGGCACAAACAAGTTACATAAAGAAGTTGCTCAAATCAAAACAACCCTGAGATTTCACCTCACACCAGTCAAAATGGCTAAGATTAAAAACTCAGGAGACAGCAGGTTTTGGCGAGGATGTGAAGAAAGAGGAACACTCCTCCCTGCTGGTAGGATTACAAGATGGTACAACCACTGTGGAAAATCAGTCTGATGGTTCCTCAGAAATCTGGGCATGACACTTCTGGAGGCCCCTCTATACCACTCCTGGGCATATACCCAAAGGATTCCCCACCATGTAATAAGGACACATACTCCACTATGTTCATAGCAGCCTTATTTATAATAGCCAGAAGCTGGAAAGAACCCAGATGTCCCTCAATGGAGGAATGGATACAGAAAATGTGGTATATTTACACAATGGAACACTGCTCAGCAATTAAAAGCAATGAATTCATGAAATACTGAGGCAAATTTTGGTACTGGAAAATATCATCCTAAGTGAGGTAACTCATTCACAAAAGAACACACATGGAATGCAGTCACTGATAAGTGGATTTTAGCCCAGAAGCTCTGAATACCCAAGACACAACTCACATATCAAATCATTCCCAAGAAGGAAGGAAGGAGAGGGCCCTGGTCCTGGAAAGGCTTGATGCAGCATTGTAGGACAGAGAAGTGGGAGGGGGTTGATTGGGGAACGGGTGGAGGGAAGAGGGCTTATGGGACTTATGGGGAGGGGGAAACTGGGAAAGGGAAAATCATGTGGAATGTAAACAAAGAATATAGAGAATAAAAAAAAAAAGAAGTTGCTCAAATGGTGATGCCTTCTAATCCTGTGATAATGCCATCTGCTGCCAAGCATGAACTTATAGGTTTACTGACAGTTCTACATGCTATGCTGGCACTACCCAGAAATGGACAGCTGCAAGATTACAACCCCATTCTGGGAAATCCCTGAAAGATACATGTGAAGGGAAATCTTCACAGGAGACAGAATTTCAGGCAGTACACAGGATATTTCTGTTTGTTTCAAAGAAGAAATGGCCAGATATACAATTGTTCGCTGACTCACGGGACTGTAGCAAATGGATTGGCTGGGTGGTCAGGGACTTGGAAAGATCACGATTAGAAAATTGGTTAGAAGACATCTGGAGAAGAAGTAAGCAGATAGATCTCTCCAAAAGTGCAAAGGACATGAAGATATGCCCACTGAAAAGTGGCTTTTGCTGAGGAGGAGTTCAATAATCAAGAAGATAAGATGACACATTCTATGGATAGTCAGCCTCTTTCCCCAGCCCTCCCTGTCATTGCCCAATGGGCACATTAACAAAGTGGCCATGGTGGCCGAGATAGGGGTTATGCTTGGGTTCAACAACATGGACTTCCACTCACCAAGGCCAACCTGGCTACAGCTGCTGCTGAATGTCAAATCTGCCAATGGCAGAGACCAACACTGAGTCCAAGATATGACACCATTCCTCAAGGTGACTAGTTAGCAACCTCATGGCAAGTTGATTACATTGGACCACTCCTCCATGGACAACATTTTGTTCTTGCTGGAGTAGATTATTCTGGTTATGGATTTGCCTTTCCTGCATGTAATGCTTCTGCCAAAACCACCATCTGTAGACTTACAGACTGCCTTATTCATCATCATGGTATTCCACACAGTATTCCTTCTTATCAAGGAACTCATTTCACAACCAGAGAAGTACGACAGTGGGGCCATGATCATGGAATCCATTGGTCTTACCATGTTCCCCACCATTCTGAAGCAGCTGGTCTCATAGGAAGATGGAATAAACTTTTGAAGACTCAGTTACAGCACCAATTAGGTGGCAGCAGCATGGAGGGCTGGAAAAGAGTTCTTCAGAAGGCAGTATATACTTTGAACCAACATCAGATATATGGTACAGTCTCTCCCATAGCCAGAATCCACAGATCCAGGAATCAATGGGTAGAAAAGGAAATAGTTCCACTTACTATCACTCCTAGTGACACTCTAGGAAAAGTTTTGCTTCCTGTTCCCACAACCCAAGGTTCTGCTGGCCTAGAAGTTTTGGTTTGGGGGGGGGGGTGGAATCTGTGCTCCTGCCAAGAGCCACAACAATCATTCCATTGAACTAGAAGCTCAGACTTCCCTCTGGTCATTTTGGGCTTCTAATGCCCTTAAACCAAGAGGCTAGGAAAGGATTAACAGTTGTTAGGAGGGATGATAGATCCAGATTACCATGGGAAAATTGGATTGCATCTCCACAGTTCAGGTAAGAAGGATTATGTCTGGAGTAAAGGAGATCCTTTAGGGTATTCCCTAGTATTAGCATGTCCTGGAATTAAAGTCAATGGGAAACTATAACAGCCTAATCCAAGCAAGATGACAAAAGGCACAGACCCATCAGGAATGAAGGTATGGGTCAGTCCTCCAGGAAAAGAGCCAAGACCTGCTGAGGTGCTTGCAGAGGGTGGAGGAAATACAGAATGGGTAGTAGAGGAGGTTAGTTATAAATATCATCTAAGGCCACATCACTAGTTGTAGAAACGAGGATTATAAAGTAATATAAATGCTAAGTTTTAATTTGTTAAGAATACATTTGTATAAGTATTTGTGGTTTCTTCTAATTTTTTTTAATACCAATCGATATTTAAGTTGAGATACTAAAACAATGTTCCCAAGGGACATTGACCTATTCTAAATTTACAAATGTATTTGCAATTGTATGACAAATAGTTATGTCATATTAGACTTATTTATGACCTGGTTATTGTCACATTTAGACATAAGATATGATTTGTGTCAAGTTGACAAGGGGTGGATTGTGGTGGCTATTCCTAGTTGTCAACTTGACTGTATCTCGAATGACCTACAATCCAGAATTGGAGGGTATGCCTGTGATCCAGAACTTGAGGCTGGAAGACACAAGTTTTTGACCTGGACCTTGGCATGGTGATTTTGAGGTACATAAAAATATTAGGACCAGGCAGGTATTTCAGGCCTTTAATAACAGGAGACTGAGGCAAGAAGATCTCTGAGTTCAAGGTCAGCCTGAGACAAAGCAAGTCCCAGATCCAGGCATGATGGTACACACCTTTAATCTGGGCCACACCTTCTGCTGGAAGCCTACATAGGGACCTTACTGCCTGCATTTGCCAGCACATCTGCTGGAACCTACTTCTACAGCAGACCAGCTTAAACAACTAGCCTCACTGGACTAAGCAACTACTAGATTCTTGGACTTCCCATTTACAGCTGCCCATGTTCCATTAGTTGGACTACAGATTGTAAGTCATCACAATAAATTCCCTTAATATATAGAGACATTCCGTAAGTTCTGTAACTCTAGAGAACCCTTAGAATACTCATGGAGAATAGTGTGGAGAATAGAGAATGCTGTGGGAGAGGTTTGGCTTTGCTTTCAAAGATAATCTTGTATCTTAAAACGACAGGGTTTGGGGACTAGAGGCATCTTGAGTAGAATGATTAGAAAGATGTAGCAGAGTCCTTTCATCTTGTTCCTTTTCCTCAGTGCTTGTCTAAGCAGTGAGTTTATTTAAAGAGAGGTTCCTTTCCCATTATTTTTCCCTATTGGGTATAGAATCAACAAAATGAAATATATTATTTTGTTTAGAAAACACTTTTAAATCTATGCTCTGAATTCACATACCCTCCCACTTACTCAACCATTCAAGTTAGGGAACAGTTTTTTACAGTTCTGCTTTTAATGTCTGTATTTGTTCTTGGACATACATTGAACACATTCTGAAACACTTGCCTCATTCAGCTGAGCTACCTTAATCTATTTAGCTGGATATTACATGATATGAAGTAGAAAAGTGTTCTCCTCCCGCAGCATTTGAGCTGGGCTTTCGAATCTCTGCTTTAATCATTAGTTCTCAGCCCTTGAAATTCCTGACCTTTGTTCTTAACAGAACAATACAGCTTCCTGCTTTCACCTGAGAGCCACTGCTAACCGCCACCCTGAGCTTCCAAGGATCTACCAGGCCTGCAGTTTCCTGATTCCACTTCTGCCTCGATTGGCAAATGTTGTCCTGGCCCTTGTTTCTTTTGTTTCTTTTTGCCACTTCCCCATCTATCCCTCAGCTTCTATTCCAGGAACCCAGATAGCAGTAGCTGCTGGCAGTTACAGAATGCAACAGAAACTCAGTACATATTTGTTACACACACACACACACACACACACACACACACACATATAAGCTTTTTTTTTCCAGTAAAAAGGAGTTATAGTCAAGTCAAGAGCCTTTAAAATGCCCAAGATTCAATTGCGCTTTTAATTTCTACCAGTAAAGGTCAAGAATTTAAAAGTTTTAACAAACATCTTATGTGAACTTTTTTTTAGAACATTAAAGAGTGTGAAAAACCACAGCTCCCCTGTCACATATTTCTCATATTTCTCCAGAGACTCGGTTAAGTAGTCTCTAGAACACAACTTTTCTTAAATCTACATCAAGCTAAATATATTGAGGGAGGAACAAATTAGGGAAATTTACTTAAGCAAGTTAATTTAGAGAAAATTAAATAACATGGAGAAGATAATTAAAAGCAGATGTGAAGCCCAAAGCAGAGTTTTAAAACACTAAATGACTGATAGGCTCAACATCTTCTACATCCACTCTGCGGCATTATAGTAAGTGGTGTTTGAGTCCTGACACCCACGGCATGGCAGCTGTAGCTTCTGTCTTCATGCAAGAGTTTAGCATTTTCTCTGGATCTTTTGGTCTGCATTTAATGTAACTTATAGAAACATTGCACTCAGTCACAAAGGCTTGATGGGATTCTATTTGTATGTTTCCTCTTTTACAGCATATTGAACAGTGTGTGAGAGCAGCTGCAATGGACAGTCTTCTCACTTTCACATTCATTATCCCATCCACTAAGTGCTTCAGGATTCATCCTTGAAGAAATTCTCTTCTTTATAGTCATTCTCGAAACAGGTAACCTAACAAAAGCTGTGAGATAAGGAGGCAACCCACCTCTTTTCTGAGCCTTTTTCAAATGCTAACTAACTTCTCCATTCCCAGGACCACATGCAGGGTTTCATACATCTATTTGCTTTCATTTTTTCAAATATTTTTAAATATGTGTGTGTGTGTACAGGTTGGTGCAGCATATGGGTGCAATGCCCATGGGAATGAGAAAAATAGATCTTCGGAGTTGAAGTTATTATAGACATTTACCCCTGCCCTTACATAAAACAAACATAATTAAATAGAAATAGCAAATGCTAAAGTCCTCTAGGTATCTTATGGAACATTTGACTCTGCTGTCTCAAATACCAATCCCCAATACACACACACACACACACACACACACACATGCACGCACGCACATGCATACACAAGCTACCTTCTTCCTATCCTACATGTGATATGTGCCACATGTACAAAATTAAGGCTGCCAGTTGATGATGTCACTAGAGATACTACTAGTCATAAATACATTTAAAGTCTATAAGAATCACAAGGTTAAGCAAACCTACTGCAATGTGTAGAAAAGTGTAGTCTCTTGATATTGCTGTTTTGTCATGTATTATGTGATATAAACCTACATTGATGGGGGCATTAGTAATTGTTTTTAAATAAATATTTTAAGCACCAGTAATGGAAAATGTACCAGCACATAATTAATAAAAAAGAAAATAGTATTGACTGTTCATTTCACAAAAGCTAATGATAAAGGTTAAGTTTTAGAAAAAATTAGCATTTATCCTCTCTGAAAGTAACATCAACAACCACAGGAGAATCTGGAGATACAAAGCTGATGAAGGACCAGAACCATTCCTCAATTAGTAACTATTTTAATAAGGCTGTGCCTTATTTGACACCTTTGGATACAAAGAATGAATTTACATAGCATGCTATAAAGTACACATTTTCATTTAGACTAAATACTGCTGTACATTAACTTTAAACTTTTTCTGTAAATTTTTATAATTTGGTTTTTAGTTGTATGTGTGTGGGGGGAAGGTATTTACATGAATGTGGTAACCATGGAGGCATAAGGCTACTCCAGATACCCCAGAGCTGGAGAAACAGGCAGTTTTAAACCACTATGCCAATGCTGGGAACTGAGTTCCAGTCCTCTTCAAGAGCAGTATGTATTCTGAACTGCTGAGCCATCTCTCCACCCTAAAATTTTAATTATTTGAGTATACCATTTTCTTGTACATAAAAGTGGTTAATCTAGTACAGATCTAATTTTTCAAACATTCAGTAGTAGCAATTTTATAGAACTGTCAATACAGGACTTTTACAAAACACATAATTCTTATCCTGATTAATGAATTTATGAAAAGAAACATTTTGGAGATTCATGCTTTAAAAAGATATAAACTTTTAAATGATTGATACTAGTGTAAAATATTTGGTAAAAGTGTGTGCATGACTCTGTGTGTGTGTGTGTGTGTGTGTGTGTGTGTAGAAGTATTTCTTATAAAAATGTGAATATAAATTTTGGTGATTCCTATTAAATTAAGTAACAAATAGGCAGGATATCAGATTATTTGCACTGTCTACATAATATGTAATAATATTCAAATCGACTGCAACATTCTACCAAGAGCAAAGTCATTTGTGACAACTCACAATTTAATTTTAGGTTCAGTGACAGGAAAGATCAGCCCTCAGCAGCTTGCAGGCCCCACCTGTCCTTTTTTCTGATTTTATAAGCATTTTATTGTAATGCAGTGCAGTGAACAAAACTGGACCTTTTAAGAAGATATGCTCAAATCCTAAGCCCTGATGCTTATCATACACATCAGCCTTGTAAGGCCTTTGCATATGAAATCAAGTTTATATGAAGCCATCCTGGATGAGGATGTCACAATATAATGAAATGGTAACCTTTTAGGATAGAATATAGGTACAAAGCCACAGACACAGAGGCAGGCCTACAAAAAGAACACCATGTAACAAAAACAAACAAGCAAATAAAAAAAATAAAAGCAAGCCAGAAATAGATTTTGTGCTTCAGAAGGCAAGGGATGCCTAAATCTACCAGTAGCCATCACCATGTAGTATGGAAACCTAGCTTCTTTTTCCACAGCCCCCAAAGCAATCACCTCTGCTGACACTTCCACTCACATTGTGTCCAGCCTTCCCTGTGACAGGAATCTACTGGTTTAAG
Organism: Apodemus sylvaticus; assembly: GCF_947179515.1. Lineage (NCBI taxonomy): Eukaryota > Metazoa > Chordata > Mammalia > Rodentia > Muridae > Apodemus > Apodemus sylvaticus. The sequence continues at coordinate 50,292,895 of NC_067483.1, forward strand.
CCATGGCACGGAGTCCTTTTCGGGATGGTGGCACCAAGAAACATAGCCATCAGGAGAATTTGTTTACTAATGCCTGGTGAGCTACTATCACAGTGCAGCAGCAAAGATTACTAAACCCCACAGGGAATGTATACAATACAAAGACTAAAATATTGACTATTTGGCTCTTTGCAGAAGCAGCATGCTAATGCCTGAGGTAGGGTATCTAAACTATAAAATGTTGTTAATGAAGCTGATGCTGAATTCAAAAATGTACCCCAGCAGGACAAGACAGGCCTTCTCTTCCTGCCGAATAGAATAAACCCAATTAATAATAATTGAACCATGGGGGAACTAATTTGTCCATCAAATTATGGATTTGAAAACTTTTTCTACATCACTTTCCTAAACACTAGTAACATTTTCTTTCAAATCAGTTGGAAATCTTTAATCAAAGTATCTGAGAAACACAGCATCAGGAAACATCAGCTTTTGAAGCTTTTAGCTAATTGCAAGTATTCAAAAAAAAAAGTTTTGCACACAGTTAAGAAATTAAACTGTCCTTATGTAATCAAGGAAAGACTATAAAAACTAAACGAAAGCTCAAAGAGAATGCGATGCATAATTAAGAGAGTTTAAAAAATATGCATCAGGTTATATGCCAGGGGTTCTCTTGATTGACATCCCACTTCTAATTTTAAATTTTGATTTATGAAACCGTAAAGAGTGACATAACCCTGTAAGGTGTATTTAGCTGATGGAGCAAAAGGTCTATTGGGGGATTTTTGGAATGACTTTGTAATATTTCCAAATATTTTTACTAAAATAGATTCAATAACTGAAAAGTAATATTCAGATTATCCACTGTTAGTGGAATTTTGGACAAACTTACACAATACCTTTAGAGGAACATTTAGAGTAAGATAGACATCCAGCTGGAGTAGCGTAAGCCTGTACTTTCAGCACTTGGGAGGTTGAGGCAGGAAGGTCAAATGTTTAAGGCTAAGCTACCATGGCCTATCCACAAGATTCTATTTTTAAAAAATTGTTAAGAAAAACAAATAGAGGGGAAGTGGAAGAATTGTTCAGCCATTGAGATCACTGGCTGATGTTCCAATGGATCCTATGTTGGCTAGTTTTACATCACCCTATCCCTAGCTAGAGTCATTTGAGAGGAGGGAACCTCAATTAGGAAAAATATCTTCTTCCTAAGATCGGCTGCCGTAAAGCCTGTAGAGCATTTTCTTCACTGGGAACTGATGTAGGAAGGCTCAACCCCATTGTGAGCTGGTGGTCCTTGATTCTATAGAAAAGCAGGCTGAACAAAGCAAGAGGAGCAAGCCACTAAGTAGCACTCTTCCGTGTCCTTGGCAACAGCTCCTGCCTCCAGGTTCCTGCCATGTTTGAGTTTCAGCCTTGGCTTGACTCAATGTGTAAGCCAAAAAAACCTTCTCTGCCAAGCTGCTTTTCGTCACTGTGTTTCATCATAGTACTAGTAACGTTAACTAGGACATCAGATGCTGAGAAAACTTCCTCATGTGATGCATAATGACATGAGGAAACTCCTTTCCCCTTCTGGGTCCCCAAATCAAAACATGCAGCAGAAAGATCTCTGTAGTAGGCTTTCAGATGTGGCTGCTCTGAGCCAGACTGCACAGATAACTTCCAGTATTTATCTCACCAGTTATTAAAACCAACTCTGCTTCAGGAGTAATTGTATTTCCATCTAATCACAAGTCTCATCATTGTCTCAGAAAGTCATTTTTTTTATGATTCAGCTAATCTAAAAATGTTAAAGAAATTAAAACAAAGCCAAGGATAGTGACACACAATGTTAGAAAAAGAAAAAACAAAAAACAAAAAAACAAAAACCAGCATTTCTTCAGTATCAAGGCCAGCCTAGTCTATACAATACTAGATGAGCCATGAATTTGTACCAAGATCTTATCTCAAAAATATAATTTGAAAATTAAAGAAGAAATTAAACACTGTTCATTTCCCTAAATTCCAAAATTTGTCATGCATTATTTTTGCTAATATACCTGATCATTAGAAATCATTTCACTAATTATTTATTTCCCAGTCATGTGTGGTTCTATCCAGGTCTCTGGCATAACCAGTTTCCAGTTCCTGCCCTTTGAGGCAGTGTAGGGTATTTGCTCGCTCTCCTGGACTAGGCCTCAAGTTAAAGCAAACATTAGTTGGCCACTCCCACAAGTTCTGTGCTACCGTTGCCCCACTACCACCACCACCACCAGCAACAACAACAACAACAACAACAACAACAACCATACACACACATCTTGCAGGCAGGATGCTAGGTTGGTGTCCAGGTTTCTCTCTCCATAGCCTAAAGAATACCTTCTCACACCAAAGATATTCTGCTATACTCAGAGATCGGTACCATCAGAGAGGCATTCTCTGGCAGCAGATGGAAGCAGATGCAAAGACCCACAGTCAGCCTCTACACAGAAGAGTCTAAATCGGAGGTCTGCACGGGGTCCCTCCCTCCAGAGATTAGGGAACCACATGGAAGAAAGGGAGGAAGGACTGTCGAGGTCTGGAAGATAGAGGATAGCAGGAGAACATAGCTCACCAACTGATCCAAGCAGGGCTCACTGAAGAGGCAACCACAGGGTCTTCATGGTCTGCACCTGGTTCTCTGGGCATTATGGTATGGCTGTTAAGTTGATGGTTTTTGTAGGAATTCTGAGAGTGGGAAAATAGTATCTCTGATCCCTTTGCCTGCTTTTCCTCCTATTGGGTGGCCTTGTCCAGCTTTGGCATGAGGGCATTTACCTTGCCTTATATCTTGGTTTGTTCCATTTCTCACCTCCAGGCTTGCTCTTTTTAGAAGAAAAGGATGGAGAGTGGCTATAGGGAAGAAGGGAATTGAAGCCTGTAGGAGGGAGCTCGGAAGAGTGAACTAAGGGTAAGCTATGACTAGGATGTGTTATGTGAGAGAAAAATCTGTCTTCAATAAAAAAGAATAATACGCATAGATCATTTGACATATCAACATATTGAAGACTCTACAAGTATAATAAAAATATATTTATCTCAACAAATCCATCTGTTGTAGATCCTACAGATAATTAACTTCTCAAGTTAGAAATAATTTAGCTTATTTTGTAAGGATACTGAATGCAGCATTAAGTAAGAAATACTTAGGTTGAAACCATTGGGGGGAATACATTTAAATATAAATATGTTTATATTTCTGGAACAATTGCTATCTCTCACAATAATATGAAAAATAATCAGTATAGACTAGCTAAGTAAGCAAGATGTTTTTAAAACATGGAACTCTACAGAGACAGCAAGAAAAGGGGTAAAGTTTAAAAGCAATAAATTTAAAAATTATAAAAATTTAAAATATATATATATATATATATTCATATAGATCCTCTAGCTTCTGTACTTGGTATTTCTTATATACTGGATACCTCTAGCAATAAGACAAAACTTTACAATTAATGGTTTGAAACAACTATGTTTTATTTGGGTTTGTTCTATTGGTAAACAATTTAGGCAGAGCTCAGATCAGCAATTATCTTACAACACAATTTACCCAGTAGGACTCAGCTTAGAAAGGTAACATCTCACAGATGTCTGATGTAGCTTCATTCACATCTTTGGTTGCACCTGGAGATATGAATTGGAACACCAGATTCAGCTCAAATCTTTGGCTTCTTCAGTATGGACCGACTTATATAAGATGGACCTCTTGGTTTGTGGTTCAGTATTTTTAGAAACCATGTTCTAGGAGCCTAGGTTAAATTCTTAAGATGTCCCATACCTTGCTCTTTAACTTGTGGCATATTTTGGTCAGGAATATCACCTAAGGCCAGCCCAGATTAAGGAAGGACTAGACCCCCCAAAAATAAAATAAAATAAACAAAGAATTTGTATCTATCTTCAATTTCACGACTTGCCTGCTTACATAACTTTTTTTTAGTGAACAATATTTTAGGATATATTTTAAATATGAGAAACTCAGAAAGTATGTCCTAGCCCATGACATACTAATTATGCCACTAATTAACACCTCCAATATGTCGATGATTAAAGGTACAATTGCCAGCTTGCCAGTCTCATTCCTGCTTCTAGAAGGAAAAGGTTCAACACTGGATTCCAAAGTATGTTGGCATACACTCTCCATTTTCTTAACTTTTTATTAAGAAAATATATTGAGTTCATTTCAAATACTATTTCTACATCCATTAAGATTATAAGATTTTCATCATTTATCTTTTGGATATGATTCATTACAGTTCTAATATGATATTAACACTGAATTCCTGAAATAAATCCAACTTGGTCATAATGTATTCATGTATTCTATTAAAATATTATTTTGGTTTAAATTCTAATATTTCATTTAGGATTTTAGCATCTGTGTGTATGATGTATTGCTTGTGTTTTTTCTGTTTTCTACTATAGTCAGAGTTTGCTAAAAGCTTATTCATACTCTGGGGGAGGGGGGAAGTAAGGTTTACCCCTTCTTCCATTTTCTCATTCGTTTTTAATTCCCTTCCTGAACAATTCAATGTTCAAGTTACTAACAGAGAGAGAGAGAACAAGAAAAGCACTAGCACTGATTCAAAGAAGGCTGACTGAATCTAATCAGTAGAGAACAGCATTTCAAGAGTAGAGATCTGGCACGGGGTATCACACTTTGAATACATAAGAGGTAATGGGAGTAATGGGTTTTATGCAGCAGAGGTATCTGATCAAATGGGGCCATGTGGTATGAAGAGGTACCCCAATTTGAGAGCCTAGGTTATTAATAGCATGCTTATCACCATGGCTGGGTGACTGCCACAGGAATGTTCAGCATTTGAAAAGTTTAAGTGTAAGTTGGTGTGGAAGCCATGATACAGTAGGCCAGTCCATAACATGATGGCTCATGAACAAAGATAATATGAGAACTACCAAGCCTTGTGGACTAGCTACCAGCATTCAAGTAGATCTCCTCTCTCTTCCCCCAATTAAACCTCTCTGGAAATTGCTCAGAGACATAATCCAGAGGTGTGTTTTACTCATATCCTAGACGTTCCTTGGTTCTACTGAGTTAGGAATCAAGATTAACTACTACAGGTCCCAAGCAAGCTGCAGAAGATACCCATGGAATTTAGTAGAAGGATGAATTCATCTAGGCCAACATGCTACTTTCTAGTTTAAGAGATAATTCACATGAGGCAATAGCATCTGAGAGGTAGCAGAACTGCAGCCAAAAGAACAGTATAGATAATCCAATTGCAGTAGGTCAGCACATGAGCACACAAGGGAGATCTCATGCCAAAGAAGGGTGTTTAGTGTTGGAACTCTTACAATTAGAGGATAAATTAAGGCAGCAGATGTTTGTCATGAGGCATGAAAGCTCAAGTTAGAGATATGCACACATGGGGCCTCCAAGCACAGGTGCTCGTGTCCATAGGGAATAAGGTGTATATCCAAACATAGGACAAATGGGGAACTGGTGCAGAGTAATATATTTTAAAAACATTTCCAGAATTTTTATTATTTAAGAAAGAACTTACAAATAGAAAAAGAGAGAGCTACAATAAACCTGGTGTGCTGTATTAATTATAGATATGAAGGAAATAGACTCAGCATGAATTGGACATAGCCTCAGAGATTATGATCTCTTAATCTAGAGAGATGGGGATTCTAAGTGTATTTATAAACACAACAAACACAGATATATTTGCAGAAAGCCAGGATATGTACATTCCTTAGAACTGCCTACAATCAGGAAACAGTACTGTACCTGTAAACATAAGTTCATAGAAAAACACTCAATTGGATGAATAGAACCATTTGATTGTCAAGAGATGAAATGATTTACATTCACAGCAAAAGGATCTTGGGTTATCTGGAGTGTCTTTTATAGTCATTCATTGTCCATTTATGCATATGATGTGGCATCTTCATAATTACCAGGTAAATCTGGTGAAATGAATTAAGAGATCACTAGCTTCCACTAACCAAAAAGCTTAGAAGGAAACAGGAAACATGTGAGACTTGTAAGACCTATAGCAGAGATCTCTTCTGTCCCATCTCTTGTCTACTTGATGCTTCCACTAATGTGTATGAAAAATGCCTTCATCGTTGACTTGCTTTTCTTCTCTAAAACCTTCATAAAGATGTTTCCACATTTAGATATTATATATCTAAATATTCTGCTAGACCATATTCATTCACATGTGGCTAGAGAATAAGTTGTTCCCTTTGACACAGAGCTGTATTTTGCAATAACACATCCATTATCAAGGATCATGGTAAATTTCTTGAGTCTGACTCTGCATTCTCCCCTAAAGATTTCCCATTCTTCCTTCACAGTCAAAGTAATACCAGGATTGAGCTAAAAGGAAAAAAAAACCTGCAAGATGAGGCTAAAACATGTTGTGAGACAAAGTAAAGGGTGACTGAGAGGACAAATTGAAAGAGCACAGAATTTAATGTACAAAATCACAATTGGAGCTAGCAAACAAAGCACAATTTCAAGATACACTGCCAGGATTACAAACCTCCTACAATTTACCCCAGGTACCTCTTCTTCTCCTTAGTCCAGACCCTGCTGACTAGCCAGGTAACAGACAACTGGGACAAAGAAATTACTATAAAAGGTCAAAGTACTTGATAAAGTAGCAGACTATAGCACTATAGTAACAAAACCACCCCCCCCAAAGCTCAGAAAGAGATAAAATGATTACACAATTTCACAGTGCTATTCCCATGAAACAACATTTTATGAAAGAATAACAACCAACAATTCATAATGAGTACCAGATTTCACAGGTATTAACACATCAAATTATCAGTGGTCAGCATGAACACGGCAATCAAAAGGACAAATCAAAATGGCCAGTGACCTAGGAAAGCTCATTTGAAAGGGCCATGGACTCAGAAGGGTGTCTGCACCTCTGAGTCATATCTATATGGAGCCTTTTGGCTCCCAAATCTTATCCCTAGCCTTTGACCTAGGCTTCACTCATTCAGGGAAACCAAATTCAAATTTTACTCTATTTCATCCTAAGTTTTCAAATTTTCTACAAGACATCATTTAGTTTTATTAATATCATTCCCTCTGGCACAGTGATTCCATGATCTTCCTAAATTGCTACATGCTTTATTTTAGCATCATTTATGTTTAGCTTTCAATAGTATGTTTAAAGGGATCATTTTGTGGTTTCTGATCCTTCTTGGCTTTTCTAGTCTTATTTACCCTCACTTTTTTTCTTCAAGTTACTCTGTTTTTTTCTTTCTATGAAAGATTAGAGATGGCTAATACCCAATATATACAAAGAACTCAAGAAGTTAGACCCCAGAAAACCAAATAACCCTATTAAAAAATGGGGTACAGAGCTAAACAAAGAATTTTCACCTGAAGAACTTCGGATGGATGAGAAGCACCTTAAGAAATGTTCAACATCATTAGTCATTAGGGAAATACAACTTAAAACAACCCTGAGAGTTCACCCTACACCAGTCAGAATGGCTAAGATTAAAAACTCAGGAGACAGCAGGTGTTGGCGAGGAGTGGAAAAAGAGGAACATTCTTCCACTGCTAGTAGGATTGCAAGATGGTACAACCACTCTGGAAATCAGTCTGGTGGTTCCTCAGAAAACTGGGCATGACACTTCCAGAGGACCCTGCTATACCACTCCTGGGCATATCCCCAGAGGATTCACCAGCATGTAATGAGGAAAAATGCTCCACTATGTTCATAGCAGACCTATGTATAATAACCAGAAGCTGGAAAGAACCCAGATGTCCCTCAATGGAGGAATGGATATGAAAAATGTGGTATATTTACACAATGGAGTACTATTCGGCCATTAGAAACAATGAAGTCATGAAATTCTTAGACAAATGGATGAAGCTCGAGGACATCATCCTAAGTGAGGTAACCCAGTCTCAAAAGAACACTCATGCACTCACTGATAAGCAAATATTAGCCTAGAAGTTTGGAATACCCAAGACACAATCCACATATCAAATGATGTCCAAGAAGAAGGAAGGAGTGAGCCCTGGTTCTGGAAAGACTCAGTGCAGAAGTGTAGGGGAATACCAGGACAGGAAAGTGGTAAGGGGTGGATGGGGGAACAGGGAGAGAGAAGAGGGTTTATGGGACATTTGGGGAGGGGGTATCCAGGAAAGGGGAGATCATTTGAAGTGTAAATAAATAATATATCAAATAAAAAATAAATAAAGAAAGATTGGTTAACTAAACTTCAAGTTCTTTTTTTTCCATGTACTACTGAAGCACTTAAGATTATTTAAGATATACATTCCCTTGGGTAGGTGTAACATATTTTCTTTATCTGTTCTTCAGTTGACAGACCTCTAGGTTCTTTCCAGTTTCTGGTTGTTATGAATAAAGATGCTATGAGCGTAACTGAGAAAGTATCCTTGTGGTATGGTAGAGCATCTTTTGAGTATATACCCAGAAGTGTTTTCGCTGCATCTTGAGGTAGATCAATTCCCAATTTTCTGAGAAAATACCATATTGATTTCCAAAGTGACTGTACAAATTTGCATGTCTACCAGCAATGGAGGAGTGTTTCCCTTGCTCCACATCCTCACCAGCATGGGATGTCACTTGTGTTTTTGATCTTAGCCATTCTGTCAGGTATAAAATGGAATCTCAGAGTCATTTTGATTTGTATTTCCCTGATGGATAAGGATGCTAAACATTTATTTAAGTGCTTTTTTAGCCATTAGAGACAATGGAGTATTATTCAAATATTAAAAATATGACAACATGAAATTTGTAGGCAAATGGATGGATCTATAAGGAGCACCCTGAGTGTCATAACCCAGACACAGAAGAATGTACATGGTATGTACTCACTTGTAAGTGAATATTAAATATAAAGTAAAGGATAACCGTGCTACAAATCACAAACCAAACGAAGCTATGCAACAAGAAGGGCCCAAGGGGGAAAATGTGTGAATTTCACTGAGAAGGAGAAATAAAATAGACTTCGTTGGTGGAAGAAATGAGGGGACTGGAAGACATAAGGATGAGAACTGGAGAGATCACGTTGGTGGGAAGATGGAAGTAGAGAGTACTGGGAGAGACAGCTGGAATCAGGGCCAGGGAGGCATCTCTGGGATAAGCTAGAAACCTAGAGTAATAGATACTCAAAGGAATCTATATGGGCAACCCTAGTTAAGACTCCTAGCTCTGGAATATATGGAGCCTGAAACAGCTATCTCCTGAAACCAAGCAAAACTTCTAATGGAGAGATTGGGACACCAACCTAACCATAAAATCTTCAACCTACAATTTGTCCTACCTACAAGATGTGCTAAGGTAAAGATGGCACAGATATTTATGGAGTTGCCAACCAATGATTAGTCCAGTTTGAGATCATGCCATGAAGAGGGAACATACCCATGACATTTCCTGGAAGGCCAGGAGCCAGAGGCAGTCTGGATGACCCAGAGACCTAAGACAGAACCAAACACAGATGGAAAAAAAAATAAAGTCAATGAAATTATTCCTAATGATATTCTGCTACACTTATAGATTGGTGTCTAGCCCAATTATTATCAGAGCGGTTTTATCCAGAAATTAATAGAAACAGCCAAACATTAGTTTACGGAATTCTGAAAAGAGGGGAAGAAGGATTATAGAGGCAGAGGGGTCAAGGACACTACAAGAAAACCCACAGAATCAACGAACCTGAGCCCACAGGGGCTCACAGAGGCTGAACCACCAACCATGGAGACTGCATGGGATTGACCTCTGCACATATATTATTTCAGTTGTATAGCTTTGTCTTCATAGAGGACTCCTACTAAAAGTGGGAACCGGGGCTCTCTCTGACTGTTGCCTGCCTTCAGGACCCTTTCCTCCTACTGGGTAGCTTCATCTAGCCTTAAGGAAAGAAGCCTAGTCTTAAAGGCTAGATATGCCAGGGCTAATTGATATCCCTGGGAGTCTTGCCCCCCCCTTTTTTTTGAAGAGAAGTGGAGGAGGAGTGGATGGGGCAGAGGTGGAGGTTTGAGGTAAAGGAACTAGGACAAGAGGAGAAGGGAAAAGTGGTCAGATTGTAAAATTTATTTATTTTTTTTATTTATTTATTTATGAAGATTAGACATTCCCACCTTAGCAATATATTAGCAGCAATCCACAAAGCATGCATTCATAAAACATGCAAGAAATAAACACATATTTTACATATACACACACACACATATATACAAATACATATACAAATATACACATATGCATACATATGGCACATCTCAATCTCTTATAGTCTTATATATCATCTGCTTAACTTAACAATTAAAGAGACAGGATGTATTAATTAGAATCACACTCGGATAGTGAAAAACGTATTTTCTTTGTGCTGTCATTCTTCCTCTCTATACTTTAAAAACTATTGTTAAGTGTCTATTCATTTGGGGTGTGTGTGTGTGTGTGTGTGTGTGTGTGTGTGTGTGTGTAATTTTGTTTCATCAGATAGGGTCTCATTACATAGCCCTGGGTGGCCTGGAGTTTAGATCTACACACCCTTACCTCCACAGCACCAGGATTAAAGGAATGTACCACCATATCTAGCCCTATATTTTTTGATTTCCATGTACATGGGAATCTGCTGTATTTTATAACATTAAAAAGTAGTAATGAGGCAGCCATGCTATAAAAGTGACATGAACTTCCTTCACTCCATGGGTGCCGCTGCTCCTCCTTTGCAAAGGGAGCTGACTTTCCAATAGTATATCTGTATCCTGGGATGTGGGTAGAGTCAAAGAAAAACAAAGAATTAAGAGCCATTTCTTCTGTAAAACATCAAAAGCTCGCCCCACACTTTCATTCCCAGAGTTCATGGGCAAACAGAATAATCATGTTTCTATTCACACTTTAGCAAGTTCTAGACCTGAAAGATAAATCCGGGGATGGCTACTGGAGGATAATAAGCATCATTGTCTGCCATGGGAGCTTTCAGTTATCGTTATCTTAGCTTCTTCTTGTCCTAAGTGCATTGTGGTAAGAGAATGTGGTATTAATAATCTCTATTCTCTGAAGTGCATTGATGGAAAAGGCCAATGGCCTCCTAAATGGTCCATTTATGTAAATGTTTCCTGTTTGCATAAGAACTACATGTAATTCTCCTATTGCTGTTAGAGCGCTTTTTGTGTCTACTAGATCAATGCCCCTAATTGTGACATTCCAGTCTTTTATGGTCTGATATATCATCTGCTTAATTTAACAATTGAAGAGACAATCTGTATTAATTAGAATCCCACTATGATAGTGAAAGACTTATTTTCTTTGTGATGACATTCTTGTTTTCTATACTTTAAAGCTATTATTAGGTGTCTATTCATACAACATTATAACTTCCTAGAGATCTGAATCCCTCATTAGTATGGAATACATTATTCTCATTTTTACTTTAAAAATTATAGTTTGTAATGGTTTAATAGTCCACATCAACTTCCTTCCTATTGGTTCATCTTTCTCTGTCCTTCTACTTCAAACTTTTCTATAACCTCAAGTTTCAAGTGGTGTCTTTGGTAGCAGAAGTAGTACTTTGGATTTGTTTTCATTTAATTCTTTTTAAATGAACTACAGTATTTATACCTAAGGAGTTACTGATAAATGGGTGTATTTCCAGCATCTCAAGTTTTACTTGTTATTTTTTATACCCTTGTATAGGTTTTATTAGTTATTCAATAGTCAATTCAATTAGTTATTTATTATTGAATTCATTCAGTAGTTTTTTTAAGTATCTGCGTTTTTTTCTTTTTTATTCAATTTATTTTTTATTTACATTTCAAATGATTTCCCCTTTCTTCATTAGGCATACACGTTAAAAGTTTAGAATCTTCACTTTTATCTCTTCTCCTATATCGTATGACAACCTTTAAATGATATAACTATGGACTATCTTTCTCCAAATGATGTTTCTTCCTGTTTATTATTTTATGAACTTACAAATTAAACAATGCTATGTAGTAATAATAGTACTAGTTATAATATAAGAGTGTGTGTGTGTGTGTGTGTGTGTGTGTGTGAGAGAGAGAGAGAGAGAGAGAGAGAGAGAGAGAGAATGCAACATGCTTTGTGGGAGTCACTTCTTTCCTTCCATCATGGGATCAGGTGATAAAACTCAGATTCTAAGACTTACATGACAAGTACCTTTCCTAGTAAGCTATCTTGCTGGCCCTCTACTGAACATGTTTCATAAGCCCATGTTCTGCCCATTATTTTGCATTTTTAATTCTAGATTACATCCTGGAATTCTAGGCTGCTTACTTTGGGAAACAAATTTGATCCTGAGACACGTTTCAAATACTTAAAATTTTTATAAACTTTTATACATTTCTTATATTAAAAAATAAACTGCATTTTACTCTTGCTTCTGAGAAACAACTTCACCACTTAAAGGCATGACTATTTTTTATTGGCCTTTGAAGCCCTGGTTATAGTGGGTTCCTGTAGATTACTGTTAACTAGTTATCAACCATTAACTTCCCTTGTTTGTCCCTGGGCTTTCCTGTAGTTTTCCTATATTGTGTCTAGCTAGACACTCTTTCTTGCCATATACTGGTGTCCTAAATCTAATAAATGTTACTTTTAGCAGATCCTAAACATTCTCACTTCCTGTATTAGTTTGGGTTCTCTAGAGTCACAGAACGTATGGATAGTCTTTTTATAGTTAGGGAATTTGTCGATGACTTACAGTCTGTAGTCCAACTCCCCAACAATGATCAGCAGCAGCTGCGGATGGAAGTCCAAGGATCTAGCAGTTTCTCAGTCCCACTAGGCAAGCAGGCAAGGAAGAGTGAGTGAGTAAATCTTCCTTCTTCCAATGTCCTTATATATCTCCAGCCAGTGTATAGCCCAGATTAAAGGCTGTAGGTCTCTAGCAGAAGGTGTGGCCCAGATTAAAGGTGTGTGCATCCGTGCCTTTAATCCAAAATGATCTTGAACTCGGAGATCTCCTTGTCTTAGCCACTATGCTTCAAGATCTCTATACCAAGATCCAGGTCAGAAACTTATATCTCTGAGCCTCCAAATTAGGATCATAGGTGAGCCTTCCAATTCTAGACTGTAGTTCATTCCAGATATAGTCAAGTTGACAACCAGGAATAGCCACTACACTTCCCAATATACTTTCTCCCTACTCCGGCCATTCTCTTTACAAACTAGAAGACTGCAAATAAAATGTGGAAAATTCTTCAAGACTCTGGAACAAGCAAAGATTTTTTTTTTAAAGATCCTCCTTCAAAACACACATAAACACACACACACACATACACACACATACACACACACACACACACACACACACCCCAGAAATAAAAGTAGTCAAAAAATGATTACATCAAACTAAAAAGAAAACCATTAGCACAGTAAAGGTATAATTTTCAAAGGAGAGAATATTTGCCCACTATTTATCCATCTAACAGAGGAATAGTGTGCATAGCATGCAAGGAACTCAAATCAAAAATGGTTAAGAATGGGCAGATGATCTGAACACCAATTTTTTATTCATTTTTAATTGACACAGGCTTCTCCCACTTGAATCTGACACCACAATATCAAATCTATCCTAGGCTGCTTCGCTGTCCAGCTCTTTCTAAATTTCTCCTTAAATTAAAATCAAAATTTTAATTTTGATTTCAAAATTTTTATGTATATGTCGGTAGAGAGTTCACTACATAGCTAGTGATTTTGATAGCCTTTAGCAATCTGATCATAAGATATCTTTTTCGTTATTTAAACAGAGCAAGGATTGAGAATGTGCATATGAATTCTCCATTTGCAAAGGTCCATGTGTACATGTGCTCTCGTGTCTTGTATTCTAAAAACTAATTTCAATTTGTCAAAACTACTTCAAGTAGAAGTGATTCTGCCAAGTGTCTTAAGGCCAGAGTAAGATATGTATTAAAAGTAAACAAAGATATAACGTAAAAGTATACATCCATATCAGATTGAAAAACAGATTCTCAGTAAAATACTGGTGAACTAAACATCCCATCAAAAATGTCATCCTTACATAAGCCAATGTGACTCACACCAGGAATGCCAAGGTAGCCCAGTATATGCAACCCAATATATTGTAACACAGCACATCACCAGAATTAAAAACAAACCTGTACATTCATTTCAGTAGGTAAATAAAAGCATCCAATGATATTAAGAAATACTTTATTAGTTTAAAAAATACTAGCAAATTACAGAATAAACACTCTCAAAACTTTTAATACTTTACATTAAAAATTCTAAATAAGAATTAGATTGACTAAGGATAATCTGAAAGGGCTTCCTCTAAAGTGGAGCATGAGATGAGAATTCCATTTTTACAACATTTATTTAATATAATGCTGCAAATCTCAGTGAGAGTAGCCAGAATAAACACTAAAACTATCTCAAACTTGAGCAGTGGCTGCTCCAGCTGAAGGGCCATCAGTAGTGGAACCAAGGCGTCACAGGGACCAGTTAGGCCCTGCGCCCACGACCACTGACCTTCGCTGACCAGCCAGGCAGCAAGCAGCTGCAGTTGTGCGGCGCCTTTCCTGCACGGAGACCACTTCAGAACTCGGCCTCCCACCAGTCAGGAGAGGTGCATCCATCTTGGTTCTGTACTCCAGGGATCGGACAGACTGAGGTACACAAACATAATCCGAGGCCAACACCGCGGTGGTCTGAGCCCGACGGGCGTTGGCCTGCACCCAGGCCCTGGGCGGGTCGGGGGGCCATCGGGGTGCCAACCCAACCAGGAGGTTTTTTGCCCAGGCCTGCGAGCCCGCCGCCGCCATTTTGCCTGCAGGACGACAGAGAGTTCAGGCGGGCAGACCTGTAACAGGCATAGCCTAAGGCTAACAAAGCGGGGGTCCAGGCCCCAAAAGGCACAGGACTGACCCCAAGAACTGGGCGGCCTGGTGGGCCATCTGTGAGTCAACCCGCCCAGGTGATTGTTAGCAAAGCAGACTCTCCCGGCGCTTTCAGGGAGCGCGGGCACGCACGCCCGCCATCCTAGTCACCTGGCAGACCCAATTAACAGTCATAGGCCTAGGGGAACTTTGCTCGGACCTTGGCCTCCCAGGCTTTTGCCTGGACTCAGGGACTGGGCGGCCAGGCTAACCTTGTGTGCGACAGCCCGGTTGGCAGATCGGCTGCCCAGCGGAGTGAGCGGAACACAGGGGAGGTCACAGTAGCATACACCGTCGGCACTCTCTGGGGGTGCACACAGGCTCCATCTGGTCCACAGACACAATCTGGGGCAAGGCCTCAGGCAGAAGCCCTTAGCTCTACTCTCTCCGCTTCCGGATCCAGATCAGTCTGGGCGGCAGCATTACATCTCCAAGTCCTGCAAGTGGCTAGCTGGGCTTCCGGGCGGCCAGCTGGGAGAGGTCAGTGTGCTCCAGTGAATCCAGCGGGCCCCAGCGGGAGCCTTCGGGTGCCTGCTTTGGGATCGGAACAGCCTGGGCAGCAGCACACTGTCTACAAGCAGTGCAGGAGGTAGGCTGTGCACCAGAGGCCAACTGGGAAGGGGCAGCTTGCACTGGTGAGTCCAGCACTGACAAGATAAACTAACACCAGTGAGAACTAGATGGCAAAAGGCAAACGCAGGAACGTCACTAACAGAAATCAAGGCAATATGGCAACATCTGAACCCAATTCTCCTCTACCAACATGTCCTGGATACCCCATCACACCAGTAAAACAAGATTTGGATTTAAAATCACTGGTCATGATGCTGGTACAGGAACACATGAAGGACATACATAAAGAAATTCAGGAGAAAATGGATCAAAAGTTAGAAGCCCTTGCAAGGGAAACACAAAAACCATTGAAAGAAATCCAGGAGAATACAAAAGCCAACAAGGAGGAAATGCAAAAAATACTTAAAGAAATACAGGAGAACTTTGGTCAACAGGCTGAGGTCATGAAAGACGAAACACAAAAATCTCTTAAAGAAATACAGGAGAACTTTGGTCAACAGGCTGAGCTCATGAAAGACGAAACACAAAAATCTCTTAAAGAATTACAGGAAAACACAAATATGCAAGTGAAGGAGCTAAGCAAAACCATCCAGGATCTAAAATCAGAAGTAGAAACAACTAAGAAAACTCAAAGGGAGACACCTTTGGAGATAGAAAGCCTTGGGAAGAAATCAGGGGACAGAGATGCAAATATCAACAACAGAATACAAGAGATAGAAGAAAGAATCTCAGATGCTGAAGATTCCATAGAAACCATGGACTCAACAGTTAAAGAAAATGCAAAATGCAAAAAGCTTGTAACCCAAAATATCCAGGAAATCCAGGACACAATGAGAAGACCAAACATAAGGATTATAGGCATAGATGAGAGTGAAGATTTACAACTTAAAGGGCCAGCAAACATCTTCAATAAAATTATGGAAGAAAACTTCCCTAACCTAAAGAGAGAGATGCCCATGAATATACAAGAAGCATACAGAACTCCAAACAGACTGGACCAGAACAGAAATACTTCCCGTCACATAATAATCAAAACACCAAATGTTCTAAACAAAGAAAGAATACTAAAGGCAGTAAGAGAAAAAGGCCAAGTAACATATAAAGGAAGACCTATCAGAATCACAGCAGACTTTTCACCTGAGACTATGAAGGCTAGAAGGTCCTGGGCAGATCTCATGCAGACTCTAAGAGAACACAAATGCCAACCAAAACTACTATATCCAGCAAAACTCTCAATCACCATAGATGGAGAAACTAAGATATTTCATGACAAAACCAAGTTTACCCAATATCTATCCACAAACCCGGCCCTAAAAAGGATAATAGGAGGACAACACCAATACAAGGAGGGAAACTTCACCCTGGAAAAAACAAGATAGTAACCCTTCATCAAACCCAAAAGAAGTTAAGCATTCAAATTTAAAAAATAACGTCAAAAATGATAGGAAGTAACAATCACTATTCCTTAATATCTCTGAACATCAATGGACTTAATGCCCCAATAAAAAGACACAGACTAACTGAATGGATACGTAAACAGGACCCTACATTTTGCTGCTTACAGGAAACACACCTCAGGGTCAAAGACAAACACTACCTTAGAGTAAAAGGCTGGAAGACAATTTTACAAGCAAATGGTCTCAGGAAACAAGCTGGAGTAGCCATTTTAATATCAGATAAAATTGACTTTCAACCCAAAGTCATCAAAAGAGACCCTGAGGGACACTTCTTGCTGGTCAAAGGAAAAATACAAAAAGAAGAACTGTCAATCCTGAACATCTATGCCCCAAATGCAAGGGCACCCTCTTTCGTAAAAGAAACTTTATTAAAACTAAAAGCACACATTGCACCTAACACAATAATTGTGGGTGACTTCAACACTGCACTTTCCTCAATGGACCGATCAGGAAAACAGAAACTAAACAGGGACACAATGAAACTAATTGAAGCTTTGGACCAATTAGATTTAACAGATATATATAGAACATTCTATCCTAAAACAAAAGAATATACCTTTTTCTCAGCACCTCATGGTACCTTCTCCAAAATCGACCATATAATTGGTCACAAGACAGACCTCAACAAATATAAGAAGATAGAACTAATCCCATGCCTCCTATCTGATCACTATGGAGTAAAAGTGGTCTTCAATAGCAACAGAAACAACAGAAAGCCCACATACACGTGGAAACTGAACAATACTCTACTCAATGATACCTTGGTCAAGGAAGAAATAAAGAAAGAAATTAAAGACTTTTTAGAACACAATGAAAATGAAAACACAACATACCCAAATCTATGGGACACAATGAAAGCAGTGCTAAGAGGAAAACTCATAGCCCTGAGTGCCTCCAAAAAGAAAATGGAGAGAGCATACATTACCAGCTTAATGACACACCTGAAAGCCCTAGAACAAAAAGAAGCTATTTCGCCCAGGAGGAGTAGAAGGCAGGAAATCATCAAACTCAGGGCCGAAATCAATCAAGTAGAAACAAAGAGAACCATACAAAAAATCAACAATACCAGGAGCTGGTTCTTTGAGAAAATCAACAAGATAGATAAACCCTTAGCCAGAATGACCAAAGGGCACAGAGAAAGTATCCAAATTAACAAACTTAGAAATGAAAAGGGAGATATAACAACGGAAACTGAGGAAATCCAAAAAATCATCAGATCCTACTACAAGAGCCTATACTCAACACAACTGGAGAATCTGGAGGAAATGGACAATTTCCTTGACAGATACCAAATACCAAAATTAACTCAGGACCAACTAGACCATCTAAACAGTCCCATAATGCCTAAAGAAATAGAAGGAGTCATAGAAAGTCTTCCAACCAAAAAAAGCACAGGACCAGATGGCTTCAGTGCAGAATTCTACCAGACCTTCAAAGAAGAGTTAACACCAATACTCTTCAAACTATTCCACAAAATAGAAACAGAAGGAACACTACCCAATTCCTTCTACGAAGCCACAATTACACTGATACCAAAGCCACACAAAGATCCAACAAAGAAAGAGAACTTCAGACCAATTTCCCTTATGAACATCGATGCAAAAATACTCAATAAAATTCTTGCCAACCGAATCCAAGACCACATCAAAACGATCATCCACCATGATCAAGTAGGCTTTATCCCGGGAATGCAGGGTTGGTTCAATATACGGAAATCCATCAATACAATCCACTACATAAACAAACTCAAAGAACAAAACCACCTGGTAATTTCATTGGATGCTGAAAAAGCATTTGACAAAATTCAGCATCCCTTCATGCTTAAAGTCTTGGAGAGAACAGGAATTCAAGGCCCATACCTAAACATAGTAAAAGCAATATACAGCAAACCGGTAGCCAGCATCAAACTAAATGGAGAGAAACTTGAAGCAATCCCACTGAAATCAGGGACCAGACAAGGCTGCCCCCTTTCTCCTTATCTTTTCAATATTGTACTTGAGGTACTAGCTCGGGCAATTCGACAACATAAGGAGGTCAAAGGGATACAAATTGGAAAGGAAGAAGTCAAACTATCATTATTTGCAGATGACATGATCGTCTACCTAAGTGACCCAAAGAACTCCACTAGAGAGCTCCTACAGCTGATAAACAACTTCAGCAAAGTGGCAGGTTATAAAATCAACTCAAGCAAATCAGTGGCCTTCCTATACTCAAAGGATAAGCAGGCTGAGAAAGAAATTAGGGAAATGACCCCCTTCACAATAGCCACAAACAGTATAAAGTATCTTGGAGTGACTCTTACCAAACATGTGAAAGATCTGTATGACAAGAACTTCAAGACTCTGAAGAAGGAAATGGAAGAAGACCTCAAAAAAATGGGAAAACCTCCCATGCTCATGGATCGGTAGAATCAATATAGTTAAAATGGCCATTTTGCCTAAAGCACTATACAGATTCAATGCAATACCCATCAAAATCCCAACTCAATTCTTCACAGAGTTAGAAAGAGCAATTATCAAATTCATCTGGAACAACAAAAAACCCAGGATAGCTAAAACTATTCTCAGCAACAAAAGGAAATCTGGGGGAATCAGTATCCCTGACCTCAAGCAATACTACAGAGCAATAGTGTTAAAAACTGCATGGTATTGGTACAGTGACAGACAGGAGGATCAATGGAACAGGATTGAAGATCAAGAAATGAACCCACACACCTATGGCCACTTGATTTTCGACAAAGAGGCTGAAAACATCCAATGGAAAAAAGATAGCCTTTTCAACAAATGGTGCTGGTTCAACTGGAGGTCAGCATGCAGAAGAATGCGAATTGATCCATCTTTGTCTCCTTGTACTAAGCTCAAATCCAAATGGATCAAGGACCTCCACATAAAGCCAGACACTCTGAAGCTAATAGAAAAGAAACTGGGGAAGACCCTTGAGGACATCGGTACAGGGAGAAAGTTTCTGAACAGAACACCAATAGCGTATGCTCTAAGAGCAAGAATTGACAAATGGGACCTCATAAAATTACAAAGTTTCTGTAAGGCAAAGGACACCATCAAGAGGACAAATCGGCAATCAACAAATTGGGAAAAGATCTTCACCAATCCTACATCAGATAGAGGGCTAATATCCAATATATATAAAGAACTCAAGAAGTTAGACTCCAGAAAACCAAACAACCCTATTAAAAAATGGGGTACAGAGTTAAACAAAGAATTCTTGCCTGAAGAACTTCGGATGGCGGAGAAGCATCTTAAAAAATGCTCAACTTCATTAGTCATTAGGGAAATGCAAATCAAAACAACCCTAAGATTTCATCTTACACCAGTCAGAATGGCTAAGATTAAAAATTCAGGAGACAGCAGGTGTTGGAGAGGGTGTGGAGAAAGAGGAACACTCCTCCACTGCTGGTGGGGTTGCAAATTGGTACAACCACTCTGGAAATCAGTCTGGCAGTTCCTCCGAAAACTGGGCACCTTACTTCCAGAAGATCCTGCTATAGCACTCCTGGGCATATACCCAGAAGACTCCCCACCATGTAATAAGGATACATGTTCTACTATGTTCATAGCAGCCCTATTTGTAATTGCCAGATGCTGGAAAGAACCCAGGTATCCTTCAACAGAAGAGTGGATGCAAAAAATGTGGTATATCTACACAATGGAGTACTATTCAGCCATTAGAAACAATGAATTCATGAAATTCTTAGGCAAATGGATGGAACTAGAGAATATCATACTAAGTGAGGTAACTCAGACTCAAAAGGTGAATCATGGTATGCACTCACTAATAAGTGGATATTAACCTAGAAAACTGGAATACCCAAAACATAATCCACACATCAAATGAGGTACAAGAAGAAAGGAGGAGTGGCCCCTGGTTCTGGAAAGACTCAGTGAAACAGTATTCAGCAAAACCAGAACCGGGAAGTGGGAAGGGGTGGGTGGGAGGACAGGGGAAGAGAAGGGGGTTTGCGGGACTTTCGGGGAGTGGGGGGCCTAGAAAAGTGGAAATCATTTGAAATGTAAATAAATTATATCGAATAAAAAAAAAACTATCTCAAACTTGAAGTACAAACTTAAATTATCCATATTTGTATGCTGCAAGATTATAAGGCTATAAGCATTCCATCAAATTCCGTCACAAAATCTCTTAAATTTATATTCAGTGAATCTTGTAGACAAAACAAAAAATATAAAATATAGAATCATTTTATGTAATAATATTGAACTCACTGAAAGAAAATTTTAGAAAGCAAGCCATTTCATAACACCTACAAATATTTAGAAGTAAATATATCTACAGAAATGAAATACCTATATAGATGAAAAATGTAGAGGGCATAAAAAAGATAGCCCATGCGTATGTATCAGAAACATCAATACGGTTAAATAAGGATACTGTCTAAATTATGATACTATACAAAGTGATCTATTAGATTCAATATGACAGGCAAAATGTAGTGGAGGAAAAAAACGGAAAAAAAAAATCAGGAACAGGCAATGTCTAATGTAATCCTGAGACCATTAACTTGTGACCAACACTAAAGGCACAACAGTATCTGACGACTTTGAAATATACTACAAAACTACAGTAACCATAACAGCATGATTCTGACACAAAAGGTACACAAATGGACTATGAAACAGACTACAGACACAGGATAAATTCACTTTATATAACCAACTGATTTTTCACAAGGACACCAAAAATGTCTCCTTGGTAAGTGGTGCTTGCAAAATTGAGACTGCAGACAAAAAGGAATAAAATTGGAAAACCTCTTCTCTCCATATATAAAAACAACTCAAAAAATTGATCAAAGACCATAAAATGTGAGTAAATGAAGCTACCATGAGAACACACAGGTAACACACTGCAAGGCAATGGCACCTTAGATAGGACCCCAAAGGCATGGGAAACCAAGTAAAATGAGATCCTATCAAGCTAAGATGTTTCTGCATAGCCAAGGAAATCATCAACAGAATAACCTCCCCTCACCCCCAACCAACTTCTTGGTCATAATGTTTTATGCAGGAGTACAAACACTGACTAAGACACCCATGAATAGAATTGTTGAATTACATGGTATTTTTTCCAGGTCTTTGAACACTCTCCATATAGCTTTCTGTATGAGTTATATTAACCCATAGCCATTAGGGTATATATAGGATGGTTGAAGATATTTGCAAATTGTTCACCTAACAAGGTATTGGTGTCCTGACTGTACAAGGACTTTTCAAAGCTGAACACCAAAAATAAATCACCATAATCCAATTTTAGATAGACTAAAGAACTTGATTATGTTTCAAAGAAAACATATGTATGACCAACAAATATACTTCAAAATGCTCACTTCTGCTACTCAGAGAAATATAAATCAAAGTCATAGTTAGATATTGTCTTATCTCAGTTAAAAGGGCTTTCAAATAAAAGATAAAATGGAAGCTTAAGTGTAGTAAGGACATTCACAAAGGCTAACATATACCCTAATGGCTATGGGTTAATATAACTCATACAGAAAGCTATATGGAGAGTGTTCAAAGACCTGGAAAAAATACCATGTAATTCAACAATTCTATTCATGGGTGTCTTAGTCAGTGTTTGTACTCCTGCATAAAACATTATGACCAAGAAGTTGGTTGGGGGTGAGGGGAGGTTATTCAACTTATACTTCCACATTGCTGTTCATCACCAAAGGAAGTCTGGATGGGAACTCACAAAGGACAGGAACGTGGAGGCAGGAGCTGATGTGGAGGCCATGGAGGGGTACTGATTATTAGGGTATTGCTTCCCCTGGCTTGCTCAGCTTGCTTTCTTATAGAACCCAGGACTACCAGCTCAGCGATTGGCACTACTCACAATGGGCCCTCTCAACTTTAATCACTAATTGAGAAAATGCCTTACAGGTGTATCTCATGGAGACATTTCCTCAAGGGAGGATACTTTCTCTATGATAGCTCAAGTATCAAGTTGACACATAAAACCAGCGAGTACAATGGCATACATTAAAAGATGATAAACTCAATAGATCACAAAGGTAATTTCTGTCTGTTGTGATTATAGCACTATTCACAATAGCTAAAATATTAAATCTACCTAGATGTCCATCAATGGATAAAGAAATACAGAAATAAAGAAATATGGCAGATGTACATAATGGAAGAGTAGTCCAAAAACACAAAGTCCTGTCAGTACTATTAATATACAGGAAATGGAGATGACTAAATGAAACAAGATACAAAAAGAAATAAGAAAATACATGTTCTTATTTATTTGTAAAGCTAGTAAGTCAATCTTATAGAAGGATCAAATGAATTATTGGTCAAGACTGAATACATAGGAGTGGTAGAAAGCAGTTGAATAAGGATTACCAACATGGTTGGGAAGAGTGAACTTAAGATTGCACCTTTTATACAGTTGGTGCTGTTAGGAATTCCACTCATACCATCCCAACTGGATATTGGTGTGAGTAGAAGTGAAGAAGAAGGGCCAGTAAACGTGGAAATGGCACCTTGACATAAAACCCAGGAACTCAGAACTCAATCTGTTGATTGTCCCCAGGGCAAAGCTAGACAGGACTTGAACACCAGGCTTTCAATGTAACATGGTTGTTCTTCGTCAGGCTGGCAAGAATGCAAACCAACATTTTCAAAGAGTTCTTATCTCTATCTGAAGCTCACTAGTCCAAGCACATAGTATTGTACCTGTAAGGAATGATTTAACTATTGTTCCTCTTCTGGTTTAGCATTAGATGCACAAAATACAAAGCAAAAACAAAAATGAAACATTAGTTTGTGCACAAGAGTGGTTTGAGGATAGAAAAATAAAATTTCAAGTGTTATTGAGGACAGAATATAAAAAGTATAGAGAACTTTATATTGAAATTATCAAAGGCTTTTCCCAACTGCCACCTTCAGCTTTGATTATCTCAACTCAGAAGGACATAAGGAATAAAACACTCTAACTAGAGAGTAAAATCTACTTGAGCACTGTCACACTCAACATTACAAAATACTAGAAATAAGCCTCCTAAGTAGAGAAGTAAAAAAGCTGTGTTAAAAAAAAAAGACAAGGGAGATCCAGCAATAAATAATTTGTAGGCTAAGATAAAAGACAGTGTAACAATTTTTATGAGATATTAACAGTTCTCCTTGAGAATTTAGTTTATATAATAATTCCTTTGAAAAACAAAAATTTTAAATAATTTTGTATATTCACTATGGAGTATGGAAGTCAATGTTTACACTCTCTCTATATTTTAAATGTATATGTTGTTGCTAAAGCAACAATTTTTTTCAGAAACCTGCATCAATGTAATAAGCTGCTGATAAGTCATTTGTTTGGCACCCATAGTAAAGGAAAATCTTTTAATTTCTATTTCCACCCCAAATTCCATCAGCATGTATACATTTCAGCTGTAGCACTTCTAATTACAGACTGCCCAGTTTAAAAAAAAAAATGACTTTCCATTTATATCATCTCTCCTATGCCAGCTTGTCATTATCTTTTTTTCTTCATTCTAGTTATAGCAAACATAGTAAATTGGTTTTTCCCCCGCTTACATTAAGCTATTGCAAACCAGTACTATGTTTAACCGCAGTGTGTAGCACTACTGTGCTTTATGTCAAGGTAAGCTGAGTGTAAGAAGAAACCACCTCCCCTGTCAATGGAGTTCCCCAGCTAGAGCAAGAAAAAATGTCCTGCAGTTTCAGCTGCCCTCCTCCCACTTGCGGTCTCATTTCCTTGTTTCCATTTCTAAGTTTTATTCCTGGCAGACTTAGACACAGTGGTCAGATTAAATTAGTTAAGAAGCTATCTATATCTATAACGAGGTGGAAGATGGGTGGAAGGGGCTAAACACCGGACCTCTCTGCATGTAACAAATACAAAGAAAACTACTGAAATCTTTAAGAACCACCCACCAGACAATGGTGATGCAGGCTATTGAGCAGGGTAGGTTTCAATAGCCATGTACTCAAGTGCACCTTGCCTGCCAAATCCTTCCCTCCCAGGAAATCCACTATGAATGTTGGATAATGAATTGTTTAGAAAAGCAGTCTCTAAGGAGCCAATGATGAAAGTCATTAGTATTTAAAATCTCTCTCTTCCTAGATAAGGTGTCTAAAGAGTCCTGGCTTTTGAACTCCCGGGCTCCTGAGGACCAATAAGTAACATCTGAAGTATGGACACCTGTACCCCTGCCTTCAAGGGGACCACACTTTGAAGAAGTGATTGTGAATAGCTCCTAGAGTTCCAGCATGAACAGGGCCTACATCAGGAAAGCTGCCCCATCCCCATTATACTGAAATAGCTAAAATGCTGAATAAAACATGTGATTCATGCTTGTAAAACAACAAAAAGACTTGGATCCTGGCAGGCAAAAGTATCACCTGAATGGCCAAAACCAAACTGTAACTGAGCTGAGTTAATCTCCAAGGGGCTCTCTACCCCAAAGGTCTGAGCCATAGACATCTTTTCTCCCTAACTTCATAGGACATAGAAAAGGAGATTCCCACCTGGGGCTCACCTACAGCCAGTTCTTCTCATAGACTATCAAGCCTAGAATTCTAAAGGCCACCAGACATATGGCAAAGAATATTGTCTCAGTGCACTGTAACAAATTACTACTGGCTGAACCACTTGCAATACAAACGCTAAAATCAAGTTGTTGGCGAGGCTATGTCCCCACTGCCAACTAAAGAAGAGAGCTGATTTCTTGTTTGATGTGGGACGAACATCCAGATGCCATGTGGACAAAGTCTTCATTGGACAAGTAAGGATAAAATAACATGGGGCCATTATCTGCAAGGAGAAGTGACCTTATGAGAAGGAAAGAGAGGGAGAAAAAGGGAGGGGGGGCGAGGAGGGGAGAACCGGAGAACTGGAGAAAGCTTGTGTGATTTCTTCAAGTGTAGGATTTTCCATAGGGTAGAAAGGAATGTAGATGGGAAAATCCTACACTTGAAGAAACCATGCAAGCTCAAGAACCATGTATGAAGAGAGTACTTGGCAAATAGATAATCCTTTGGCAAGAAAGAGAAGAATTAACACATGGCACTGGCCATGATCCCTTGATCTTTGACATTCTTGTCTGGGCAAAAATGTGAGAAAACATATTTCTTCGTAGGCATTTCCCAGCTTCTGTCATTTTGCAGCAGAGACTGTGGTAGCCTAATAAGTTGTTTTGTCTTACTTTTTTATGACTTCTTCCTCAAACCACCTGACCTTCCACATGCCTCCTACAAGGAACCTTGGGATCTTTTTTTTTAAATTATTTATACATATGTTAGGATAATTTCAACAATTCAAGATCCTTAAAATAATCTCATCTGCAGAGTAGTTCTTGCCACAGAAAGCAATGGTAATAATTCCAGGGACTGAGCTGTGAGTATTGAAGGGAGGTTGTGGAACACAATTTAAATGATTATTAAGTACGAAAGAACAAATTGGCCAGGTTTTACATAATGTATGCAAGATAGTAAACATAAATCACACCATTATAACAAATGTAAAGATTTCTTTAAAGTATTACTTTGCTCCACTACATAAAATTCTGCTAGGAATGGTACAAGAAATATCAATCAAGGTGCCCACAAGATAGCTCAGCAGGTAACAGTGCTTGAAGTACAATCCCCATGACTTGGGTTTAATCCCATGAACCATATAATCTTCGAAGGAGTGAACTATCCAGTTGTTTATTATTGAGTCACCCGTACCTACATACTCATATGCAAGAATAAGATTTAAAATTTAGTTTTAAATGTTTCATTTAAGAATACATTTAAATTTTTTAAATTTTTTTAGTTTTAGGTTTTAAATAATAAATTTAAATATTCAAATATTTAGCAAGATACATTGCCATAGAGTGTACCCGCAGGACAAGTGTACAGTTGGCACTGGTACCAACCAATCAGAACACATCTGCCCCTACAGCTGCTTTCTATCATACTTTCTGCCCCACTTCCAGCCAGATGCTTTGGCCAAAGTCAGATCTAAAGTATGTGCTCATCCATATATTGAATTTTTTAAAATAAAGTGAAGAGATATCTAGTAAACACCACAGTACAGAAAGTTGCCAAGTGATATAGTAGCAGGAAAAAAAAACAGATTTTATGTTTAACAAAAAATAGTCATTAGTAGAACTAGAGCCTTAACCAGGAAAGGTCTAGGGCAGTGTTGATGACAGCCTTATTTGTCTGTTGTCCCACACTGTTGTACAGCTACTGTTCCAAGGCTGGCCAAATGTATCCTGGAAGTTGGAGAAAAAAAAATCTGTACAAAGCTATTGATATGTGCATGGGCACTGACATTTTGGGACCTTGTTAGGTGTATGAATGTAGTGAAATTCTTAAAAATTAGCTGGTGCTTATTTTCACGTTAACTAGTCCCCAGTTCTAGGTCCAGCAGTCAAAGCATCATTCCTCCTTAAGGTCTTTTCACCATCATGCCCAGCTTATGAGCTATCCTCTGGCTTACGACATTTTCCAGGGGGTAACTGAGGTCAATTACTATTGGTCTCACTGGGTCAGGATACCTTAGCTCACAATTCACATGCTTGCTACCAGGAGAAAGCAGTACAGTGCACTCTAATCTACACTGTTACCTAAAGATGAATTTAAGTCTGATAAGAAATCATAGTTTTCTCTGCTTATAGTTTACACATGGATGAAAATGTTGGCATTGCTCTGTACAATTTTCTGTGCATTATTCTGTACATTTTTATTATAATATAAACATCCAAATACAGTTACTCAGAGTAACCAAGGCGAATGATGTCTTGTTAGGATTGCTCAGGTCCTAGTGATCGGCAACAGATGGAGGAAGAAGAGCCTTAAATGACTTCCGTGAGAATTGCCAGGAAGCCTGAGATATGGGCAGTGTCTGTTTGCTGAATTGATCACACATCACCACCTCACAGAAAAAGATTTCGCACACAACAGAAAATTTCACATTAAAGTTATACTGAATGTAACCAGTTTTCTAACATCGCTTTTATTTGGGGGGAAAAAAAACTACTCCTTTTAAGGGTTAGAGAAAAATGGCAAAGCCCCGAATTAATCCAAGATGACAGGAAGCGCAGTAATGGTTGTCTAGCAACAGGGCAGAGTGGGCATTCAGAGGAATACGGGTGTGGTAGAAGCTTGCATGTAATGTTTCATGGATTTGCCATGTCAAAACTTTGTGAATTATGCCCTGCAAATATGTTCACCCCATTGCATTTCACTTAAACCTCAATAAGTCTCAATCAGCCTCCTCCTCCTCCTTTCCCCTCCTCCTGTTTTCCTCTCTCCTCTTCCTCTCCCTCACCCTCCCACCTCACATAAGCCAGCCTTAAATTATCCTCGTCTTTCTGCCTCCATGTCATATGTGCTAAAATTATGCACATTAATGCCCTCCCACTACCACCACCTAATGAATCTCTGCTAAAGAAGTACTAATATCAGATGATTATTCATGGCATCCTGTCAGTGCCTGAAACCACTCCACTTCCCTCAGCATTAAGAACAAGTAGGATCCCCCTGGCAACAGGCAAAGTGACACACTGTTGATAGTACTGTTCTTATATCAGTCAGGGGCAGATGAGTTTGGTGGACAAAGTTGTATTCTAGGACTTATAAAAATCAAACCAAATCAAGTCAAATCTAGGTAGCACAATGCAAGAGGAGGTAGACAGAGAGAAACTTGCAGAGTACCATGCCACCCACACACCTGCCCTCTGGCACATGGCACAGGTGAGCTGTAGACATCAGCTTGCAGCCATGCTGTGCAGCAATGGATGATGTCACCCAGGGGCCTGCCAGCCAAACAGTCAGCCTGCAGTGGGTGCCACTACAACGTGTGTGAGTATGTGGTGGACAGACGGGGGAGAACGGAAACTGTAACAGCTTGAGCCTTATGAAGAGAGATTGAACTGGAGACTCAAGTGTTAGCAGGAGTAGCCTGTTGTGAGTGGCCAGCCCCACCACCTGGGGCCACGGTGAGGTCCCAGCCCAAGCTGCTCCTGGGGACCATGTCCAAGTCCAGGACTATGGAGCTGCAGGAGTCAGGGTCGACATCCGTGGCTCATACTACCACTAGCGAACATGGGGACATCCCTGGTGAAGGCAGCTGCTAGAGACCACATGGATGTCCAGGGACTGTGCAGAACTAGCCCTGCCCTGTCTGCAGAGCTCTGGAGAGCTGGTCCCATCTGTCGACTGAGACAGCACAAGAGAGAAGGCCCCATTTCTCTCGCAGGCAGCACAGCGAAGCTGGCCCTGGTGCCAGGGTTGTAAGTGACCCAGCCAAGAGGATGCAAGTATGGGAGAACTGACTTTTCCACTCATCTGCCATTGGGGAGGGGGGACAGGCGCAGAAGTGATTCCTTGCTTCCTGCTGCCTGCTTCCTGCTTCCTGCTGCCTGCTTCCTGTTGCCTGCTGCCTGCCCCTGCCCCTGCCGGTCAGCTGCAGCACTCACGAATGTGGCCCCTAACCTCACCTGGACTGCATAGCAGAGCTCACCCTGGTGGTGGGGGTACCGGAGAGCCAGCCCCGAGGGCAAGCGGGCAGGAGAGCAGGTCCCACCACACCTCTGTCTTGAAGCTGTGTGACATGGGTGCAGGGGTAGTGCCTTCAGCACCACTGCTCACTACCTGAGGCAGTCAGGAGAGCTAGCCCTGGAGTCACGGAGCAGGAGAGCTGGCTCTGTTCCTCTCCAGCTGCACACTCAGGAGAGAGGCCCCGAGCCTCTCCGAAGCAGCAGGCGCTGATGGAGAGGGCACAGGTAAGCCAGCTCTGAAGGCAAGAGTAAGGAAGGCCTGTCCTAGCCCCCCGCTGTCTGCAACACTTGGGAGACTGGGCCATGTGCCTTGACTGGGCTGCACAGTGGAGCTGGCTCTGGAGGTGTGGTTGTGGGTGAGCCAACCCCAGGGATTTGAGAGCAGGAGAGCTAATCCTACCTCCTACTAAGGGCAGTATTGGATGGCCTAGTCAGAGCGGTGCTGGAGAGCGCCACCTGGCAGTGCCAATGA
This sequence comes from Apodemus sylvaticus, assembly GCF_947179515.1. NCBI lineage: Eukaryota > Metazoa > Chordata > Mammalia > Rodentia > Muridae > Apodemus > Apodemus sylvaticus. The sequence continues at coordinate 50,322,825 of NC_067483.1, forward strand.
GAGAGTTGGTGGGTTGACCAGCTCAGCACTACCTGGGCCCTTACCTAGGGCACTGAGTTGGCCCACCCCAAAATGTGTGGAAGGTTGGGACATGTGAAAAAGCCAGTCCTGCTGACCCAAAGCTGCAAGATCTCTACAGCATAGGGCAACAACAGGGTAACCAGGAGGCGTCCCTGTGAGGATCCAGTATTGATGGTGTCAGAATTGTGAGCACAAAGGGATATATTCTGACTTACTAAGCTTCCACAATGAGATATTTTCTATGATTAGGGTTTTGGTGGTAACGGTGGTGGTGGTGGTGGTGGTGTGTGTGTACTTTGGTGGGGAGGTTAAAAGCACAAGGGGCAGATATGAGGAGAGGAGATGAGCAGGACTGGGTACATGATGTGAAATCACGAAGATTGAATAAAAGATAAAAATCTAAGAGGAGGAGCAGATACTGTAACCTCTTTAGGGGACGCACAATATCTTCCTTGAAAATTCTTGGTGATTAAAACAGTATCTTAAACACATAAGCATCTGCAAGCATCAACTCTGGAGTTAACCTTCATTTGTGAGAAACCAAAAAACAAAGAGGAGGAAGCAAAATCAGAGTCCAGGAAACAGAATATTCCAGAGCACATGGCTCAGCTCTGCACAAACTATGACCATAGGAGAAGGGTCCATGCCACGGAGTGAGACTCACAGTGGTAAGGAACTTATGTACAAACTGTGAAACTGGAGCAGCATTACTAAGTTGCGTGACAACAGTATTTTCATTTTTGAGACAACTGTAATAATTTCATTAGAGCCTGGGTAGTAGAGAATTCCAAGAACCACTTGTTCTAAGAAGTTTAACACACTGGGTAATAAAATATCCTCCACTGGATGCATTTTCCAAGATGAATAACCTAGCATCTGAGACATTTCTTAATGTACTTCTAAAACATTTTATGTTTTTATTTTTAAGAGACAAACCAAGAGGATAAATCATTGTGGTAAAGTCTTGATAATCTTGGCCAATATAGCTACTGGCTCTATTTTTTTTTAAATTAAGATTATTGGTGTGCATATACAATACGGTCAGCTTTAATGAAATTCATATCTTTATGAAGCTGCACAAGCTTCACCATTATCATAAAGCTATCAGAATACTTCCAGAAAACAACTAAATTGCTGTATTGACTGTTGAACTCATTTAATGTACAAATAAAGAGCACTTAAAATTGCCATTACCATATCTAACTGGTATGCTTATCTGAAAATATTTTTCATATACACACCAGAGTAAACATTGACATTGAAGCTCAGAAATTATCCATATTGAGGATAACAGTATAGCACCCAACAAGTGAACTACACACATTTTTGTTAAGACATCCACTCGCAGTTTTGTGTTGTCTTTTTATCTTTTCCTGTGGCAGGACAGTACAGCACAGAATGATACCTACATTTGCATACTAGCACTGGAGGCATGGCTCACTTGGAGTGCTTATTATGCAAATGATGAGGACCTCACTTCCCCCCACACACACCCCTGCCCCAGAACCCCTGTTAAAAGATAAAGCTAGCTGTGGTAGCAAGGACATGTAATCTTAGCACTGGAGAGGTGGACACAGGGATCCCCTGTGGCTCTACTTTACATACTTGGAGGTTATAGAGAACCTATCTCAGGAAAATGCAAACTCAACAGTGGTGCTAAAGAACAAACAGTCAAGACCTTCTCCCCGATACATGCACACACGCACACACACACACACACACACACACACATACACACATATACACATACACGTACCAAAAAAAAATCAGTCTATAAAAGAAATAAGCTGGCAGTTACAGCTAGAATAACCCACAGGGATTGAACTGTGAGAAAGCATAGGATGTGCATGGGAAAACCCCACAACATGTAAGGCACTGAAAAAATCAGCATTTGATATCAAGCTCCCCAGCTTTCTTCCTGTTACTGACTCACTTCCTCCTTCAGACATGCATTCTTCCTTAAGCTGTCTTCCTGCTTCTGCTGCCCTCCCTGTTTCCACTCAATTTTTCTCTTCCAGGACCCAAGAAACTGAAGTATCAGTTGGTTGCCAACAGTCTCCAGTACCCACACTACTCCAAGTGTTATTTCTAACTCTCTGCCATTGTGTAAAAATTGTATGTCACAGCCACTCCTCGGCAGCAAAAGCAGATTCAGAAAGCAACTTGCTCTAGGGCACAGTTCTCCCAGAGGTCTCTCTGAAAGCAAAGACAAGAACACTTCCACTACCAGCAAAAGAATCCCTGACATGATTCATATTCTAAAATGTCTATGCACTACTTATGCATAGTATGATTCTCTTCAAAAGAATAAACATGGGCAGCCAATATGTATGCCACTGCAAATAATTAGATACATCTTGACACATTTTCACATTTGTTCGAGATATCCTTGCAAGTTGCTGAAAGGTAGAAAGGGACAGTGGTGTTTGTGAGGAATCCTTGTGAGGGCCTGCCAACTGACTCCAATTATGCGGCTTGAAATCTAAGTGACCTCTGGCAACTAAACCCACCTTAGTCAGTCTATGACATGATGGAAACAAATTATAGCAAATGAGTGTTTCAGGAATAGAATAAAATTAAATATGAAAATACCTAACTTAGTGCCCAGGACATAGCTAACTTTCTAAATAGCTATCATTTTTTGTTTACCCAATTTCTTTTCTGATTTGTGCAGTACACAATTCCAATAACTACTGTCCTTTGAAGGCTACTTAGCAAAAAGTATTCATTACTAGTAGAAAAATATATACATTGCTTTTATGTAAATAAAGCAAATAGTCACCATATAAAATGTCTCCATGTAAAATTTGAGATATTAATCTAACATGGGAACTAAGTCAGGGCAGGGCCAAGGGCTGTTTTGAGATATAACCCTCCTATATGACTGTAGGAGACACTGTCTCATCTGCATTATTGGACTCTGTGTACTCTTCCAGACCAGCGGTCTTCAGGAACATCAGACTCTGCCACATATCGCCTGTGCTTAAAGAAACTAGAGTGACCCAAAAAATTAAAGCCTGCCACCATTTGGAGGGAGTTAACTAAATGCTAGTAAATTCATCAATAATCTTGGTAGCTTGATATTAAGACTTTAACCTGTACATACTCTTCAAAATGTTTTAATATTCAGATCATATTCATGTAAATGTGGGAAACATCCTAAGGACAAAGAGAGACAAGCCACTTTGATTGTTAGAACTACAAAAAGATTAAGATATACTTTCAGGGAAAAACATCTGGGAGCTGTATTTAGTAGTAGCCCTCTATGATGCTCAATTTGGCCACAGATTTGAAAGAAAATCACTTTAAAATAAATCTAGGGCATCTTCCTCTCTCATCTCCAAAGAAATACTCAAGTTCAAACGATACTACATTTTCTACTTTTAATTAGTTGCCATTTTGAAGTCAACCTCTAAACAGCTTGAAAGGCATCAGCTCACAGGAAACTACGTGACAAAAAAAAAAAAAAAAGAAAGAAAAAAATCAAGGCATCTAAAACACAAAATGCCACCCTCTTTACTTTTGAAATTTCCTGTCCTTGCTGTAGCATTTGGAATGGTAGGCAGGGCCTCTGAAAGACAATTCCATGTCTTCCTCCTCTTAATGAAGCTGCTCCCTTTTCACCGCTTCAGAGAACTCGCCAGCAGAGGTGAGCCCAGAAGAACAAGACTTGCTGCATTTACTGAGTAAATCTCACAAGTTCTTCAAGGGGCACACAAGAGACCTGGGTGTTTCACAATGTTCCAACAGCGGCCAGTATTAAAATACTTGAAGTCATCACCTACTGGGTATTAAAGAAAAACACAAGATGGAACGCTTCCCAAAATTCAGATAAGAGGCAGATAGAGGGTGTATGATTTATGGGCTCGTGTTTCCAATATGAACCAACACCTCTGTGAATGTAAATTCTAGTTCTATATAGAACTACAAAATTTAAGCCTAAGACAATAGATAAGGAATGCCCTATTGAAAGGCCTTAATATTTAACACCTTTTTCTGAATCATAGACATAGGTCAGGAATTAATTTTTAAATTTTGTCATGGTTTATTCACTCATTGAAATTGTGGAAAGTGGAACTAGGGGCAGCCACTAGAAAATCTCAAATGCCAGGGACCCAGGAGGTTCCCAAGACCAAACAGGGAGGAGGACATGAACTGAAATACCCAACAAACGGGAGATAAAATCTGTACAGATCATATCCAGTAGCTAGGCATTCCAGCTAGCACTCACTGACCTCAAAGATATTAATTCAGAATTCCTCCTATCAAATCTATGCTCATGTATTGGAAGAATTAATATAGTAAAAATGGCCATCCCACCAAAAGTCATCTACAGATTCAATGCTATCTCCATCAAAATCCCAACTCAATTCTTCAAAGACATGGAAAGAGCAATTCTCAAATTCATCTGAAAAGGCAAAAGATCCAGAATTGCCAAAACAATTCTTTTGTTTTTTTATATTGTTTATATTCTTTTTTTTCTTTTTTTATTGATAATTTTTTTATTTACATTTCAAATGATTTCCCATTTTCTGGGTCCCCACTCCCTGCAAGTCCCATAAGCCCTCTTCCCTCCCCCTGTTCCTCCATCTACCCCTTCCCACTTCCCTGTTCTGGAATTCCCCTATAATCTTGCACTGAGTCTTTCCAGAACCAGGGGCCACTTCTCCATTCTTTTTAGACATCATTTAATTTGTGGATTATGTCTTGGGTATTCAAAGTTTCTAGGCTAATATCTACTTATCAGAGAGTGCATACCATGATTGATCTTTTGAGACTGTGTTACCTGACTTAGTATGATGTTCTCCAGCTCCATCCATTTGTCTAAGAATTTCATGAATTCATTGTTTCTAATGGCTGAATAGTACTCCATTGTGTAAATATACCACATTTTTTTATATCCATTCCTCCGTTGAAGGACACCTAGGTTCTTTCCAGCTTCTGGCTACTACAAATAGGGCTGCTATGAACATAGTGGAGCATGTGTCCTTATTGCATGCTGAAGAATCCTCTGGATATATGCTCAGGAGTGGTATAACAGGGTCCTCAGGAAGTGTCATGCCCAGTTTTCTGAGGAATCGCCAGACTGATTTCCAAAGTGGTTGCACCATCTTGCAATCCCACCAGCAGTGGAGGAGTGTTCCTCCTTCTCCACATCCTCGCCAACACCTTCTCACTCCTGAGTTTTTGACCTTAGCCATTCTGACTGGTGTGAGGTGAAATCTCAAGGTTGTTTTGATTTGCATTTCCCTAATGATTAATGATGTTGAACATTTCTTAAGGTGTTTCTCAGCTTTCCGAAGTTCTTCATGTGAAAATTCGTTGTTTAGCTCCGTACCCTACTTTTTAATGGGGTTATTTGGTTCTCTGGGTTCTACTTTCTTGAGTTCTTTGTATATATTAGATATTAGCCCTCTGTCAGATTTAGGGTTGTTGAAGATCCTTTCCCAATCTGTTGACTGACGTTTTGTCCTTTTGACAGTGTCCTTTGCCTTACAGAAACTTTGTAGTTTTATGAGGTCCCATTTGTCAATTCTTGATCTTAGAGCATAAGCTATTGGTGTTCTATTCAGGAACTTTTCCCCTGTACCCATATCCTCCAGGGTCTTTCCCAGTTTCTTTTCGATTAGTTTCAGTTGTCAAGTTTTATGTGGAGGTCCTTGATCAATTTGGAGTTGAGCTTAGTACAAGGAGATAAGAATGGATCGATTCGCATTCTTCTGCATGCTGACCTCCAATTGAACCAGCACCATTTGTTGAAAAGACTATCTTTTTTCCACTGGATGCTTTCAGCTCCTTTGTTGAAGATCAAGTGACCATAGGTGTGTTGGTTCAGTTCTGAGTCTTCAATCCTATTCCATTGATCCGCTTGCTTGATATTGTACCAATACCATACAGTTTTTATCACTATTGCTCTGTAGTAAAGTTTAAAGTCTGGGATACTGAATCCCCCTGAAGTTCTTTTGCTGTTGAGAATAGTTTTAGCTATCCTGGGTTTTTTGTTATTCCAGATGAATTTGAGAATTGCTTTTTCTAGCTCTATGAAGAACTGGGTTGGGATTTTTATGGGGATAGCATTGAATCTGTAGATTGTCTTTGGCAAGATGGCCATTTTAACTATATTAATCCTGCCAATCCACAAGCATGAAAGATTTTTCCATTTTCTGAGATCTTCTTCGATTTCCTTGTTCAGAGATCTGAAGTTCTTGTCATATAGGTCTTTCACTTGTTTGGTTAGAGTCGCCTCAAGATACTTTATGCTGTTTGTAGCTATTCTGAAGGGAATCATTTCCCTAATTTCTTTCTCAGTCTGCTTATCCTTTGAATATATAAAGACTACTGATTTGCTTGTGTTGATTTTATAGCCAGCCACTTTGCTGAAGTTGTTTATCAGCTGTAGGAGTTCTCTAGTAGAGTTTTTAGGGTAATTTAAGTATAGGATCATATCTACAAATAGTGATAGTTTGACTTCTTCCTTTCCAATTTGTATCCCTTTGACTTCCTTATGTTGTCTAATTGCTCTAGCTAGGACCTCAAGAACTATATTGAAAAGATATGGAGAGAGGGGGCAGCCTTATCTAGTCCCTGATTTTAGTGGGATTGCTTCAAGTTTCTCTCCATTTAATTTGATGTTGGATACCGGTTTGCTGTATATTGCTTTCACTATGTTTAGATATGGGCCTTGAATTCCTGTCCTTTCCAAGACTTTTAGCATGAAAGGATGCTGAATTTTGTCAAATGCTTTTTCAGCATCTAATGAGATGATCATGTGGTTTTTTTCTTTGAGTTTATTTATGTAGTGGATAGCATTGATGGATTTCCTTATATTGAACCATCCCTGAATCCCTGGGATGAAGCCTACTTGATCATGGTGGATGATCGTTTTGATGTGTTCTTGGATTCAGTGGACAAGAATTTTATTTAGTATTTTTGCATCGATATTCATAAGGGAAATTGGCCTGAAAATTCTCTTTCTTAGTTGGATCTTTGTGTGGTTTTGGTATCAGTGTAATAGTGGCTTTGAAGAAGGAGTTCAGTAGTGTTCCTTCTGTTTCTATTTGGTGGAAAAGTTTGAAGAGTATTGGTGTTAAGTCTTCTTTGAAGGTCTGATAGAATTCTGCGCTGAAACCATCTAGTCCTGTGCTTTTTTTGGTCAGAAGCCTATCTATGACCCCTTCTATTTCTTTAGGGATTATGGGTCTGTTTAGATGGTCTATTTGATCCTGGTTTAATTTTGGTAATTGGTCTATGTCTAAGAAAACATCCATTTCCTCCAGATTCTCCAGTTGTGTTGAGTATAGGTTTTTGTAGTAGGATCTGATGATTTTTTGAATTTCCTCGGTTTCTGTTGTAATATCTCCATTTTCATTTCTAATTTTGTTAATTTGGATACTTTCTCTGTGCCCTTTGCTTAGTCTGGCTAAGGGTTTTTCTATCTTGTTGATTTTTTCAAAGAACCAGCTTTTGGTTTTGTTGATTCTTTGTATGGTTCTCTTGGTTTCTACTTGATTGATTTCAGCCCTGAGTTTGATGATTTCCTGTCTTCTTCTCCTCCTGGGTGAATTAGCTTCTTCTTGTTTCAGGGCTTTCAGTTGTTCCGTTAATCTTCTAGTGTATGCTCTCTCGAATTTCTTTTTGGAGGCACTCAAAGCTATGAGTTTTCCTCTAAGCACTGCTTTCATTGTGTCCCATAGATTTGTATATGTTGTGCCTTCATTTTCATTAAATTCTAAGAAATGTTTGACTTCTTTCTTTATTTCTTCCTTGACCAAGGTATCATTGAGTAAAGTACTGTTCAGTTTCCATGTGTATGTGGGCTTTCTGTTGTTTTTACTGTTATTAAAGACCACTTTTACTCCATAGTGATCTGATAGGAAGCATGGGATTATTTCAATCTGCTTATATTTGTTGAGGTCTGTCTTGTGACCAACTATATGATCTATTTTGGAGAAGGTACCATGAGGTGCTGAGAAAAAGGTATATTCTTTTGCGTTGGGATGAAAAGTTCTATATATATATCTGTTAACTCCAATTGGTTCAAAGCTTCAATTAGTTTCACTGTCTCCCTGTTTCGTTTCTGTTTTCCTGATCGGTCCATTGGTGAGAGTGGAGTGTTGAAGTCACCCACAATTATTGTGTTAGGTACAATGTGTACTTTGAGTTTTAGTAAAGTTTCTTTTATGAATGAGGGTGCCCTTGTATTTGGGGCATAGATGTTCAGGATTGAGAGTTCTTCTTGTTGGATTTTTCCTTTGAACAGCAAGTAGTGACCTTCCATGTCTCTTTTGATGACATCAGGTTGAAAGTCAATTTTATCTGAAATTAGAATGGCAACTCCGGCTTGTTTCCTGGGACCATTTGCTTGTAGAATTGTCTTCCAGCCTTTTACTCTAAGGTAGTTTTTGTCTTTGACCCTGAGGTGTGTTTCCTGTTTGCAGCAAAATGTAGGGTCCTGTTTACGTGACCAGTCTGTTAGTCTATGTCTTTTTATTGGGGAATGGAGTCCATTGATGTTAAGAGATATCAAGGAGTAGTGGTTATTGCTTCCTATCATTTTTTATTTTAATTTTATACTTGTGTGGTTATCTTCTTTGGGTTTGATGAAAGAAGCTTAATATTCTGCTTTTTGCAGGATATAGTTTCCCTCGTTGTAATGGTGTTTTCCCCCTATTATCCTTTGTAGGGCTGGATTTGTAGAAAGATATTGTGTAAATTTGGTTTTGTCATGGAATATCTTGGTTTCTCCATCTATAGTAATTGAGAGTTTCGCTGGGTATAGTAGTCTCGGCTGGCATTTGTGTTCTCTTAGTGTCTGCATGAGCTCCGCCCAGGATCTTCTAGCTTTCATGGTCTCTGGTGAGAAATCTGGTATAATTCTGATAGGTCTTCCTTTATATGTTACTTACCCTTTTTCTCTTACTGCCCTAAGTATTCTTTCTTTGTTTAGTACATTTGGGGTTTTTATTATTATGTGACAGGAGGTATTTCTGTTCTGGTCCAGTCTGTTTGGAGTTTTGTAGGCTTCTTGTATATTCATGGGCATCTCTCTCTTTAGGTTAGGGAAGTTTTCTTCCATAATTTTGTTGAAGATATTTGCTGGCCCTTTAAGTTGTAAATCTTCACTCTCATCAATGCCTATAATCCTTAGATTTGGCTTTCTCATTGTGTCCTGGATTTCCTGGATGTTTTGGGTTACAAGCTTTTAACTGTTGAGTCCATGATTTCTATTGTATCTTCGGCATCTGAGATTCTTTCTTCTATCTCTTGTATTCTGTTGTTGATATTTGTGTCTATGGTCCGCGATTTCTTCCCAAGGTTTTCTATCTCCAAAGTTGTCTCCCTTTGTGCTTTCTTAGTTGTTTCTACTTTTGTTTTTAGATCCTGGAAGTTTTTGCTCAGTTCTGTCATTTGCTTATTTGTGTTTTCCTCTAATTCATTAAGAGATTTTTGTGTTTCCTCTTTCATGACTTCTGCCTGTTGATCAAATTCTCCTGTATTTCTTTAAGTGATTTTTGCATTTCCTCCTTATTGGCTTTTGTATTCTCCTGAATTTCTTTCAATGATTTTTGTGTTTCCCTTGTAAGGGCTTCTAATTTTTGATCCATTTTCTCCTGAATTTCTTTAAGTATGTCCTTCATGTGTGCCTGTACCAGCATCATGACCAGTGATTTTAAATCCAAATCTTGTTTTTCTGGTGTGTTTGCATATCCAGAACTTCCTATTGTTGGAGAATTGGGTTCAGATGCTGCCATAATGCCTTGGTTTCTGTTAGTAATGTTCCTACATTTGCCTTTAGCCATCTAGTTCTCCCAGGTGTTAGATGGTCTTATTGTCACTGCCTGGTGCTTCAACCTACTGTGGATCTTTAAGATTATCTCTGCAACACTGGATGACTGGGTTTCCTTTGGCACAGATTAGTGATATGCTGCCTTCCTCTTTTGTGTCTTTGGCCCCTTCTCAGTCTTGCCTCAAGCAATGTTATACTTAGGTTGTCAAGGTCAACCAGGTGTTCTCCGTCTACTCTATTATGGAGCAAAGATGTTGTGGTGGGGGTCACTCCCTCTGTTGATTCTCACATAGGACACAGGTCCCGCGATGGACTGGCTTGCAGATGAACCGCCTATGTGCTCAGTTCCTGAGTGTAGGCAGACCCCTGGCAGTTTGCACCACCAGAGATCTAAAGCTCAGGGTGATACAATACCTAGTGATCCTTTTCTCTCCCAGCAGGCAGCAAATATGGCCTCCGGGCTTCTCTCCTTCCGAAGCTCCCTGGGCAGGACAAGGCCCCCAAGCCCAGCGGACTGGCAGACAAACGGCCTATTGCCAAAACAATTCTTAACAATAAAAGAATGACTGAGGGAATCAGGATCCCTGACCTCAAGCTTTACTACAGAGCATTAGTGATAAAAACTGCATGGTGTTGGTACAGAGACAGACATGTTATGTTGATCAGTGGAATAGAATTGAAGGACCAGAAATAAAACCACACACTTATGGACACTTGATCTTTGAAAAAGATGCTGAAAATGTACAATGAAAAAAAAGAAAGCATCTTCAATGAATGGTGCTGGTCTAACTGGATAGCTGTATGTAGAAAAATGAAAATATACCTATATTTGTCACCTTGCACAAAGTTCAAGTCCAAGTGGATCAAGAACCTCAACATAAAACCAGATACATTGAATCTAATAGAAGAGAAAATGGGAAAGAGCCTAAACTCATTGGTGCAGAGGGAAATTTCCTAAACAGAACTCCAATGACTCATGCTCTAAGTTTAAGAATTAACAAATGGGACCTGATGAAACTGGAAAGTTTCTATAAAGCAAAGGACATAGTCAATAAGACAAATAGGTAACCTACAGATTGCGGAAAAAAATCGCCACTAAACCCACATCTGATAGAGGGCTAATATCCAAAATATAGAAAAAAACTCAAGAAGCTAGCCACCAAAAAATAAATAAATAAATAAATAAATAACCCAATCAAAAATTGGGGTATAGAACTAAACCAAGAATTCACAACAGAGGAATCTCTAATGGCTGAAAAGCACCTAAAGAAATGTTCAAAGTCCTTAGTCATTAGAGAAATGCAAATCAAAATGACCCTGAGATTCTACCTTATACCAATCAGAATGACTCAGATCAAAACCTCAGGTAACAAGACATGTTGGTGAGGATGTGGAGATAGAGGAACACTATTCCATTGCTGGTGGGATTGCAAACTGGTACACCCACTCTGGAAATCAATCTGGAGGTTCCTCACAAAACTGGAAATAAATCTACCTAAAGACCTAGCAATACCACTCTTAGGAATATACCCAAAAGATGCCCCACCATGCCACAGGTTCATGTGTTCCCCTATGTTCATAGTGACTTTGTTTGTGATGGCCAGAAGCTGGAAACAACTCAGATGTCCCATGACAGAAGAATGGATTTAGGAAATGTGGTTCATTTACACAATGGAATACTAATCAGCTATTAAGAACAAGGACACCCTAAGTTTTGCAATCAAATGGAAGGAACTAGAAAATATCATCCTGAGTGAGATAACTCAGAAACAAAAGGACATACATGGTATGTACTCACTAGTAAGTGGATATTAGCCAAAAAAAAAAAGGAAAAAAAAAAGAAGAAGAAAGTACAGAATACCAAGATACAGTCCACAGCTCAACAAGATGAAGGGTCCAAATGAGGATGCCTCAGTCCCACTTGGGAAGAAAATCAATCAGAAGTGGGAAGGGAGGGAGGGAAAAAGAAAGGGAAGGATGGGGGGAGAGAGAAGGAAGAAGGGAGGGACTCAGAAAGGAAAGTGGAGGGAGGAGGGAGAGGGGAACCTGATCTGGTATTGGGTGAGGGGAAAGGATTGAAGCCCTGCTGATAAGTAGAAAGAATGAAAACAGGCTACCTAGGGAGATAGGAGGTGGGCGGGGAGGGGGGACCCTCCAAAATGCATCTGAGACCTGAAAGGTAAGAGACTCTCAGGACTCAAATGGAGGGATCCTAGATGAAATTCCCAATAGTAGGGAGAGGGAACTTATAGAGCCCACCTCCAACAGAAAGACAGGGATTCAAATGAGGGAGGGGGTTGCTATCCCACAGTAAAAACTCTGGCCCATAACTGTTCCTGTCTGAAAGAACTGCAGGGATGGAAATGGAGAAGAGCCCGAAGAAAAGAAGGTCCAGCCACAGGCCCAAAGTGGGATTCAGCTCAAGGGGAAGCCCAAGGCCTGACACTATTACTAAAGCTATGGAGGGCTCACAGAAAGGGACCTAGCATGATTGCACTCCGAAAGACACAACAAGCAGCTGAAAGAGTCAGATGCAGATATTTGCACCCAAGCTGCTGACCCCTGTGGTTGAATTAGAGACAGGCTGAAAGAAGCTGAGGAGGAAGCCTATCCTGTAGTAGGACAGATCTCAATCTGGACCCGTGAGATTTCTCAAATACTGGATCACCAAACAGGCAGCTGATATGAGACCGCCCCACCCACAACATAGACAGCAGAGGACTGCCAGGTCTGGGTTCAGTCAGAGAAGATGCACCGAACCCTCAATAGACTGGAGGTCCCAGGGAATTTAGAGGTCAGGTGAGGTTTGGGGTAGGGAATGTGGACATCCACATGGAGATAGGGGGTGGGGAGGAGATATGGGATGTGGAACAGTCAGAGGGTTGATGGGGGGCAGGGAGGGAATAAAATCTGGAGTGTAAAAAAATTAATTAATTAACAAAAATGAGGGGGAATGCAGGGACAAAGTGTGGAGCAGAAACTGAAGGAAAGACCTTCCAGATACTGGCCCACCTAGGGATCCATCCCATCTCATGACACTAAACCTAAACACTATAGCTGATGGCAAGAAGTGCTTACTGACAGGAGCCCAGTATAGCTGCCCCTGAGAGGCTCTACCAGAGCCAGACCTATACAGGATGCGAATGTACACAGCCAAACATTGGTTTGAGTACCAGGACCCCAGTGGGGAAGTTAAGGCAAGGACTGTAAGAGCTAAAGGGGTTTGCAACCTCATAGGAAGAACAACAATACCAACCAACCAGACCCCCAAAGCTCCCAGGGACTAAACCACTAACCAAAAAGTACACAAGGGTTACCCATGGCTCCAGCTGGAAATGTAGAAGAGAATTGCCTTCTCTGGCATCACTGGGAAGGGAGACTCTTGGTCCTGTGGATAGGGGAACACTAGGCCACTGAGGCAGGAGTGGGGGAGGAGGTGGGGAAGCACCCTCATAGAGGCATGGGCGGGGGAGGAAGAGGATATAGGAGGTTTGTGGAGGGGAAACTGGGAATGGGGATAACATTTGAAATGTAAATATATAAAATATCCAATTAAAAATGAAAAATAAAGAAATTGTGGATTTCAACTTGTATGTATATAAAAATCATAATGGGTGCATGTTTCAAATTTTGAATCATGAAAATTAACCAGGAACTTTCTGGCTGAGAATATCTTGAAAAGTATTCTGGGCATCTCAACTTTTATTTAATAAGCACTCTACATAATTATAGTTTACATGGTTTGAGGACTCAATCTTGAAAAATACTAAACAAAAAATCAACCTTGCCTCTCAGTGACTGGAATCTAGCTAAAATCCCAAACTTTAAATGTCTCTGTAAAATTGGTGTCCAAAACATGAAAGTCAAAGAAAATTATGTTTGAAATCGTGCCACAGGGCAGAGAAGCAGAGCTCAGACAGATTGCACAGTCCAAGCCTTACACTGAAAGTCACATGGAGAGTGAAATCTTCTTTTTCCAAGATAAAAGGAGGATATATGAATGGGTAAACTTATCAAGACTGGTTAACAGCTCTTGGTTACAAGGAGAAATAAGAAAACCCCTTATATTTATAAGTGGGGTTTGGAAAGGTGACAGGACTTAGAATAGTTTTGGGAAGTCCACTAACTTTCTATTTATTTTAACTTGAGTTGGTTTAAACACTTGCTTACTTACATACATAAGCAAGCATGGGCTCACACATATGTGCACATACACACACATGCTCACACACATACACACACACACACACACCACATATTTAAACAAAGAAGAGCCATCCTTGATGAGAAAAATTCCATCTTATCTAGAATAGATAGATAGATAGATAGATAGATAGATAGATAGATAGATAGATAGACAGACAGACAGATAAATCTCACCACACCCTCCCTATTCGATTATCCCACTTGTCAATGAGGGAAAGAAATACTTACCTCTCTCAAAAATTAAAACTGACATGAGATTGTTTCCCATGTAGCATTCCTGTCAACTCAAAAATAAAAAATTAAAAAGATAAGCAAATATATTGAGTGGTATCATGAGAGAAGGGAAATATAACAGACAAATAGAGAAATAACTTCTAACAGAATCCACTGGCCATAAAGCAGAAAATGCTCATGCAATCCCTGAACTTTTAAAACTCAAGTACTTAATGCTTATCCTAAATGATCTCACAATGCAAGTGAGAATTCAGGGTAGAGATAAAAGAAGATCTAGAAAGAGATGAACCAAAATCTAGAAGGAGATGAATCTTGATGAGCAGAGTAGAATGTGGGGAAGGAGGGATGGAGAGTTTTGGTAAAGTAGTAGGAGAGAAATAAAATGAAACATTTACTGATACAAGATTGACACAGCTCAAAACAGATATTCAGAAAGTAGAAGTGAATAAAGCACCATGTGAGTAATATGTTTATTTTATTAATTTTATATTTTTTATTGAACATATCTTTATGTAAGAATAAATTATGTTTTTTTTAAATTTAGATAGAAAAGGTAAATCATCCAGAAGGGAATATACATGGCTTGCTACTCCAGGAGGAATTGGCAGTAGAGCAGAGAAATAAATTAGGGAGAGGAAACTACTGAAAAGAACGAAGAAATGTCAACTGTGCACAAAGGGACTCTGTGTCCTTAGGAAAACTAACTCAGGAAAGACCAGGAAAAGTCTTTTTATGCAAATTTTTTATGCTGGAAAGAGGATAAATGCATCATTATAGCAGTCATTCAACAGGTATCATGTTGCCTAAAGAGATTTGTAAAACTCTGACTTGGTCTTGGTTTTCTCCAGAGACACTTGGTATCCATCAGAGCACACTGGGGAAATTCATACAGATTCCCTAACATATGAATCACAAGTCTTATATTTAGCCATATAAATCTGTTTCATGAATGTTAATGTATTCTAGATAAACACTTCACTTTGTAGGTCATATTAAGTATTTTTTTGATCTTACAGAGGATGTCAAGAAGACCATCTACAACAAGAATCTTCCATGGGAGATATCTGCTGAGTACATGGCAACTTCTCCTCCAAGTACAATGGCTTCTCTTTGGTCTTCCAAGTACCTTATGTAAGCCCATCTTGTGAGGGAATCTGGGAAACAGTTTGCCCATAGCACCCACTAAAGAATGGAGTAGAAAGGTAGACACACCTAAATGAAACATAGAATGAGTTCCACTTCCCAAAACAAACCAGTCCCAAAGACATTGTCCTCTTGTTTCCTGACTATTAACCAAAGTAGGACTATAATTAATAGTCAATTAGTTTTATTTTTACATCATGTGCCACATGATCCTGTGACTCACAGAAACTCATATTCAGGACTAATAGAGGGTTACAGTGACAACAAAACATTAGTAATGCCATAATCATTCTTCAAAGTAGTAGCTCATAACTACCACAATGAACAAGGAGGAATGAACAACTGTTGCATCCACAACTATTTCTAAAAAAAACTACCATCTTATTCCTTCCTACAGATACTCAAGTAAAACCTCTGGGAAAATCCTTTGCTATTCTGGTTACTCCTGCTAACAAAAGTTACCTTGACTATCAAGGGCATTTATCAGTTTAGCATTAACACTATTCTTTCTCTCCAAAATAGGGAAAATTACAGTTAATCAAAAATATGCTTCTTCAAAACTTCCTTAACTCAGTTAAGTCACTAGAAAACTCTAGTGACAAAGCAAGCAGAGAGAGATACAACTGTCTATTTTACAGGGTTTCAGATTCTTCTCTTCCCCCATTGGGGCCCATGTGTCCTCGGATCCCTTCAGAGTTAGGACAGAAAGGAGGGGAGTAAGCAATAGAAAACACTGGTGGGCGCTAAAGGAAAACCCTGTTTCTCTCATCACAGCATATTGGTTCCTCTGATATCAGTCTAGGGCTTAGAACACCAAACAAATCTCCAATTTTCATCAGACACCAACTTGGTGTCCTAAAGACATACCAAATTAAGGGCTGGGCCTCACAGGAATGTCCTTCCTGACTTCAACTGTCATTCTATATATGGGGTAGACATTGCTGCAAATTGTGATTTTCAACAACATCCCACCCTCTTCTTGTTAATTCATTTGCTATAATGGTGCATAGAACTTAACGCACTCTCTTATTACTAGGTTGTCATACTGAGTACCACAAAGGGGAAAATGAAGATGCAGATCATGAGGAATACAGAGCAAGATTTAGGGAAGTCTTAGTCACAGGAGCTTCTGTCTCCTGAAATTGGGATTTCCTCCAAGTATCTCCACTTCCTTCATTTGGGGTTTTGGAAGGACCCAGCAAACAGGTCATTGGGCTCAAAGTTTCATTCCTGTAATCATGGCTTGATCTCTCCTATGCCCTCACCAGATGCTAAAGCCACCAGGACCCTAGACACCAACATCTCATTAGCATCACTCAGAGTGCAGCTATAATGTTAGGAAGCACAAGCTGAGATAAAATAGTGCAATACAAGATGCTCTTGTCAGCCCATAGATCACAAAATGGAAAGAGTTCTAGAAGCTCCATTTATAGATGGGGGACATGAACAAAATATATAGATATATTTTGTTTGATCACACTGGCATAACTACCCCTGAGCTTTAAATGATCCTTGAAGCTGATATGGCCCAATAGAGCACAGTAGGAGTTATGTGGAAACCTCTCAATACCAATGTTCTCTCACCTGCTTAACCTATACTACAAATATTGCACCTCTAGTGGGGTAATGATGCTCTCCCCTTGAGCGCTCTTAGACAATACCTCTTTACAAGTGACCCTAAGCCAGTTTGTGTGACATGCTTCAGTGGAACTGCATAGGAATGGGTTTACATGGTATTCATATTTGAAAATAGAAATTTCCAATATTTTAAAGACCATTTTGAAGGCTTTTTAAGACTTCAAACATTACGAGGATTTTAGTTTGGTGGGAACAAGAAATCTAAGGTATTATGAAAGGATATTCACTGGTTATGAATGTGATGTCTCCATTCAAAGAGGAATTCCATGTGGAGTGAGTATACTACTGTAGGACCACTCAGAGTTTACAAACAGGCCTCACAGACATAAATAAGATGTAAGAGACTCTGTTACAGACTAGTTAGTTACACAGAGTTTCTGTTCTTCAATTGTCCCTCTCCATAACTATCCTACATACTGAATACAAGTTCACATGAGTACTTGAAACAAGATCTGAGACGGGTAAGATTTTTTTATAATCAGGTAATAACCACATCCCATTCCCAGATTCTGACTTGGAAAGAAACAGAACATAAAGTCAACTTGCTTCTACACTCAATGAGGACAAATCAGTGGGTGTTTTTGTTTTTATTGTTGTTGTTGTTGTTTTAAGATTTATTTATTTCATTATGAGTATACTATAGCTGTCTTCAGACACACCAGAAGAAGATCCAATTACAGATGTAGTTATAGTTGTTGGGAATTGAACTCAGAACCTCTGGAAGAGCAGTCAGTGCTCTTAACCACTGAGCCATCTTTTCAGAAACCCAGGTGGTTTTAAATCAGCTTATCTCTCAGGGGTGTACCATTGTGCACATATTAGCTAAGTCCATTTTCACTACAACACTATGAAGGAGACACTCATTTACTATCTAGCACACACACACACACACACACACACACAAATGTTTCTAACTCTGTCTTGGGAGACTTTGTTGAACACTGTGTCAAGGAAGAGTTAAATAAAAAGACTAGGGCTTTCTTAAAACTTGGGGAAAGCAAAGAGACTTTTCCAAGATGTCCATAAAAACAGATCTCATAGATATGGGGTCCACAAAGAAAAGACATCAACTTCACACTGAATAGGAATTCAACTAAGAAGAAACAGAGGCATTTACCAGTAGCTGTTTTGTTCTCGCTGTCCCAATAACAACTACTCTTCTGAAGCTATCAACTATGGTCTAAAGTTACTGGGACTGTACCATCCTTTACGGTGCCAATGTCTTCATGGGAAGCCTGCCCTTAGGTGCTTTCCTGTTAAGACCTATTCTTAGCTCAGACTTGATGCCTCAAATCCCATCTTGACTGACTGCCTAGATGTCACATCTTCACCTTTCACAGCGGTTTGGGGGAGACTATCCTCCACCCTTTACAAACATCCAATACACTACAAAGCCTTGCCTTCCCCTGGACTGTTCTAGATATCCAATAAAATATTCAGCATTTTCTTATTTCCATCTTCCTTTTCTTTTCCACTCCTAAAGTTCTAATCTATAGCTTGTCAGTGTGTAGCATAAAAGCAATATAGAACTCAAAGTCAAGATAAATTTAGAGGTCAGAAGAGATGACTCAGTCTAAATCCCATCTCCGGGATGTAGCAGGATTTGTGAACAGTACAGAAAAGCTCTGAAGAGACACCTAAGACCCAATATGTCAGGCAGACATCACAATTCCCCAAGCTCTTATGGTTAGATCAGAAGCCAAATCTCCCTGAATATTTGATGTGCCAAAAAAAAGCCTATCTCCAATACACATATAAAAAGATGCAATGCCAGAATCCTCAGCCTGAACTAACAGTGCTATTTAATGAAACTCCCTAAACTCCCTGGTATACACATGTACAGCCTGTATACATGTAAACACACAAATAATTTACACTACACTACACACACACACACACACACACACACAGGAACCATTATTGCTTTCTGATCCAGAACAGTCTCTCATGATTTCTCAGGAAGGTAAAATATCCCTCTGAGTTACTTCTAAACAGGGCTCTCATTTCAAAATCACTTTGTGATGCTGGTCACCTAAAGACCTTCTTTCCAATATCCTTTGTTATAGCTCAAGGCTGAAATATGGTGTTCCTAATTCAGGACATGCTTGAGGTGTTTGAATTTGCATAACCACTCGAGGAAATTCTTCCTGTAAGGACACGTACTGACCTCATCACATATTTCCATTAAGGCAACACTAAAAAATGTTTTCCTATGGTGCAGATGCAGCCCTGTCCATTAGAAAATAGGTCACTGGCCTGCCCTACTGAGCTCGCCTGCCATCAGTCAAGGAGAAGGCAGAAATGACTCAGCATTTGAGATGGACTAAATGGGCCAGAATCTGCGTTTCAAAGGTAAATGTTGGAATCCTGATGGCTTCTTCCTTAGACTTTATACAATAAGCATATCCCCAGCCTTAGTATACAACCAGCATTTAGAACCAAGAACTGAACCAAGAACAAAGAACACATCAGTTACCTTGAGTGTTTCATTCTCTAGATAGTAAATATTACATCATAAATAAGGCAGACGTCATAATAAATAAGTTGGCAAAAGCACTGTAATTGTGCCTCAGAGTAAGTATTGAGCCCAGTATCCCAGGTTCTCTAACCGATAATTAGTGTTGCCAATTTAGCAAAGAACCTTAACTTAGTAATTTTCATGCGAATCATTTTTTTTATTCGATATATATTTTATTTACATTTCAAATGATTTCCCCTTTTCTAGATCCCCACTCCCCGAAAGTCCCATCAGCCTCCTTCCCTCCCCCTCTTTTCCCACCCAACCCTTCCCACTTTCCTGTTCTGGTTTTGCCCTATACTGCTTCACTGAGTCTTTCTAGAACAAGGGGCCACTCCTCCGTTCTTCTTGTACCTCCTTTGATGTGTGGATTATGTTTTGGGTATTCCAGTTCTCTAGGCTAATATCCACTTATTAGTGAGTGCATACCATAATTCATCTTTTGAGTCTGGGTTACCTCACTTAGTATGATGTTCTCCAGCTCCATCCATTTGCCTAAGAATTTCATGAATTCATTGTTTCTAATGGCTGAATAATACTCCATTGTGTATATATACCACATTTTTTGCATCCATTTTTCTGTTGAGGGATACCTGTGTTCTTCCCAGTTTCTGGCAATTATAAATAGGGCTGCTATGAACTTAGTGGAACATGTATCCTTATTACATGCTGGGCAATCTTCTAGGTTGCCCAGGAGTGGTATAGCAGGATCTTCTGGAAGTGAGGTACCCAGTTTTCGGAGGAACTGCCGGACTGATTTCCAGAGTGGTTGTACCAATTTGCAACCCCACCAGCAGTGGAGGAGTGCTCCTCTTTCTCCACATCCTCACCAACATCTGCTGGCTCCTGAATTTTTTTTTTTTTTTATTATTCGATATAATTTATTTACATTTCAAATGATTTCCCCTTTTCTAGCCCCCCCACTCCCCGAAAGTCCCGCAAGCCCCCTTCTCTTCCCCTGTCCTCCCTCCCACCCCTTCCCACTTCCCCGTTCTGGTTTTGCTGAATACTGTTTCACTGAGTCTTTCCAGAACCAAGGGCCACTCCTCCTTTCTTCTTGTACCTCATTTGATGTGTGGATTATGTTTTGGGTATTCCAGTTTTCTAGGTTAATATCCACTTATTAGTGAGTGCATACCATGATTCACCTTTTGAGTCTGGGTTACCTCACTTAGTATGATATTCTCTAGCTCCATCCATTTGCCTAAGAATTTCATGAATTTATTGTTTCTAATGGCTGAATAGTACTCCATTGTGTAGATATACCACATTTTTTGCATCCACTCTTCTGTTGAGGGATACCTGGGTTCTTTCCAGCATCTGGCAATTACAAATAGGGCTGCTATGAACATAGTAGAACATGTATCCTTATTACATGGTGGGGAGTCTTCTGGGTATATGCCCAGGAGTGGTATAGCAGGATCTTCTGGAAGTAAGGTGCCCAGTTTTCGGAGGAACCGCCAGACTGATTTCCAGAGTGGTTGTACCAATTTGCAACCCCACCAGCAGTGGAGGAGTGTTCCTCTTTCTCCACACCCTCTCCAACACCTGCTGTCTCCTGAATTTTTAATCTTAGCCATTCTGACTGGTGTAAGATGAAATCTTAGGGTTGTTTTGATTTGCATTTCCCTAATGACTAATGAAGTTGAGCATTTTTTAAGATGCTTCTCCGCCATCCGAAGTTCTTCAGGTGAGAATTCTTTGTTTAACTCTGTACCCCATTTTTTAATAGGGTTGTTTGGTTTTCTGGAGTCTAACTTCTTGAGTTCTTTATATATATTGGATATTAGCCCTCTATCTGATGTAGGATTGGTGAAGATCTTTTCCCAATTTGTTGGTTGCCGATTTGTCCTCTTGATGGTGTCCTTTGCCTTACAGAAACTTTGTAATTTTATGAGGTCCCATTTGTCAATTCTTGCTCTTAGAGCATACGCTATTGGTGTTCTGTTCAGAAACTTTCTCCCTGTACCGATGTCCTCAAGGGTCTTCCCCAGTTTTTTTTCTATTAGCTTCAGAGTGTCTGGCTTTATGTGGAGGTCCTTGATCCATTTGGATTTGAGCTTAGTACAAGGAGACAAGGATGGATCAATTCGCATTCTTCTGCATGCTGACCTCCAGTTGAACCAGCACCATTTGTTGAAAAGGCTATCTTTTTTCCATTGGATGTTTTCAGCCTCTTTGTCGAGGATCAAGTGGCCATAGGTGTGTGGGTTCATTTCTGGATCTTCAATCCTGTTCCATTGATCCTCCTGTCTGTCACTGTACCAATACCATGCAGTTTTTAACACTATTGCTCTGTAGTATTGCTTGAGGTCAGGGATACTGATTCCCCCAGATTTCCTTTTGTTGCTGAGAATAGTTTTAGCTATCCTGGGTTTTTTGTTGTTCCAGATGAATTTGATAATTGCTCTTTCTAGCTCTGTGAAGAATTGAGTTGGGATTTTGATGGGTATTGCATTGAATCTGTATAGTGCTTTAGGCAAAATGGCCATTTTAACTATATTGATTCTGCCGATCCATGAGCATGGGAGGTTTTCCCATTTTTTGAGGTCTTCTTCCATTTCCTTCTTCAGAGGCTTGAAGTTCTTGTCATACAGATCTTTCACATGTTTGGTAAGAGTCACCCCAAGATACTTTATACTGTTTGTGGCTATTGTGAAGGGGGTCATTTCCCTAATTTCTTTCTCAGCCTGCTTATCCTTTGAGTATAGGAAGGCCACTGATTTGCTTGAGTTGACTTTATAACCTGCCACTTTGCTGAAGTTGTTTATCAGCTGTAGGAGCTCTCTAGTGGAGTTCTTTGGGTCACTTAGGTAGACGATCATGTCGTCTGCAAATAATGATAGTTTGACTTCTTCCTTTCCAATTTGTATCCCTTTGACCTCCTTATGTTGTCGAATTGCCCGAGCTAGTACCTCAAGTACAATATTGAAAAGATAAGGAGAAAGGGGGCAGCCTTGTCTGGTCCCTGATTTCAGTGGGATTGCTTCAAGTTTCTCTCCATTTAGTTTGATGCTGGCTACCGGTTTGCTGTATATTGCTTTTACTATGTTTAGGTATGGGCCTTGAATTCCTGTTCTCTCCAAGACTTTAAGCATGAAGGGATGCTGAATTTTGTCAAATGCTTTTTCAGCATCCAATGAAATGACCATGTGGTTTTGTTCTTTGAGTTTGTTTATGTAGTGGATTGTATTGATGGATTTCCGTATATTGAACCAACCCTGCATTCCTGGGATAAAGCCTACTTGATCATGGTGGATGATCGTTTTGATGTGTTCTTGGATTCGGTTGGCAAGAATTTTATTGAGTATTTTTGCATCGATGTTCATAAGGGAAATTGGTCTGAAGTTCTCTTTCTTTGTTGGATCTTTGTGTGGCTTTGGTATCAGCGTAATTGTGGCTTCGTAGAAGGAATTGGGTAGTGTTCCTTCTGTTTCTATTTTGTGGAATAGTTTGAAGAGTATTGGTGTTAACTCTTCTTTGAAGGTCTGGTAGAATTCTGCACTGAAGCCATCTGGTCCTGTGCTTTTTTTGGTTGGAAGACTTTCTATGACTCCTTCTATTTCTTTAGGCATTATGGGACTGTTTAGATGGTCTAGTTGGTCCTGATTTAATTTTGGTATTTGGTATCTGTCAAGGAAATTGTCCATTTCCTCCAGATTCTCCAGTTGTGTTGAGTATAGGCTCTTGTAGTAGGATCTGATGATTTTTTGGATTTCCTCAGTTTCCGTTGTTATATCTCCCTTTTCATTTCTAAGTTTGTTAATTTGGATACTTTCTCTGTGCCCTTTGGTCATTCTGGCTAAGGGTTTATCTATCTTGTTGATTTTCTCAAAGAACCAGCTCCTGGTATTGTTGATTTTTTGTATGGTTCTCTTTGTTTCTACTTGATTGATTTCGGCCCTGAGTTTGATGATTTCCTGCCTTCTACTCCTCCTGGGCGAAATAGCTTCTTTTTGTTCTAGGGCTTTCAGGTGTGTCATTAAGCTGGTAATGTATGCTCTCTCCATTTTCTTTTTGGAGGCACTCAGGGCTATGAGTTTTCCTCTTAGCACTGCTTTCATTGTGTCCCATAGATTTGGGTATGTTGTGTTTTCATTTTCATTGTGTTCTAAAAAGTCTTTAATTTCTTTCTTTATTTCTTCCTTGACCAAGGTATCATTGAGTAGAGTATTGTTCAGTTTCCACGTGTATGTGGGCTTTCTGTTGTTTCTGTTGCTATTGAAGACCACTTTTACTCCATAGTGATCAGATAGGAGGCATGGGATTAGTTCGATCTTCTTATATTTGTTGAGGTCTGTCTTGTGACCAATTATATGGTCGATTTTGGAGAAGGTACCATGAGGTGCTGAGAAAAAGGTATATTCTTTTGTTTTAGGATAGAATGTTCTATATATATCTGTTAAATCTAATTGGTCCAAAGCTTCAATTAGTTTCATTGTGTCCCTGTTTAGTTTCTGTTTTCCTGATCGGTCCATTGAGGAAAGTGCAGTGTTGAAGTCACCCACAATTATTGTGTTAGGTGCAATGTGTGCTTTTAGTTTTAATAAAGTTTCTTTTACAAAAGAGGGTGCCCTTACATTTGGGGCATAGATGTTCAGGATTGTCAGTTCTTCTTTTTGTATTTTTCCTTTGACCAGCAAGAAGTGTCCCTCAGGGTCTCTTTTGATGACTTTGGGTTGAAAGTCAATTTTATCTGATATTAAAATGGCTACTCCAGCTTGTTTCCTGAGACCATTTGCTTGTAAAATTGTCTTCCAGCCTTTTACTCTAAGGTAGTGTTTGTCTTTGACCCTGAGGTGTGTTTCCTGTAAGCAGCAAAATGTAGGGTCCTGTTTACATATCCAGTCAGTTAGTCTGTGTCTTTTTATTGGGGCATTAAGTCCATTGATGTTAAGAGATATTAAGGAATAGTGATTGTTACTTCCTATCATTTTTGACGTTATTTTTTAAATTTGAATGCTTAACTTCTTTTGGGTTTGATGAAAGGTTACTATCTTGCTTTTTCCAGGGTGAAGTTTCCCTCCTTGTATTGGTGTTGTCCTCCTATTATCCTTTTTAGGGCCGGGTTTGTGGATAGATATTGGGTAAACTTGGTTTTGTCATGAAATATCTTAGTTTCTCCATCTATGGTGATTGAGAGTTTTGCTGGATATAGTAGTTTTGGTTGGCATTTGTGTTCTCTTAGAGTCTGCATGAGATCTGCCCAGGACCTTCTAGCCTTCATAGTCTCAGGTGAAAAGTCTGCTGTGATTCTGATAGGTCTTCCTTTATATGTTACTTGGCCTTTTTCTCTTACTGCCTTTAGTATTCTTTCTTTGTTTAGAACATTTGGTGTTTTGATTATTATGTGACGGGAAGTATTTCTGTTCTGGTCCAGTCTGTTTGGAGTTCTGTAGGCTTCTTGTATATTCATGGGCATCTCTCTCTTTAGGTTAGGGAAGTTTTCTTCCATAATTTTATTGAAGATATTTGCTGGCCCTTTAAGTTGTAAATCTTCACTCTCCTCTATGCCTATAATCCTTAGGTTTGGTCTTCTCATTGTGTCCTGGATTTCCTGGATATTTTGGGTTACAAGCTTTTTGCATTTTGCATTTTCTTTAACTGTTGAGTCCATGGTTTCTATGGAATCTTCAGCATCTGAGATTCTTTCTTCTATCTCTTGTATTCTGTTGTTGATATTTGTATCTCTGTCCCCTGATTTCTTCCCAAGGCTTTCTATCTCCAAAGTTGTCTCCCTTTGAGTTTTCTTAGTTGTTTCTACTTCTGATTTTAGATCCTGGATGGTTTTGCTTAGCTCCTTCACTTGCATGTTTGTGTTTTCCTGTAATTCTTTAAGAGATTTTTGTGTTTTCTCTTTCATGAGCTCAGCCTGTTGACCAAAGTTCTCCTGTATTTCTTTAAGAGATTTTTGTGTTTCGTCTTTCATGACCTCAGCCTGTTGAGCAAAGTTCTCCTGTATTTCTTTAAGTGTTTTTTGCATTTCCTCCTTGTTGGCTTTTGTATTCTCCTGGATTTCTTTCAATGATTTTTGTGTTTCCCTTGCAAGGGCTTCTACCTTTTGATCCATTGTCTCCTGAATTTCTTTATGTATGACCTTCATGTGTTCCTGTACCAGCATCATGACCAGTGATTTTAAATCCAAATCTTGTTTTACTGGTGTGATGGGGTATCCAGGACATGTTGGTAGAGGAGAATTGGGTTCAGATGTTGCCATATTGCCTTGATTTCTGTTAGTGACGTTCCTGCGTTTGCCTTTTGCCATCTAGATCTCACTGGTGTTAGTTTATCTTGTCAGTGCTGGACTCACCCGTGCAAGCTGCCCCTTCCCAGTTGGCCTCTGGTGCACAGCTTACCTCCTGCACTGCTTGTAGACAGTGTGCTGCTGCCCAGGCTGTTCAGATCCCAAAGCAGGCACCCGAAGGCTCCCGCTGGGGCCCGCTGGATTCACTGGAGCACACTGACTTCTCCCAGCTGGCCGCCCGGAAGCCCAGCTAGCCACTTGCAGGACTTGGAGATGTAATGCTACCGCCCAGACTGATCTGGATCCGGAAGCGGAGAGAGTAGAGCTAAGGGCTTCTGCCTGAGGCCTTGCCCCAGATTGTGTCTGTGGAGCAGATGGAGCCCGTGTGCACTCCCAGGGAGTGCAGACGGTGTATGCTACTGTGACCTCCCCTGAGTTCCGCTCACTCCGCTGGGCAGCCGATCTGCCAACCGGGCTATCGCACACAAGGTTAGCCTGGCCGCCCAGTCCCTGAGTCCAGGCAAAAGCCTGGGAGGCCAAGGTCCGAGCAAAGTTCCCCTAAGGCTTTGACTGTTAATTGGGTTTGCCAGGTGACTAGGATGGCGGGCGTGTGCGCCCGCGCTCCCTGAAAGCGCCGGGAGAGTCTGCTTTGCTAACAATCGCCTGGGCGGGTTGACTCACAGATGGCCCACCAAGCCGCCCAGTTCTTGGGGTCAGTCCTGTGCCTTTTGGGGCCTGGACCCCCGCTTTGTTAGCCTTAGGCTATGCCTGTTACAGGTCTGCCCGCCTGAGCTCTCTGTCGTCCTGCAGGCAAAATGGCGGCGGCGCGCTCGCAGGCCTGGGCAAAAAACCTCCTGGTTGGGTTGGCACCCCGATGGCCCCCCGACCCGCCCAGGGCCTGGGTGCAGGCCAACGCCCGTCGGGCTCAGACCACCGCGGTGTTGGCCTCGGATTATGTTTGTGTACCTCAGTCTGTCCGATTCCTGGAGTACGGAACCAAGATGGATCCTCCTCTCCTGACTGGTGGGAGGCCGAGTTCTGAAGTGGCCTCCGTGCAGGAAAGGCGCCGCACAACTGCAGCTGCTTGCTGTCCGGCTGGTCAGCGAAGGTCAGTGGTCGTGGGCGCAGGGCCTAACTGGTCCCTGTGACGCCTTGGTTCCACTGCTGATGGCCCTTCAGCTGGAGCAGCCACTGCTGCCAATGCTGCCGCCGCCGCCGCCGCCGCCCTTGATCTCTCCTGAATTTTTAATCTTAGACATCTTACACATTCTGACTGGTATAAGGTGAAATCTCAGGGTTGTTTTGATTTGCATTTCCCTAATGACTAATGAAGTTGGAATCCTGATGGCTTCTTCCTTAGACTTTATACAATAAGCATATTCCCAACCTTAGTATACAACCAGCATTTAGAACCAAGAACTGAACCAAGAACAAAGAACACATCAGTTACCTTGAGTGTTTCATTCTCTAGATAGTAAATATTTCATCATAAATAAGGCAGACATCATAATAAATAAGTTGGCTAAAGCACTGTAATTGTGCCTCAGAGTATTAAGCCCAGTATCCCAGGTTTTTTTTTTTTTTAAGATGCTTCTCTGCCATCTGAAGTTCTTCAGGTGAAAATTCTTTGTTTAACTCTGTACTCCATTTTTTAATAGGGTTATTTGGTTTTCTGGAGTCTAACTTCTTGAGTTCTTTATATATGTTGGATATTAGCCCTCTATCTGATGTAGGGTTAGTGAAGATCTTTTCCCAATTTATTGGTTGCCGATTTGCCCTTTTGATGGTGTCCTTTGCCTTACAGAAACTTTGTAATTTTATGAGGTCCCATTTGTCAATTCTTGATCTTAGAGCATATGCTATTGGTGTTCTGTTCAGGAACATTCCCCCTGTACCGATGTCCTCGAGGGTCTTCCCCAGTTTCTTTTCTATTAGCTTCAGAGTGTCTGGATTTATGTGGAGGTCCTTGATCCATTTGGAGTTGAGCTTAGTACAAGGAGACAAGGATGGATCAATTCCCATTCTTCTGCATGCTGACCTCCAGTTGAACCAGCACCATTTGTTGAAAAGGCTATCTTTTTTCCATTGGATGTTTTCAGCCCCTTTGTCGAGAATCAAGTGGCCATAGGTGTGTAGGCTCATTTCTGGATCTTCAGTCCTGTTTCATTGATCCGCCTGCCTGTCACTGTACCAATACCATGTACTTTTTAACCTATTCCTCTGTAGTATTGCTTGAGGTCAGAGATACTGATACCCCCAGAATTTCTTTTATTGTGGAGAATACTTTTAGCTATCCTGGGTTTTTTGTTATTCCAGATGAATTTGAGGATTGCTCTTTCTAACTCTGTGAAGAATTGAGTTGAGATTTTGATGGGTATTGTGTTGAATCTGGATATTGCTTTTGGCAAAATGGCCATTTTAACTATATTAATCCTGCCGATCCATGAGCATGGGAGGTTTTTCCATTTTTTGAGGTCTTCTTCCATTTCCTTCTTCAGAATCTTGAAGTTCTTGTCATACAGATCTTTCACATGTTTGGTAAGAGTCACCCCAAGATACTTTATACTGTTTGTGGCTATTGTGAAGGGGGTCATTTCCCTAATTTCTTTCTCAGCCTGCTTATCCTTTGAGTATAGGAAGGCTACTGATTTGCTTGAGTTGATTTATAACCTGCCACTTTGCTGAAGTTGTTTATCAGCTGTAGGAGTTCTCTAGTGGAGTTTTTTGGGTCACTTAGGTAGACTATCATATCATCTGCAAATAATGATAGTTTGACGTCTTCCTTTCAAATTTGTATCCCTTTGACCTCCTTATGTTGTATAACTGCCTACGATAGTAACTCAAGTACAATATTGAAAAGATAAGGAGAAAGGGGGCAGCCCTGTCTAGTCCCTGATTTTAGTGGGATTGCTTCAAGTTTTTCTCCATTTAGTTTGATGCTGGCTACCGGTTTGCTGTATATTGCTTTTATTATGTTTAGGTATGTGCCTTGAATTCCTGTTCTTTCCAAGACTTTAAGCATGAAAGGATGCTGAATTTTTTCAAATGCTTTTTCAGCATCCAATGAAATAACCATGTGGTTTTTTTCTTTGAGTTTGTTTATGTAGTGGATTGCATTGATGGATTTCCATATATTGAACCAACCCTGCATCCCTGGGATAAAGCCTACTTGATCATGGTGGAGGAGGTCTCTAGTGGAGTTTTTTGGGTCACTTAGGTAGACTATCATATCATCTGCAAATAAATATATAAAATATATAAAAAATATATAAAAATATATAAAAAAATACATGAGTATTTTTGCATCGATGTTCATAAGGGAAATTGGTCTGAAGTTCTCTTTCTTTGTTGGATCTTTCTGTGGTTTTGGTATCAGCGTAATTGTGGCTTCATAGAAGGAATTGGGTAGTGTTCCTTCTGTTTCTATTTTGTGTAATAGTTTGAAGAGTATTGGTGTTAGGTCTTCTTTGAAGGTCTGATAGAATTCTGCACTGAAACCATCTTGTCCTGTGCTTTTTTGGTTGGAAGACTTTCTATGACCCCCTTCTATTTCTTTAGGGTTTAGGGACTGTTTAGATGATCTATTTGGTCCTGATTTAATTTTGGTATTTGGTATCTGTCAAGGAAATTGTCCATTTCCTCCAGATTCTCCAGTTGTATTGAGTATAGGCTTTTGTAGTATAATCTGATAATTTTTTGGATTTCCTCAGTTTCTGTTATTATATCCCCCTTTTCATTTCTAATTTTTTTAATTTTGATACTTTCTCTCTGACCTTTGGTCAATCTTGTTGATCTTCTCAAAGAACCAGCTCCTGGATTCGTTATTCTTTGTATGCTTCTCTTTGTTTCCACTTGACTGATTTCAGCCCTGAGTTTGATGATTTCCTGTCTTCTACTCCTCCTGGGGGAACTGGCTTCTTTTTGTTCCAGGGCTTTCAGGTGTGTCGTTAAGCTGCTAGTGTATGCTCTCTCCATTTTCTTTTGGAGGCACTCAGGGCTATGAGTTTTCCTCTTAGGAGCTTTCATTGTGTCCCAAAGATTTGTGTATGTTGTGCCTTCATTTTCATTAAATTCTAAAAAGTCTCTGATTTCTTTCTTTATTTCTTCTTTGGCCAAGGTGTCATTGAGTAGAGTATTATTCAGCCTCCATGTGTATGTGGGCTTTCTGTTGTTTTGTTGCTATTGAAAACCACTCTTACTCCATAGTGATCTGATAGGAGGCATGGGATTAGTTCAATCTTCTTATATTTGTTGAGGTCTGTCTTGTGACCAATTATATGGTCGATTTTGGAGAAGGTACCATGAGGTGCTGAGAAAAAGGTATATTCTTTTGCTTTAGGGTGAAATGTTCTATAAATATCAGTCAAATCCAATTGGTCCAAAGCTTCAATTAGTTTTACTGTGTCCCTGTTTAGTTTCTGTTTTCCTGATCGGTCCATTGAGGAGAGTGGAGTGTTGAAGTCCCTCACAATTATTGTGTTAGGTGAAATGTGTGCTTTGAGCTTTAGTAAAGTTTCTTTTACAAATGAGGGTGCCCTTGCATTTGGCGCATAGATATTCAGAATTGAAAGTTCTTCTTGGTGGATTTTTCCTTTGACCAGCAAGAAGTGTCCCTCAGTGTCTCTTTTGATGACTTTAGTTTGAAAGTCAATTTTATCTGATATTAGAATGGCTACTCCAACTCATTTCCCGAGACCATTGGCTTGTAAAATTGTCTTCTAGCCTTTTACTCTAAGGTAGTTTTTGTCTTTGACATTTAGGTGTGTTTCCTGTATGCAGCAAAATGTAGGGTCCTGTTTCCTTATCCAGTCTGTTAGTCTATGTCTTTTTATTGGAGAATTGAGTTCATTGATGTTAAGAGATATTAAGGAATAGTGATTATTACTTCCTGTCATTTTTTGATGTTATTTTTATATTTGAGTGGTTATCTTCTTTTGGGTTTGATGAAGGAAGGTTACTATCTTGCTTTTCCAGAGTGAAGTTTCCCTCCTTGTATTGGAGTTTTCCTCCTATTATTCCTTGCAGAGCTGGGTTTGTGTAAATTTGGTTTTGTCATGGAATGTCTTGGTTTCTCCATCTATTGTGATTGAGAGTTTTGCTGGGTATAGTAGTCTTGGCTGACATTTGTGTTCTCTTAGAGTCTGCATGAGATCTGCCTAGGATCTTCTAGCTTTCATGGTCTCTGGTGAGAAGTCTGGTGTGATTCTGATAGGTCTTCCTTTATATGTTACTTGCCCTTTTTCTCTTACTGCCTTTAATATTCTTTCTTTGTTTAGTACATTTGGGGTTTTGATTATTATGTGGCAAGAGGTATTTCTGCTCAGGTCCAGTCTGTTTGGAGTTCTGTAGGCTTCTTGTATATTCATGGGCATCTCTCTCTTTAAGTTGGGAAAGTTTTCTTCCATAATTTTGTTGAAGATATTTGCTGGCCCTTTAAGTTGTAAATCTTCACTCTCATCTATGCCTATAATCCTTAGGTTTGGTCTTCTCATTGTGTCCTGGATTTCCTGATGTTCTGGGAAACAAGCTTTTTGCATTTTGCATTTTCTTTGACTGTTGAGTCAATGGTTTCTAGGGTATCTTCGGCATCTGAGATTCTTCCTTCCATCTCTTGTATTCTGTTGTTGATATTTGCATCTATGGCCCCTGATTTCTTCTCAAGGTTTTCTATCTCCAAAGTTGTCTCCCTTTGTGATTTCGTAGTTGTTTCTACTTCCGTTTTTAGATCCAGGATGGTTTTGCTCAGTTCCATCATTTGTTTGTTTGTGTTTTCCTGTAATTCTTTAAGAGATTTTTGTGTTTCCTCTTTCATGACTTCTGCCTCTTGACTCAAGTTCTCCTGCATTTCTTTAAGTTATTTTGTGTTTCTTCTTTATTGGCTTCTATCTCTTGAGCCTTATTCTCTTGCATTTCTTTAAGTGATTTTTGTGTTTCCATTACACGGGTTTCTAGCTTACTCATGTTCCCCTGTATTTCTTTAAGAGATTCATTTATGTCCTTTTTATGTTCTACTAGCAGCATCATGAACAGTGATTTTAAATCCAAATCTTGTTTTTATGGTGTGTTTGTGTAACCAGGACTTGCTGATGTTGGAGAGTTTGGTTCAGACGCTGCCAGATTGCCTAGATTTCTGTTAGTAGCATTCCTGCATTTGCCCTTTGCCATCTTGTTATCTCTGGTGTTAGTTGGTCTTGTCTCTGGCTGGTGTCTGAGCCTCCTGTGAGGCTGTAGGGCTATTTCTGCAATACTGGATGGCTGGGTTTCCCCTGTTACAGATTGCTGATGTGCTGTCCTCCTCTTGGGTGCCCTTGGAGCCCTAGTGTGCTTTGTCCCAGGTTGTCTATGTGAACCAGGCGGTACCCGTTTGCTCCTTCAGGGAGTGCTGTTGGTGTATGCTGTGGGACCTTTTCCGAGTGCTGGTCACTCTGCTGGGCAGCCGATCTCCCAACCAGGTTGGTGCACACAAGGCTAGCCTAGCTGCTGAGGCCCTGAGTCTAGGCAAAAGCCTGGCAGGCTCAGGCCCGAGCAATGACTGTTAATTGGTTCTGTCAGGTGGCCAGGATGTGGAGTGTGCGTGTGCTCCCTAAGAGTGCCGAGAGTCTGCTGGGCTAACAACCTCCTGGCTGGGTTGGCACACAGATGGCCCACCGAGCAGCCCAGGGCCTGGGGGCAGTCCAAGGCCTGTCCCGCTTAGACCCCCACGATGTTAGCCTTGTACTATGACTCTTAGCTGACTTTGCCTGCTAGACCTCTCTGTTTTCCCATAGTCAAAATGGCGGCACGCACGCCAGGCCGGGCAAACAACCTCCTGGCCGGGTTTGCACACCGATGGCCCCCCAAACAGCCCAGGGCCTGGGTGCAGGCCAACGCCCGTCGGGCTTAGACCCCCGCAATGTTGGCCTTGTGTTATATTTGTGTACCTCAGTCTGTCTGATTTCTCTGGCGCCTAAGATACAAGATGGTGGAGAGTCTCTCGTAACTGACTGGTGGGAGGCAGAGTTCTGATGTAGCTTCTGTGGAGTGAAAGGCGCTGTAAATCTGCCACCACTTGCAGCCGGGCTGGCCAGCGAAGGTCAATGTTAACGGGTGCAAGGCCTGCCTGGACCCTGTCACCTTGGTTCCACTGCTGATGGCCCTTCTGCTGGACCAGCTACTGCTGCTGCCGCTACCACCGACAAAAATATTTTTAAATTCATACTATTTTTTAATACAGAAAAAAATATTAAATTGTTGATGCATTAGTATCAAAATATTTAACTCTTATATTGCCAAACCTTTTCTTTAAAAAAAAAATCCCTTTCAAGTAAAATTTCATTACATTGCATAAAGTATCAGAGGCTGGTAAGATGGTTCGGTGGGTAATCCACGGGTTACCAAGCCTGACCGCCTGAGTGTGATCTCCAGAAGTCACATGGCAGAGGAGAAGTTGACTCTCAGTTGTCCTCTGCCATTTACATGTATACATATGCACACATGTACATTCTCAGGTGCATGTATGTATACATATACCCACAGTCAAAAAACCAAATTTTAATACTTCAATATATGAGCACTGGTGTGTTATTAGCAGAATAATACTATGTGGGTACTGTAGGAGAGTTGCATTAAAAGGCTTAAAATATTTTTCCATAATATTTTGTATGTAATGTGCTATCTGAGGAAACTGGCCTAAAAGTATAACTGAAAATCATTAACTTATTAAAGTAAGGCTGACCATGCCTTCCAAGTTGTTATACAAAACAGACAAAGCTATTCAAAGGGGGTTACATTGACACCTTATGCTGAAACTATTCCAATTGGAAACCACTTACCAACGCCCAAATAGGAACTTTCCGTTCCAACCAAAAAAAAAAAAAAATCTTTTGTTATTTCTTCAACCACAAAATAAAAACTTGTGATCGTATTCTTCCTGTAAAAGGATGAGCTGCTGTCCTCTGGCACCTTCCAAGCCACAGACTATTTAATACTCAAACACAAGACTTCAAATGTGCTAACTTCTTTGGGAATCGCTACAACACAGGTTCCGTAGATTGAAATGTGGAATGCTTTGAGCATAGTTACCATTTCTGAGTAGGAAGTGTAGAATAAATTCACAGTTGTAGAAGATACAAATTTAAAAGGCAGGACATTGTATCAATTTGTTAACTCAAGTATGAAACAAGGATTTAAGATTGCCACTAACTCCTATAAAGCATAAATCTAGTTACATTTCTCAATGTGACACAGCCAAGTTATCTGCGAAGAGTAAACTTCAATTGAGAAAATGCCTCCATAAGATTGGACCATAGGCAAGGTTATAAAGGCATGTTTGGGTTACTAATGTGTGATGGCCAAGGCCATTTTGGGAAGTACCACCCCTGAGGTCTTAGGTTGTATAAAAAGCAGGCTGAACTTTCTTATATCATGTTAAGTAAGTACGAGTCAGCAGAGTTCCTCACTTACCTCTACTTCAGTTCCTGGCTTACGTTCTAGCCCTTTAAGTTATAAGATGAAGTAAACCCTTTCTCCAAATTTCTTGGGTCATGCTAAGACACTCATTAAAATAAAAATTCCTGGAACAAGAGAAGTGAGTTTTCACTTTAAAACATCTAACAGTGAGGTAATTCTGAGTGATAGAAATTCTATTCCCAAAGACCAGATTGTTTAAAAGGGAATTTATTAATTAACCACTTCAATGCTGACACTGACAGTATCCCTTAAAGACAGGTATAAAGTTTAGGAGACATATCTTTGAATGACTGACTTCATGGTGTAAACACAGCACAAATGCACAAAGATAATTATGATATTTCTAGATGATATAAACATATGTGTCCTCCATTGTGTGCATACTCCATCACTGGCCAAAATATTATGTGCTACAGGTTTGTGTTTAGCAAGATCCAAATGCAACAGTGAGAAGGATCTGAATTCTATGGAGACAATATCTCTTTCCTCTCCTGTGTGTTGATTACATCTGCAGCTGGCTTTCCTGCTTGAAAGAAGAAAGGTCACAGAAGGTGTTGCTGACAACCTGCAGCTACAACAACTATCAATTCAGTAAGCACCACAGCAAGGGAATCTTCTTGTCCTAACCCTCCCAGGAAGAATCCAACAAGTTCTGAGTTAGTCAGCCTCAAGTTGCAGGTGACCCTATCTGTGTAAAATGCATGGAACACCAACAGTAAGGGAGGCATCGCCCACCATAGAGAAGCTAGCTTTTGCAACCATCCAGCAAACTGAAACCCTGGTATCTCCTACAATTCCTATTTTGAAACAGTGACAAGAAAGTGCTACATGGATTGAAACCAATCTCCTCCATCTGTCAAGGCAAACAAGAAAAGCTTCACTCAACCACCCAGCACAGAAATGGGAAAGATCAGTTTGGGGAGCCAAGTTGAAGTATATAATGAAGTAGATTTTCAAATATTTTACCCAGGTACATAATCATTACCACAATCATTGTTAGGACAGCTTCTTCATCCCAAGATGTCTATCATCAATGACACCAATCGACATGCTCATTGCTGTTAATATACAAAAGCCAACTCATACTCAATGTGCCAAACTTAAGTCCACACGTATGGATACAGCTGAGATACAGCCATAATTAAAGTAATATATGTTTCCATCACCTCTAAAAACTTCTCTTTGTATGGGGTTGCAATCCATGTCAGCTACTTCACAGCTACTTCAGTATTTACCCATAGAAAGAACAACAATATTGACTAACCAGAACCCGCCCCCCAGAGCTCCCAGGAACTAAACCACCAACAAAAGAGTATATATGGATGGGTCCATGGCTCCAGCTACATATGTAGCAAAGGATTGCCTTGGTCCTGTGAAGGCTTATTGCCCCAGCATAGGGGGATGCTAGAGGGATGAGGAGGAAGTGGGTGGGTCAGGGAGCACCCTCTTAGAGGCAAAGGGAAGGGGGAATGGGATGAAGGATTTGCAAAGGGGAGACCAGGAAGGGAGACAACAATTGAAATGTAAATAAATAAAATAACATTAATAAAAAAATTTGCTTCTCACCTTTGTCTATGTTTTTTGTTTGTTTATTTTTGTACTTTTGGAGCTTGGGGGTAATTGGTTAAATGGGGTGGCACTAGTCCTTGCTGTGAGATCTCTATCCTCCTAGGAAAATCATGAGTGGACAATACACTATTAACTGTTGGTACTGAAGATACAGTAGATCTCTACTTTATAGCTAAAATGATATGCACTCAATGTCTTGTTTCTCCCTGCTATCACCATTGGTAACAACCATTCTCCTCTCTGCATTTATTGGTTTCATTTGTTAGATACTTCTTACAAACATAGATCTTTCCTCCTCATCCCAAAGAAACAAAGAGGTCAGTAGGTTCTCCCATCTACAACTAGAATTCTGAATTGCCTGTCCGTGAGAACTAAGTCTAATAACAAATGATGTGAAGACTTAAATTAGCTATTAATTATAAATTATGATTTGCTCAAAGAGGTTTTTCCTCTGTACATTTAACAATACAATACCTTGCTCAATGAAACTAGTATTTTTACCTAGACCCATCCTAAGTAAAGCTCTATACTTGTTCTATTAATTTTTCTCTCCAATAATGCAGTCTAGTACAGTATCTTGGAGCCAATGCTTTAATGAGTATTTGTTGATCTGACTTGGTCTTTAATATTCTAAGAGAAAAGACCTATTTTTTTTCTTATCACTTCATTCATAAACATACCACTACCTGAGGAGAGATATAAGCTATCTGTGTCATATCAAATTTTTAAAGATATTTAGGTTTTACACTAGAAAAATAAAATTATTTCTCCTTTTTCAGATTCATTGGTAACTCAGGAATTTGGGACTTTCTTACAATACAAATAAAAATCTGAACTTCATTTTAAAGAAATAAATACTGTCTTACTTTTTTTTTAAAAATTATTTGTCTGTATATTTGTGCAGTGGCTGTAGAGGCCAGACACTGGACTGGCAGGTGTGCATGATTCCTATAACACAACTGCTGTGAGACATGCCTATGAAATGGAGACTATGTCTATTAACTGAGACTATGGTCCATCTTTTAAAAACAAAAAATTTAAGAAGATGCCATCTGGCAAAAAAAAAAAAATCCCCACTCTCTGCATTTTTCTAAGATCAAAATATGTACTGAAAGTTGCACCCTGCTCTCAAAAGTTGCATCTTGATAAATACAAGCAATCTAAGAACAAGAAGCCTAATTTTGTTGAAGCACAGTAGTCTACCTTTGTGTCAGGAAAACAAATACTGTGGGTGTGCACTGTGGGTGTGCCCTCTGGGTGTGCTTGCCTGCTTCATTTGGAATAGCTAAGTACTCTCCTGCAGAGAGAAGATGTTTTGCCTTGTCAAAAAAACTTTAAACTCTGATGATTTTCATCTTACTCCAGACCCATTTCTTACAGTGCTGGATATGGAACCTGGGTCTCACAGTCTTAACTGCTAAACCATCTCTCTAGTCCCTTTTACTTTTGGGGTATTTTTGATATTGTTTGTAGATAACTTTGTAACACTGATATCAAATGCAAATTGTACTTATTTACTGCGATTCCCAATAAAATAGCAACAGTTGTGAAACCTTTTATGTTTTTAGTTTTAGTAAAGCCCGTTTATAATTCACAGCTAACACAATACACCAAATATTCTTTCACCAATTACTTGTACTTCTAAGTGGCTTGCAGGTGCTTTTTTTTTCTAAAGCTCAATTTCATTTTCTTCCTTGAATCTATCAACTGAAATCTTTCTCCCCTTGAGAGATCAAGTTTAGACTGATGAATGAATGTATTTATTCTAATTCATTTATAGAAGTTGAAGCCATATTGAACACTCAATTATATCAGTTAACAGCTTTTCCCAAAACTCATAAAACTGTGTTAACAGATAAATTTTACACATAAGAGCATTGAAGAAATAAATGGCCTGGTTATGAATTTGCAAGAGGAGAAAACAGCAGAAACATGAGAAGTAGGTTACTATTCAGATTATAGCATCACTAAGATGGTAAATGCAAAACACAGCAGGCCTGACATGTTAAACTTTACTTTACCTTTCAACTTTCTAATATAGTAATAACTCAGAGATTGATAGAACCATTTCAAAATACATTTTACTCTTTCTTATGTCTTAACAAATATGTTCTGTTTTAGGCTTCTTTTCTTAGCAAATGGTTTCACATACTATATATAGTCCTGTGAATTATTCTACACCAACAAGTTAAACAGTCGAAAAATGCAAGTGGGTCATTAAAAATCTTATTTTCCTTTGATGGTATTACAGTTCCAATCCATGACTCTATAGATAGAATTCTAATCAAATGTTTAACTGCTTAGTGTCATAACCTATGATTCACATTTTATTTCCAAACATCCGTGGGTACCAGTAAGTGAAATGCTGATATCAACATATAACCCATCACAGTTATACCAGTGAGCATACACATACTCAAGAAAACTCATAACCAGGACACTTCCTTCAATGCTCTGTGTAAAATGAGCTACAATCTTAATTGCTTTTGTTCTCCATAATACTAATGCAAAGCTCTATAGTACTCTGGAGGGCAAGAGAAGGGGACTTGTCTTGCTTTTTTTTTTCCAAAAATATCATTTGAAGTTCATTTTATTCCATGTGGCCTCTCCTGAAAGTTCTAAATTTGAAGAGAGCAGCCCATTTATTTAGGTGGTTTCTAACACATTTGAGAAGTCAGAAGTCGGTGCATAAAGAAAAGCACTGGAAGGCTTTTAAAGTTTTAAGTCAAGCACTTTGCCTTTACCTCTGTGGGCTTCAAGCAGAATAGTAATGAGGCAATCTGAAGCTTATTCACTGGGGTCCAAGCACTGGAAAATGCATTTCCCGAAAGAGAAGCAACACAAACCATGCTGCCTGCAGACCTGAATCATGTAGTCATTTCTACAAAGTTTGCCTAACCCATCCCAAACTAAAGCTGAAGGCTTCAGGCTATTTCACCATTGCTCTTTAAATGTCATCTTATACTCTTGTTACTAGGTAGCCCAGAGTGGCAGCTTTTAAATACTACAACCCAAATGCAATTCTTAAGAATCAACAGTTATTTTTCATCTTTCATAAATTGATACAGTGCTCAAAGAGAGTGTTGGCCTTTGCTCCTCTCCATCCAAACCTAATGCCTGTAACAGCAGTCTCACCTGACTTTTACAAAATTACATACAATGCTAATAAGCTCTCCCAGCTGTTTCCAAATACCCAGGGACTAAATCATTATACTTCTGTTGCTACATAGTGCTAGGGATTGAACCCAGATCCCTCACAAATCAGTCAAGCACTGTACCAATAAGCTACAATCCTGGCACTGAACAGGCATCTCAGAGTCTACTTCTCATCTATAAGGTAGTAACAGCTCTGCACTCACTGTTCCATCAGAAGGACAGGTTTCTGGACAATGAATAGTTAAAGACTAAGACCCTGCAAAGGGCTGAGATAGCACAGCAGGTGGGGAATCTGCCACAGCTGTTCATCATTTTCCATTTAGTCCCTCCATCTTAATCCTCAGAAACTCCCACACCTGTCTGATCTCATATTCCTACTTTCCAGTCTTCCTTTCCTTTCCTTGTCTCTTCCAGGATGTTACAGAGCAAGAAAACTGAAGCAATATAGAATCAATTATTCTTCCTCTGCTTCCACACTAACCCCACCCTGTTTCAAATCATGATACTATCATTTTGTGAGAAATTATATACAAAACATGAGACAAAAAAAATCACATAAAACAAAATAGAGTATACATGTGTCTGTAGTCTATCCACATCCTTAAATACAAAGCTTCAGAACAAACTTAGTCCAAGATGAAAAGCATCCACTGTTTGCAAACTGGGATACTAGCATGGAAAGCCAGAACTGTGGCTCAAAGATATCATATACTTTGGGTCAGTGCTAGATGAAACAAGATAAAAGATGTGTGTGTGTGTGTGTGTGTGTGTGTGTGTGTGTGTGTGTGTGTGTGTGTTTGTGTGTGTGTGTGTGTGTGTGTACCCTGTTTTGACCCAAAGTCAAGGTTATTCTACCTTTGAAATATAGTATCCTTAATAAAAAGCAGAGTCTTTAAGACTCTTATTAAGAGAACAAAAGAAAAGGTTGATGAGGGGTGTGAAGAGCAGATGTAGAAGAGACAGAAGAGAAGGGTGAAATATATTTAACAGAAAAAACTCTCAGAAAGACTGAAGAACAGAACAGGCTAGAGAACAGACAGGTTTGAGAAGTATAACTCTAGTAAACAAAGGGAAGGAAAATAAAGAAATGGGAAAAACACTGCTGGAGGAGTAGGGGGAGAGGAGAGAAAAAGGGGAGGAAGAAGGGAAAGAGGGGAAGAGGCTGGGGGAAGGAGAGTGCATCAAGAGAAGCCCTTCCATGAACAAACCAGGAGGGGATTGTGTGGAATCGAGGGCACCTGAGAGACTAAAAAGAGATTACAGACAATCAGTGAAGGGCCAGGTGGAAGAAAACAGGAGCACAGATTAAAGAAATTCATATAAAAGCAGGGAGCCCCAGTACTAATGCTTCAGACCAGCAATTTGAAACCCCAGTGACACAATTAATTTGTTTAAAAGAAAACTCAATACAGAAAAGCAATGAATTTTTGGAGGAGGAAAGAATTGAGTCAGGGGAAGTTGAGGTGCCATTTGTGGAGGCTTTGGAGGGCACAGGAAAAAAATCTCTCACCGTTATTAAGAGCAATGGCAGACAAAATGGTCATCAAAAGTTGAAATGGTCTTTTAAAATGCTTGAGGATTTTTAAAAACTGCACTTACTGATCATTCCAACATGCAGCAGAAGGTTTTAAAAAATTGCTATGTTACTGCATACCCAAAGTACGGGTTTGTTAAATATTTATTAATAGAGTGAATTTACTTATTTATTAATGCTGTAAAACAGCATCTTGAGTTATAAGACATTTGAAATTCTGCAATTAAGTTGTGGTTAATATTTTTAGTTAATATATAAAACAATGGATTTCATCATGACATTTTCATGCATAAGTATCATTGCATCTGGCTCTGAGTCACCTTTCTCTGTTCTTCCCCAGCCTTTGCTGGGTCTGCTCTTCACAACGCCCCACTTCTGCTTCCATTCCACCTACACACGTGTGTCTACTGTTAGATATAGACGCCACTCACCAGCAAAAAAAAAAAAAAAAAAGACACCATCTTTTCCATCTAAAAGTTACCTCCTGAGTTGCAGGCTAAAAAGAGCATTTTTTAAGGGCTGGATCTCATAGTCTTCTGCAGACTTTCAGACAGAAGTGTATGTGCAGATTTGAAGTATCAGTGGGAAACTGGGCTGCGCAGACATGATGTGCTTGGTTACTCACTGTCTAAAAAGTTGTTGTCTTCACATC
This sequence comes from Apodemus sylvaticus, assembly GCF_947179515.1. Classification (NCBI taxonomy): domain Eukaryota; kingdom Metazoa; phylum Chordata; class Mammalia; order Rodentia; family Muridae; genus Apodemus; species Apodemus sylvaticus. The sequence goes on from NC_067483.1 coordinate 50,363,975, forward strand.
AAATGCTGGGGCTAGGTCCATGAGGCAAGAAGGCAGGAGTTAAAACAGGAACCTGAATAGAAAGCATGGAATCAAAAGTAAAAAAAAAAACAAAAAATGAGAACACAAATCAACTAAAGTTGGTACACATGAGAATGGGCAGAAATAAGTGCACACACATCTCTCACCATGTCCAACTCAAAGAAGCATGCCTTCCGGAGCTGGTTTCCATTCCCATGCAAGCAAATACACCACTGGAAAGGCTAAAGGAGAACCCAGAGATGTTACTGGTCATAGAACGGAATCTTGTGGCACTAAGGCCAACAAGGAGATGAGAAACTCCGTTACCAAAGCACCTGCCCCAGCCCTTGGAAAGCCAAAATGGGCATGGCTTCACATCTGCCTCCCTAACTCTAGCATAAAAGGGTGGAGGGAATTCTAAGAAAGGAAGCCCAGCAGGGCCAAATTAGAAAAGTATGGTTCTCTTCTGTGAGTTTGAGGACCGACCTTTCTGAAAGCCAGAGCTTATCCTTCCAGCAGCACCCTTCCCCCAGTGTTCCCTGCAACAGTTGACTGAAGCCATTGAACAAGGGGCCTTACAAGGTCCCTTGCTGTCACAACAGCACCCTCTGTAGCCATTTGTATCACAGTCACTCCCTCTGATTCTGTTAAACCTCCCAACTCACTCATTTCTCCACCATGCCCACTTGTTAAAATAAGACCACCCACAGCTAAATCCACCTCAGTTCCTACAGCTGCAAGGCAGGAGCACACCTGAAATCACTACATGCTGTTTTCTGGCCTTAATCTAAAGTTCACAGTCCCACTAAGTTCACTCAACTCAAGGGATTTGTGAGACAGAATTGTACTGTTTCTCAGATTTGTTTCATACTCACGATCCCCCTGCCTCAGTTTCCCAAGTGTTGGCAGATTGAGTGTCAGAACACACAGTCTCAAGTAAATTTTTAGTAATCTCCAGAAGCCCTCATTTATTTCCCTAGTTCATTCTAGAAGATTCCTGGGTGTGCCATCACCCACTTTACCATTTCATGTTTTCTACTGAAATTTCAAACACATGTTCCCCACTTTCATGCTTAGCTTTATGATGGTGCTACCTAATTACATCAGTGGCAGGTCCATCTCTGTATAACAAAGCATGAAAACAAGGAGCTTAAAGCAAATAAAAACAACAATGGAAACTACTTTATTCTAACCACCACTGTGTGACTTGATACATTGGGCTTACATTGTCCTCAGATGGGCTGGTTCACCGATGTGTAAGAGTTTCACCTGAGGCTGTCAGATAGCCACAGAGCTCTTCTACGTAATATACACCAGGATGCACAGCAACAGTGGAAGATCCAGGGCCTTTTGGAGCCTAGGATGAGAACTCATCTCTTATACTGTGTTATACGGGTAGGACACTTAAAAGGACTTATGGAAATAGACTCAGTTGCTTATGGAGAGGACAATTTATGACTACATTTACAAATTAACCCAAGGTTTGATTAACCATAAACGAGCCTGTTGGACATCAGTGGGAAGATTAGCGCTTGGGCCTGGGAGGGTTCGATGCCCCAGTACAGGGGGATGCCAGGGCAGGAAGGGGGAGTGGGTGGGAGCAGGTGGGTGGGTGGGGGGCACCCTTTTAGAGGCAGGGGGAAAAGGGATTGGATAGGGGTTTCTGGAGGGAAGACCTGGAATGGGGATAACATTCGAAATGTAAATAAAGAAAATATCCAATAAAAGAAAAAATAGAAAATTAAAAAAATTAAAATTAAAAAAAGTAAAAGAGCCAATGTATCATCCATAGTAAGAGAAAAGAACCAAAAAACAAAGACGATATTTTCACTAGTAATCTTATGCAAATATGGCTCATAATTAGTTGTCCAATATTCGTGATACAGTTTTAACCATCATATTGTATACTATAGCTTTTCTGAGGAAGGATGTCAGTATTCTGCAATTCATAGGCCAAATGCAGAATGTAAAGACAGCTTTTATAAATAATTAAAAAAATCATTTTTTTAATTGGAAGGCTGTTCATTCACTTAGGTATTTTCCTTGGCTATTTCCAGTAGAGCAGTGGTGTATGTTATACCACAAATTATGTGATTAACAAAGTCTAAAGTATTTCATGCCTGGCCTTATTAAAAAGAAAAAGAAAAAGGTTCCAACCAGTTCACCAGTAAGTGACATTTTTAAGTCTAACACCAACAGACACACTGTCCATTATTCAAATCCTAAAAGACAGTGCAAAAGAACTGAGTCCACAGAGCCACGGCTTATGGTTGCTGCTGTCTGCGTTGGAAAGCCTTGCTCTCGCAGGCATTGCTCATTCCTATACATGACATAGTTCCCATAGCAGAACAAACTCCCCTTTGCAGAGAACACAGTGTAAAAACAGCACTAGGAACTAAGGGATGTAGAAGACCTCTTTGTCCTTCAATATAAAACTAGTTAACAATATTGAAGAGAGTGAAAACCTGAACACAGTTCTTAGGCATTATTGTAATCAGAGGCATGATTCAAAAAGTTAAAAGATGACCCAGAGGCTGTACTTTTAGCAAGTACTCCAATAAGGTTGCATAGTGAGTTCATATTATATTTATGTACAATCTTGCTTTGAGAAACTCTGAACTAAATGGGCTAAGAAATAAAAAAGTAAATAGGCTTTAGTTAACCATGACTTTTCTTTCTTTACTTTCTAGAGAAAAAATTTCTCTATTCTCTATATTTTGATATGTTAGAAAAATATCCAATAGTAATATACTCATTATTATATATTAGTAATATATCATTCCTCAATTTTTATTTAGGATTTAATTTTAAAAAGCCATCATTAAGCGTTTTAGATTCAATTCTTTAAAATCACATTATTTAATTTCTGTTTCATAAATCCTTCCTGGGAAAATACGAGCAAATATCTCTTTACTATACACAGGGTTCCAAGGACAGGCCAAAGCATTAATTGCAACCAAATCCAGTGTAGTGAACCATGAGTTTATTGAGCTAATTTATGGAGTGTGCATAGTTATGGATGTGTATGTAGACACCACCACCACCAGTCATACAACTAGAAAGTCTTGGCTACAATGGATGCTACCTAGCACACGGGTGTATACATGAGGTTCTTTCTTCAGTTACTCCTCCACTCTCCATATAGTCTTGTACCCTAGAAGGCCAAGAGGCCGTGTGAAGCTGGGGCTGAAGCATACATATTTAGCAAAAATGCACAGAGGAGAGTGACTTAAATTGCAGATGAAAGTCCACTGATCCTCCCTACCCCTTTCTTCTATTCAGGAATGTCAACAGGCCTGACTCTGGGAGCCTTTTGTAAGAAGACATGGCTGCTCAAAGGACTATGTAATGAATGTGTAATGTTTGTTATTCTTAGAGGACAGCCATCCTTGTACTTTTTCTGACAATATTAATTGTATTTTTTCTTTAAGATTTTTTTTTTGTGTATGTGTGTGTGTGTGTACATGTGTGATGATGTGCGTGATGATCCCTGCAAAGGCCAAAAGAGGATATCAGATCTCCTGGAGCTGGAGTTTGAGGTGTTTGCGATTTGCCCAGCAAGGGTGCTGGGAACCAAAATGTGATCCTTTAAAAGAGCAGCAAGTACTAAGCTCAACTCCAAATGGATCAAGGACCTCCACATAAAACCCGACACACTGAAACTAATAGAAAAGAAACTGGGGAAGACCCTTGAGGACATGGGCACAGAGGAAAAGTTCCTGAACAGAACACCAATAGCTTATGCTCTAAGATCAAGAATTGACAAATGGGACCTCATAAAATTGCAAAGTTTCTGTAAGGCAAAGGACACTGTCAAAAGGACAAAACGTCAACCAACAGATTGGGAAGGGATCTTCACCAACCCTAAATCTGACAGAGGGCCAATATCTAATATATACAAAGAACTCAAGAAGGTAGAACCCAGAGAACCAAATAACCCTATTAAAAAGTGGGGTACAGAGCTAAACAAAGAATTTTCACATAAAGAACTTCGGATGGCTGAGAAGCACCTTAAGAAATGTTCAACATCATTAATCATTAGGGAAATGCAAATCAAAACAACCCTAAGATTTCAACCTCACACCAGTCAGAATGGCCAAGGTCAAAAAATCAGGAGACAGCAGGTGTTGTCAAGGATGTGGAGAAAGAGGAACACTCCTCCACTGCTGGTGGGATTACAAGATGGTGCAACCACTTTGGAAATCAGTCTGGCGGTTCCTCAGAAATCTGGGCATGACACTACCGGAGGACCCTGCTATACCTCTCCTGGGCATATACCCAGAGGATTTCCCCCGAATGCAATAAGGACACATGTTCCACTATGTTCATAGCAGCCTTATTTGTAGTAGCCAGAAGCTAGAAAGAACCCAGGTGTCCCTCAAAGGAGGAATGGATACAAAAAATGTGGTATATTTACACAATGGAGTACTATTCAGCCATTAGAAACAATGAATTCATGAAATTTTTAGACAAATGGATGGAGCTGGAGAACATCATCCTAAGTGAGGTAACCCAGTCTCAAAAAATCAATCATGGTATGCACTCACTGATAAGTGGATATTAACCTAGAACCTTAGAATACCCAAGACACAATCCACTTATCAAATGATGTCCAAGAAGAAGGAAGGAGTGGCCCCTGTTTCTGAAAATGCTCAGTGCAGCAATGTAGGGGAATACCAGGACAGGGAAGTGGGAAGAGGTAGATGGGGAAACAGGGGGAGGAAAGTGGGCTTATAGGACTTTCGGGGAAGGGTGATCCAGGAAAGGGGAAATCATTTGAAATGTAAATAAAGAATATATCGAATAAAAAAATGAAAGAAAAAAGAAAAAGAAAGAGCAGCGAGTGCTCTTCCCTGCTTCATCCCCAGTCCCATCATCATTTAAAATCATTAACATATTGAACATTATTGATGTCCTGGAAAACCCATTTTTTTTCTTTTTTTTTTATTCGATATAATTTATTTACATTTCAAATGATTTCCCCTTTTCTAGCCCCCCCCCCCACTCCCCGAAAGTCCCGTAAGCCCCCTTCTCTTCCCCTGTCCTCCCTCCCACCCCTTCCCAGTTCCCCGTTCTGGTTTTGCCAAATACTGTTTCACTGAGTCTTTCCAGAACCAGGGACCACTCCTGCTTTCTTCTTGTATCTCATTTGATGTGTGGATTATGTTTTGGGTATTCCAGTTTTCTAGGTTAATAACCACTTATTAGTGAGTGCATACCATGATTCACCTTTTGAGTCTGGGTTACCTCACTTAGTATGATGTTCTCTAGCTCCATCCATTTGCCTAAGAATTTCATGAATTCATTGTTTCTAATGGCTGAATAGTACTCCATTGTGTAGATATACCACATTTTTTGTATCCACTCTTCTGTTGAGGGATACCTGGGTTCTTTCCAGCATCTGGCAATTATAAATAGGGCTGCTATGAACATAGTAGAGCATGTATCCTTATTACATGGTGGGGAATCCTCTGGGTATATGCCCAGGAGTGGTATAGCAGGATCTTCTGGAAGTGAGGTGCCCAGTTTTCGGAGGAACCGCCAGACTGCTTTCCAGAGTGGTTGTACCAATTTGCAACCCCACCAGCAGTGGAGGAGTGTTCCTCTTTCTCCGCACCCTCTCCAACACCTGCTGTCTCCTGAATTTTTAATCTTAGCCATTCTGACTGGTGTAAGATGAAATCTTAGGGTTGTTTTGATTTGCATTTCCCTAATGACTAATGAAGTTGAGCATTTTTTAAGATGCTTCTCCGCCATCCGAAGTTCTTCAGGTGAGAATTCTTTGTTTAACTCTGTACCCCATTTTTTAATAGGGTTGTTCGGTTTTCTGGAGTCTAACTTCTTGAGTTCTTTATATATATTGGATATTAGCCCTCTATCTGATGTAGGATTGGTGAAGATCTTTTCCCAATTTGTTGGTTGCCGATCTGTCCTCTTGATGGTATCCTTTGCCTTACAGAAACTCTGTAACCTTATGAGGTCCCATTTGTCAATTCTTGCTCTTAGAGCATACGCTATTGGTGTTCTGTTCAGAAACTTTCTCCCTGTACCCATGTCCTCAAGGGTCTTCCCCAGTTTCTTTTCTATTAGCTTCAGAGTGTCTGGCTTTATGTGGAGGTCCTTGATCCATTTGGATTTGAGCTTAGTACAAGGAGACAAGGATGGATCAATTTGCATTCTTCTGCATGCTGACCTCCAGTTGACCCAGCACCATTTGTTGAAAAGGCTATCTTTTTTCCATTGGATGTTTTCAGCCTCTTTGTCGAGGATCAAGTGGCCATAGGTGTGTGGGTTCATTTCTGGATCTTCAATCCTGTTCCATTGATCCTCCTGCCTGTCACTGTACCAATACCATGCAGTTTTTAACACTATTGCTCTGTAGTATTGCTTGAGGTCAGGGATACTGATTCCCCCAGATTTTCTTTTGTTGCTGAGAATAGTTTTAGCTATCCTGGGTTTTTTGTTGTTCCAGATGAATTTGATAATTGCTCTTTCTAACTCTGTGAAGAATTGAGTTGGGATTTTGATGGGTATTGCATTGAATCTGTATAGTGCTTTAGGCAAAATGGCCATTTTAACTATATTGATTCTACCGATCCATGAGCATGGGAGGTTTTCCCATTTTTTGAGGTCTTCTTCCATTTCCTTCTTCAGAGTCTTGAAGTTCTTGTCATACAGATCTTTCGCATGTTTGGTAAGAGTCACCCCAAGATACTTTATACTGTTTGTGGCTATTGTGAAGGGGGTCATTTCCCTAATTTCTTTCTCAGCCTGCTTATCCTTTGAGTATAGGAAGGCCACTGATTTGCTTGAGTTGATTTTGTAGCCTGCCACTTTGCTGAAGTTGTTTATCAGCTGTAGGAGCTCTCTAGTGGAGTTCTTTGGGTCACTTAGGTAGACGATCATGTCGTCTGCAAATAATGATAGTTTGACTTCCTCCTTTCCAATTTGTATCCCTTTGACCTCCTTATGTTGTCGAATTGCCCGAGCTAGTACCTCAAGTACAATATTGAAAAGATAAGGAGAAAGGGGGCAGCCTTGTCTGGTCCCTGATTTCAGTGGGATTGCTTCAAGTTTCTCTCCGTTTAGTTTGATGCTGGCTACCGGTTTGCTGTATATTGCTTTTACTATGTTTAGGTATGGGCCTTGAATTCCTGTTCTCTCCAAGACTTTAAGCATGAAAGGATGCTGAATTTTGTCAAATGCTTTTTCAGCATCCAATGAAATGACCATGTGGTTTTGTTCTTTGAGTTTGTTTATGTAGTGGATTGTGTTGATGGATTTCCGTATATTGAGCCAACCCTGCATTCCCGGGATAAAGCCTACTTGATCATGGTGGATGATCGTTTTGATGTGTTCTTGGATTCGGTTGGCAAGAATTTTATTGAGTATTTTTGCATCGATGTTCATAAGGGAAATTGGTCTGAAGTTCTCTTTCTTTGTTGGATCTTTGTGTGGCTTTGGTATCAGCGTAATTGTGGCTTCGTAGAAGGAATTGGGTAGTGTTCCTTCTGTTTCTATTTTGTGGAATAGTTTGAAGAGTATTGGTGTTAACTCTTCTTTGAAGGTCTGGTAGAATTCTGCACTGAAACCATCTGGTCCTGTGCTTTTTTTGGTTGGAAGACTTTCTATGACTCCTTCTATTTCTTTAGGCTTTATGGGACTATTTAGATGGTCTAGTTGGTCCTGATTTAATTTTGGTATTTGGTATCTGTCAAGGAAATTGTCCATTTCCTCCAGATTCTCCAGTTGTGTTGAGTACAGGCTCTTGTAGTAGGATCTGATGATTTTTTGGATTTCCTCAGTTTCCGTTGTTATGTCTCCCTTTTCATTTCTAAGTTTGTTAATTTGGATACTTTCTCTGTGCCCTTTGGTCAGTCTGGCTAAGGGTTTATCTATCTTGTTGATTTTCTCAAAGAACCAGCTCCTGGTTTTGTTGATTTTTTGTATGGTTCTCTTTGTTTCTACTTGATTGATTTCGGCCCTGAGTTTGATGATTTCCTGCCTTCTACTCCTCCTGGGTGAAATAGCTTCTTTTTGTTCCAGGGCTTTCAGGTGTGTCATTAAGTTGGTAATGTATGCTCTCTCCATTTTCTTTTTGGAGGCACTCAGGGCTATGAGTGGAAAACCCATTTCTAATTCTTACTCTCTCCCTAGGCTCTCCACAGAACATTATATGCTGAAGTTTCTCATAAGCAAATGTTAAGAATCTTGATATCAATACATATGTTCACCTTATATAGTGTTTAATAGTTTTATATATGTATGTGTGTATAAGGTTGATTCAAATTTACAAAAACAATTCAGTGCTGCAGAAGGTTAAATGAAATTAAAAGTCGAATATGGCAAGCCCAGTATGTGTGTGCACTCATACAAAGGCAGCAGGACCATGGAAATGGGATGGGTTAGGGTAACTATTCTTTTCTATATTTCCAAAGTTCCAATCTGTGATTTTTTTTCTATTTAGATTCATACAACGAAGTCTTTAAAATCAATTTCAAGTGTTCACAAGTAATGCTTGGGTAATAAAAATGGATACAAATCAATCAAAAAATATTGTATCCACCTTTACTAGCGACCTATACAAAAGCCAGAAAGAAGAGTATAATTGACATGAACGGAGGAAATACTGTTTTTCCCTGTTAAATGAATGAACACATTTAGGGTTACATTTCACTATCATTCCAATTTGATGTGACTCTATCATTTGGATGTTGCTAGTGTATTATAATGACAACTTGGGCTGTCAGCTCACTGGTGAGTAACTAAGAGGCCATACTGAATGTTTTCTATTATCAAAAATAATGTTAAAAAAGAAGTATGTAGAAGTAAAGAATTTCCTACAGTCCATTCGAAAGCACAGATTCACAAGGACCAGAAGAGTTGCTTGTTTTCCAGTCTTTGCACTTACATAGCACCTTAAAGATCACTTCAATCTCATGAAAAGAAGAAGCATTGAACTGTCCCTAGATGAACCCAATCAACCTGAACTCAGAAGAAGCACAGGGAAGACCGTGTCCCAGATATTTAATAGAAAATATTAAATTTCATTGTTTTTTTTTTTTGCATTGCTTCCGTGGAGTGCTCTGGCCCACTGCATTAAAGCATCCTCTGTCATAAAGAGATGTCACACCTGCAACAGGCAGCAGAACATGAGTACTGGTCGTCCACTTGCTTTCTCCTTTTTATCTCTTCTGAGACTGCACCACCAGTAAGAATAGGTTCCCACTCAAGTTAAACCTCTCAAAAGCACTCTTGCTGACACACTCAAAGGTATGAGTCCTGTCCTATTCTAAAGCCTATCAAGTTGTCAATTAAGATTAATCATCACCTAAGCCCAAGGCCTCACTTTGTATAGTTGGTTGTTGTCTACTTGTGTACTCACATGCACAGATGCCACAAAAAAAAAAAAAAAAAAACCTAGTGATTTCCAGGAAAGGCAACAATGAGCTATGTACACATCAAGAAGAAAGTGGACAGAAGGCCCCAAGAAGAGGGACATAGATTTCCAGCAAAATGTCCCTGAATACATGTACAAGCAATGGCAGAAGTAAGTAATGGCACTCTCAAAGTCTTTGCACGCATTATTTCCTGTAATTTCACCAACACAAACTCTGGTTGGGGAAAGCATTGTATTAAATCGTTAGAAAAATATAGAAGCAGGATTTAGGAGCAAATCTGATTTCTATCTCGAGTCCTTTGTTTTGATTCAAATAAGTGCAGTGGAGCATTCCTAATCCAAAACTGCCAAACAAAACTTCAAGCCCTGACCTGACTCCCCAGGTAGGAAACATATGCTATGGGGTTCTGTTTTTTTGTACAAAATAATTTGTTTAAATATTGGACAGAATTACTCATAGTGATTAAGAAGTCATAAGAAAATTTCATTTTAGAAAGTAAGCCTCATTCCAAAATATGCGAAATTCATCTTTGTAAAAAGTATGAAATTCTACTTATCATTTATGATAAGAGATCATCAGCCAAAGACAGTGACTCCTACTTCTCAAAGATCTTAGTCATTTAGCACTCTAAAATCTTTGCCAGCTTTCCAATACCTTCTTCTAACCCTTCCTTATTTCTTCCCTCCTTCCTCTTCCTCTCTCATTTTACAGTGTTCCTTATTTAATCCTGCTGGGCAGTGATCCTCCTGCCCTGGTTCGGTGAGTGCTGGGATGGCAGGCAAGGGTCATCACATCGGAATTTCTGAACTGTTCCTGTGAGATGCCTTCATAAGCTCTTTGGTGCTTAACAAATGAATCTTGTTTTCCTTTCCTCCTTGTCCATAATTCCTCCTCAGTGAAGTTTCCGTTTTGCAGCTAAAGTGGAATCCTAGGCTGAGAAACATAACATGCTCTCACTGAAAACTGAGTAATGAGAGTTGACATTCGCATGTGATCTTAATACATTTTAACATATAGCTCCTAAGCACGTCAGTCCGGCTGGTAGTGGAGACAGCTATGGTCTGAAGCTGGAGAAGCATCATGCGCGTTTCCCTGACTAAGAGGTTTCCTAAGCCCTAGGACTTACAATAAAATCAAACTGTCCCCAGAAGACCAAGTTCACCGCAACTGTATGGATGTTTTCCTTAAACTGCTGTGGCATTGAAACACAGAGCTCCCTTTCCTCTGGCAGCAGCCTTCAGGTGAGCCACGATGGGTGCATACAAATACATCCAGGAGCTATGGAGAAAGAAGCAGTCCGATGTGGTGCGCTTTCTTCTGCAATACCGCCAGCTCTCTGCCCTGTACAGGACTTCCTGCCCCACCCGGCCTGATAAAGCAAGGAAGACTGGAATACAAGGCTAAGCAAGGTTATGTCGTTTACAGGATTCGTGTCTGCCGTGGTGCTCGCAAACACCTGGTTCCTACGGGTGCAACTTACAGCAAGCCTGTCCACCATGGTGTTAACCAGCTGAAATTTGCCGGAAGCCTTCAGTCTGATTGTGAGGAGAGAGCTGGGCGCCATTGAGGGGCTTTGAGAGTCCTGAATTCCGACTGGGTTGTTGAAGATCCCACACATAAATGGTTTGAGGTTATACTCATTGATCCATTCCAAAGCTATCAGAAGAAATCCTGACACCCAGTGGATCACCAAAGCAGCCCACAAGCACAGAGAGATGCATGGGTTGACATCTGCTTGCCGAAAGAGCCTTGGCCTCAGAAAGGGCCACAAGTTCTTGCCCTGCAGCCTGCAGCCCTCCAGTTCCACCATTACCAGTAATACACATTATATTTGTAAAGATGAAAAAAGAAACAAATAAACAAACAAATATAGAGCTTTTCTGAGTTGATTAGGCCAAAAGAGCCCCACATCTTTGAATAGGACATTTAGAAGTAGGTTTTCTTTGCTCTTCTGCCCTTGTAATAATATAAAGAATAGTATTCCTCACCTCTGGAAGATCTGATGATAAAGCAAGCATATTCAATAAATCTGACTATGCCTCAGCTTTAGACTTACCAGCTTTTAGAGCTATAAGAAATGGTATTCTTTTTTTTTTTTTAATTAGATATATTCTTTATTTACATTTCAAATGTTGTCCCCTTTCCTGGTTCCCCTCCACCCTCCAGGAAAATCCCATAAGCCATCTCCTCTCCCCCTGTTCCCAATCAACCCTCTCCCGCTTCCCTGTCCTGGTATTCCTCTACACTGCAGCATCAAGACTTTCCAGGACCAGGGGCCTCTCCTCCCTTTGATGTCCAACAAGGCCATCATCTGCTGCCTATGAGTCTGGAGTGATGGGTAACTCCATGTGTACTATCTGGTTGATGGTTTTGTCCCTGGGAGCTCTGGGAGTACTGGGTGGTTCATATTGTTGCCCTTCGTATGGTGCTGCAAACCCCTTCAACTCCTAGGGTCCTTTCTCTGGCTCCTCCATTGGGGATCCTGTGCTCAGTTCAAGGGCTGGCTGAGAGTGTCCCCCTTTGTATTTGTCATGCACTAGCAGAGCCCCCCAGGTCACAGTTATATCCAGCTCCAGTCAGCAAGCACTTGTGGGCATCGACAATACTGTCTGGGTTTTCCAACTGTATATGGGATAGATCCCAAGGTGTGGTAGTCTCTAGATGGTCTTTCCCTCAGATTATGCTACACATTTTGTCTCTGCATCTCCTTCTGTGGGTATTTTGTTCCCCCTTCTAAGAAGGACCAGAGTATCCATACTTTGTTCTTTCTTCTTCTTGGGCATCATTTGATATGTGAATAGTTTCTTGGGTATTCTGAGCTTCTGGGCAAACATCCAATTATCAGTGAGTACATACCATGTGTGTTTTGTGATTGGGTTACCTCACTCAGGATGATATTTTCCAGTTCCACCCATTTACCTAAGAATTTAATGAATTCATTGTTTTTAATATCTGAGTAGTATTCCACTGTGTTAATATACCACATTTTCTGTACCCATTCTTCTGTTGAAGGACATCTGGGTTCTTTCCAGCTTCTGGCTATTATAAATAGGGCTGCTATGAACATAGTGGAGCATATATCCTTATTACATTCTGGGGAATCCTCTGGGTATATGCCCAGGAGTGGTATAGCAGGGTCCTCTGGTAGTATTATACCAAGTTTTCTGAGGAACCACGAAACTGATTTCCAGAGTGGTTGTACCAGCTTGCAATCCCACCAGCAGTGGAGGAGTGTTCCTCTTTCTCCATATCCTTGCCAGCACCTGCTGTCTCCTGAGTTTTTAACCTTAGCCATTCTGACTGGTGTGAGGTGAAATCTCAGGGTTGTTTTGATTTGCATTTTCCTGATGACTAAGGATATTGAACATTTCTTTATCTACTTCTCAGCCATTCAATATTCCTCATGTGAAAATTCTTTGTATAGCTCTGTACCCCGTTTTTTTCTGTACTTTTTTAAATTTTCTAAATTCTTTGTTTACATTCCAAATGCTTTCCCCTTCCCCAGTTCCCCCCTCCCCATATGTCCCATAAGCCCTCTCCTCTCCACCCATTCTCCAATCACCTCCCTCCTTTTCTCTTTCCTGGTACTCCCCTAAAATGCTGGATCAAGCCTTTCCAGGATCAGGGCCCTCTCCTTACTTCTTCATGGGAGTCATTTGATATGCTAATTGTGTCTTGGGTATTCAGAGCTTCTGGGCTAATTAATATCCACTTATCAGTGATTGCATTCCATGTGTGGTGTTTTGTGATTTGGTTACCTCACTTAGGATGTTATTTTCCAGTTCTAACCATTTGCCTAAAAATTTCATGAATTTATTGTGGGTTTTTTTCCCGATATATTTTTTATTTACATTTCAAATGATTTCCCTTTTCTGGCCCCCCCACTCCCAGAGAGTCACATAAGCCCCCTTCCCTCCCCCTGTTCTCCCACCCACCCCTTCCCACTTCCCTATACTGCTACACTGAGTCTTTCCAGAACCAGGGGCCACTCCTCCGTTCTTCTTGTACCTCATTTGATGTGTGGATTATGTTTTGGGTATTCCAGTTTTCTAGGTTAATATCCACTTATTAGTGAGTGCATACCATGATTCATCTTTTGAGACTGGGTTGCCTCACTTAGTATGATGTTCTCCAGCTCCATCCATTTGCCTAAGAATTTCATGAATTCATTATTTCTAGTGGCTGAATAGTACTCCATGGTGTATATATATATACCACAATTTTTGCATCCATTTTTCTGTTGAGGGATACCTGGGTCCTTTCCAGCTTCTGGCTATTATAAATAGGACTGCTATGAACATAGTGGAGCATATATCCTTATTACATGCTGGGGAATCCTCTGGGTATATGCCCAGGAGAGGTATAGCAGGATCTTCCAGAAGTGAGGTGCCCAGGTTTCTGAGGAACCACCAGACTGATTTCCAGAGTGGTTGTACCAGTTTGCAACCCCACCAGCAGTGGAGGAGTGTTTCTCTTTCTCCACATCCTCGCCAACACATGCTGTCTCCTGAATTTTTAATCTTAGCCATTCTGACTGGTGTAAGGTGAAATCTCAGGTTTGTTTTGATTTGCATTTCCCTAATGACTAATGAAGTTGAGCATTTTTTAAGATGCTTCTCTGCCATCTGAAGTTCTTCAGGTGAGAATTCTTTGTTTAACGCTGTACCCCATTTTTTAATAGGGTTATTTGGTTTTCTGGGGTCTAACTTCTTGAGTTCTTTGTATATATTGGATATTAGCCCTCTATCTGATGTAGGGTTGGTGAAGATCTTTTCCAAATTTGTTGGTTGCCGATTTGTCCTTTTGATGGTGTCCTTTGCCTTACAGAAACTTTGTAATTTTATGAGGTCCCATTTGTCAATTCTTGATCTTAGAACATATGCTATTGGTGATCTGTTCAGAAACTTTCCCCCTGTACTGATGTCCTCAAGGGTCTTCCCCAGTTTTTTTCTATTAGCTTCAGAGTGTCTGGCTTTATGTGTAGGTCCTTGATCCATTTGGATTTGAGCTTAGTACAAGGAGACAAGGATGGATCGATTCGCATTCTTCTGCATGCTGACCTCCAGTTGAACCAGCACCATTTGTTGAAAAGGCTATCTTTTTTCCATTGGATGTTTTCAGCCCCTTTGCCAAGGATCAAGTGGCCATAGGTGTGTGGGTTCATTTCTAGATCTTCAATCCTGTTCCACTGATCCGCCTGCCTGTCACTGTACCAATACCTTGCAGTTTTTAACACTATTGCTCTGTAGTATCACTTGAGGTCAGGGATACTGATTCCCCCAGAATTTCTTTTGTTGTTGAGAATAGTTTTATCTATCCTGGGTTTTTTAGTAGGATCTGATGATTTTTTGAATTTCCTCAGTTTCTGTTGTTATACCCCCCTTTTCATTTCTAATTTTGTTAATTTGGATACTTTCTCTGTGCCCTTTGGTCAGTCTGGCTAAGGGTTTATCTATCTTGTTGATTTTCTCAAAGAACCAGCTCCTGGATTCGTTGATTCTTTGTATGGTTCTCTTTGTTTCCACTTAGAAATAGATCCATTTCCAAATAGATCAATTTGATTGATTCCAGTCCTGAGTTTGATGATTTCCTGCCTTCTATTCCTCCTAGGTAAATTGACTTCTTTTTGTTCCAGGGCTTTCAGGTGTGTCGATAAGCTGTTAGTGTATGCTCTCTCCATTTTCTTTTTGGAGGCACTCAGGGCTATGAGTTTTCCTCTTAGCACTGCTTTCATTGTGTCCCATAGATTTGGGTATGTTGTGCCTTCATTTTCATTAAATTCTAAAAAGTCTCTGATTTCTTTCTTTATTTCTTCTTTGGCCAAGGTGTCATTGAGTAGAGTCTTGTTCAGCCTCCATGTGTATGTGGGCTTTCTGTTGTTTTTGTTGCTATTGAAAATCACTCTTACTCCATAGTGATCTGATAGGAGGCATGGGATAATTTCAATCTTCTTATATTTGTTGACGTTTGTCTTGTGACCAATTATATGGTCGATTTTGGAGAAGGTACCATGAGGTGCTGAGTAAAAGGTATATTCTTTTGCTTTAGGGTAAAATGTTCTATAAATATCAGTCAAATCCAATTGGTCCAAAGCTTCAATTAGTTTTACTGTGTCCCTGTTTAGTTTCTGTTTTCCTGATCAGTCCATTGAGGAGAGTGGAGTGTTGAAGTCACCACAATTATTGTGTTAGGTGCAAAGTGTGCTTTGAGCTTTAGTAAAGTTTCTTTTAAGAATGAGGGTGCCCTTGTATTTGGCGCATAGATGTTCAGAATTGAAAGTTCTTCTTTGTGGATTTTTCCTTTGACCAGCAAGAAGTATCCTTCTCTGTCTCTTTTGATGACTTTAGTTTGAAAGTCAGTTTTATCTGATATTAGAATGGCTACTCCAGCTCATTTTCCAAGACCATTGGCTTGTAAAATTGTCTTCAAGCCTTTTACTCTAAGGTAGTTTTTGTCTTTGACACTGAGGTTTGTCTCCTGTATGCAGCAAAATGTAGGGTCCTGTTTCCTTAGCCAGTCTGTTAGTCTATGTCTTTTAATTGGGGAATTGAGTCCATTGATGTTAAGAGATATTAAGGAATACTGATTATTACTTCCTGTCATTTTGATGTTATTTTTATATTTGAGTGATTATCTTTTTTTGGGTTTGATGAAAGAAGGTAACTATCTTGCTTTTTCCAGGGTGTATTTTCCCTCCTTGTATTGGAGTTTTCCTCCTATTATTCTTTGCAGAGCTGGGTTTGTGGAAAGATATTGTGTAAATTTGGTTTTGTCATAGAATATCTTGGTTTCTCCATCTATGGTGATTGAGAGTTTTGCTGGGTATAGTAGTCTTGGCTGACATTTGTGTTCTCTTAGAGTCTCCATGAGATCTGCCCAGGATCTTCTAGTTTTCTTGGTCTCTGGTGAGAAGTCTGGTGTGATTCTGATATGTCTTCCTTTACATATTACTTGGCCTTTTTTCTCTTACTGCCTTTAATATTCTTTCTTTGTTTAGTACATTTGGGGTTTTGATTATTATGTGACAAGAAGGATTTCTGCTCAGGTCCAGTCTGTTTGGAGTTCTGCAAGCTTCTTGTATATTTATGGGCATCTCTCTCTTTAAGTTGGGAAAGTTTTCTTCCATGATTTTGTTGAAGATATTTGCTGGCCCTTTCAGCTGTAAATCTTCACTCTCATCTATACCTATAATCCTTACGTTTGGTCTTCTCATTGTGTCCTGGATTTCCTGGATGTTCTGGGTTACAAGCTTTTTGCATTTTGCATTTTCTTTGACTGTTGAGTCAATGGTTTCTATGGTATATTCGGCATCTGATATTCTTTCTTCCATTTCTTGTATTCTGTTGTTGATATTTGCATCTATGGCCCCTGATTTCTTCTCAAGGTTTTCTATCTCCAAAGTTGTCTCCCTTTGTAATTTCTTAGTTGTTTCTACTTCTGTTTTTAGATCCAGGATGGTTTTGCTCAGTTCCTTCATTTGTTTGTTTGTGTTTTCCTTTAATTCTTTAAGAGATTTTTGTGTTTCCTCTTTCATGACTTCTACTATTTGACTCACTTTCTCCTATATTTCTTTAAGGTTTTTTTTTTTTTTTTTTTGCATTTCTTCTTTACTCTTGAGCCTTATTCTCCTGAATTTCTTTAAGTGGTTTTGTGTGTGTGTGTGTGTGTGTGTTTCCATTATATGGGTTTCTAGCTTATTTATATTCCCCTGTATTTCTTTAAGAGATTCATTTATGTCCTTTTTGTGTTCTACTAGCAGCATCATGACCAGTGACTTGTTTTTCTGGTGTGTTGGTGTAACCAGGACTTGCTGATGTTGGAGAGTTTGGTTCAGATGCTGCCATATTGCCTAGATTTCTGTTAGTAGTGTTCCTGTGTTTACCCTTTGCCATCTTGTTCTCTGGAGTTAGTTGGTCTTGTCTCTGGCTGGTATTTGTGCCTCCTGTGAGGCTGTAGGGCTATTTCTGCAACACTGGATGGCTGGGTTTCCCCTGTCACAGATTGCTGATGTGCTGCCCTCCTCTTGGGTGCCCTTGGAGCCCTAGTGTGCCTTGCCCAGATTGTGTCTGTGAACCAGGTGGTGCTGGTGGTGTATGCTGCGGGACCTTTTCCAAGTGCTGATCATTCTGCTGGGCAGCCAATCACCCAACCGGGTTGGTGCACACAAGGCTAGCCTAGCTGCTCAGGCCCCGAGTCTAGGCAAAAGCCTGGCAGGCCAAGGCCCAGAGCAAAGTTCCCCTCGGGCTATGACTGT
This sequence comes from Apodemus sylvaticus, assembly GCF_947179515.1. Lineage (NCBI taxonomy): Eukaryota > Metazoa > Chordata > Mammalia > Rodentia > Muridae > Apodemus > Apodemus sylvaticus. Next base: position 50,381,630 of record NC_067483.1, read on the forward strand.
TAATTGGGTCTGTCAGGTGGCCAGGATGGTGGTGTGTGCAAGCTCCTTGAAAGTGCCGGGAGAGTCTGCTGGGCTAACAACCTCCTGGCGGGGTTGACACATAGATTGCCCTCGAGCAGCCCAGGTCCTGGGGGCAGTCCAGGGCCTGTCCGGCCTAGACCCCCCGCTATGTTAGCCTCGGGCTATGCCTGTTAGCTGGCTTTGCCTGCTAGAACTCTCTGGTGTCCTGTATCCAAAATGGCGGCGTGCGCACCAGGCCCGGGCAAACAACTCCTGGCCGGGTTTGCACACTGATGGCCCCCCCAACAGCCCAGGGCCTGGGTGCAGGCCAATGCCCATGGGGCTTAGACCCCTGCTATGTTGGCCTCGGGTTATGTTTGCGTACCTCATGCTGTCTGATCTCTCTGGCATCCGAGAGCCAAGATGGCGGAGAGACTCTAGGAACTGACTGGCTGGAGGCAGATTTCTGATGTGGCTGCTGTGTGGTGAAAGGCAAATCCACTGTTGCTTGTAGCCCGGCTGGCCAGAGATGATCAGTGGTAGTGGGTGCAGGGCCTGCCTGTACCCTGTCACCTTGGTTCCACTGCTAATGGCCCTTCCTCTGGAGGAGCCGCTGCTGCTGTTGCCACTGCTGCTGCTGCTGCCCCACTTCCTCGAATTCATTGTTTTTAATTGCTGAGTAGTATTCCATTGTGTAAATATACCACATTTTCTGTATCCATTCCTCCATTGAGGGACATCTGGGTCCTTTCCAGCTTCTGGCTATTATAAATAAGGCTGCAATGAACATAGTGGAGCATGTGTCCTTATTGCATGCCGGGGAATCCTCTGGGTATTCTCTGGAGTCTAACTTCTTGAGTTCTTTGTGTATTTTGGATATTAGCCCTCTGTCAGACGTAGGGTTGGTAAAGATCTTTTCCTAATTTGTTGGTTGCCATTTTGTCCTATTGACAGTGTCCCTTGCCTTACAAAAACTTTGTGATTTTATAAGGTCCAATTTGTCAATTCTTGATCTTAGAGCATTAGCTATTGGTGTTCTGTTCAGGAAAATTTCCCCTGTGCCCATGAGTTTGAGGCTCCTTCCTAGTTTCATTTTCTAGTAGTTTCAGTGTGTCTGGTTTTATGCAGAGGTCCTTGATCCACTTGGACTTCAGCTAAGTACAAGGAGATAAAAATGAATCAATTTGCATTCTTCTGCATTCTAGCCGCCAGTTGAACCAGCACCATTTGTTGAAGTGAGGTAACCCAATCACAAAAGAACACACATGGAATGCACTCACCGATAAGTGGATATTAGCCCAGAAGATCTGAATACCCAAGACTCAATTCACATATCAAATCATTCCCAAGAAGAAAGAAAGAGAGGGCCCTGGTCCTGGAAAGGCCTGATGCAGCTTTGTAGGGGAGTACCAAGAGAGAGAAGTAGGAGGGGGTTGATTGGAGAACGGGCAGAGGAAAGAGGGCTTATGGGACTTATGGGAAGAGGGGAACTGGGAAAGGGAAAATCATTTGGAATATAAACAGAGAATATAGAAAAGAAAAAAAGAAAAAAAAAAAAAGAACAGGCTATCTTTTTTTCCATTGGATGGTTTTAGCTCCTTTGTCAAAGATCAAGTGACCATAGGTGTGTGGGTTTATTTCTGGGTCTGTAATTCTATTCCATTGATCTACCTACCTGTCACTGTACCAATACCATGTAGTTTTTAACATATTGCTCTGTAGTACTGATTGAGGTCCGGGATAATGATTCCACTAGAAGTTCTTTTACTGTTGAGAATAGTTTTAGCTATCCTGGGTTTTGTTGTTGTTGTTGTTGTTGTTTTGTTTTGTTTTGTTATTCCAGATGAATTTGAGAATTGGTCTTTCTAACTCTATAGAGAATTGAGTTGGAATTTTGATGGAGATTGCATTGAATCTATATATTGCTTTTGGCAAGATGGCCATTTTTACTATATTAATCCTGCCAATCCGTGGGCATGGGAGACATTTCTGTATCTCTGAGGTTTTCTTTGATTTCTTTCTTTAGAGAATTGAAGTTCTTGTCATACAAATCTTTCACTTGTTTGGTTAGAGTCACACCAAGATACTTTATATTCTTTGTGACTATTGTAAAAGTGTCTTTTCCCTAATTTCTTTCTCAGCCTATTCATCCTTTGAGTATAGGAAGGCTACTGATTTGTTTGAGTTAATTTTATATCTATCCACTTTTCTGAAGTTGTTTATCATACGTAGAAATTCTCTGGTAGAGTTTTTGGGTCACTTAAGTAGACTATCATATCATCTGCAAATAGTGATAATTTGACTTCTTCCTTTCCAATTTGTATCCCTTTGACCTCCTTATGTTGTCTAATTGCTCTAGCTAGAACTTCAAGTACTATATTGAAAAGATAAGGAGAGAGGGGGCAGCCTTGTCTAGTCCCTGATTTTAGTGGGATTGCTTCAAGTTTCTCTCCATTTAGTTTGATGTTGGCTACTGGTTTGCTGTATATTTCTTTTACTATGTTTATGTGTGGGCCTTGAATAAAGAATGGTATTCTGTTCTTTACAATTACCTATCCACAGATATTCTCCTATAGTAGCACACAACAGACTACAAGTACCTATTCTAATTCCTCTGAAATAATTCTAGTGATAATTCCCCTGAGATAGATGTCCACATGGAAGAAGACTATATATTGCTTTATCCATACCAACTCACATACACACCAGGCTGGTTAGTTTTATAGCAACTTAAGAGAAGCTAGAGTCATCTGAGAGGAGGAAACTTCAATTGAGAAAGTATCTCAATAAAACTGGGCTGCAGGCAAGACTGCTGGTCATTTTCTTAATTAATGATTGATGAGGGAGGGCCCAGCCCATAGTAGGTGGGGCCATCCCTGGACTGATGGTCCTGTGTTCTATAAGAAAGCAGGCTGAGCAAGGAAGGAGGAACAAACCAGTAAGCAGCACTCCTCCCTGGGCTCAGCATCAGCTCCTGCCTCCAGGTTCCTGCCCTGCCTGAGTTCCTGCCCTCCCTTCCTTAGATGATGATGTGGAAGGACAAGCCAAATAAACCCTTTCCTCCCCAAGTTTGGTCATATTGTTCCAGCACAGCTATCATAACTATCATAACAGCTATCATGACACAGGCATAAGCATAGGCAAATGTTGAAGGGTGGGCATTAGCATAAGTACCATCTTGATCTAATCAAACTTCATCTTCTATAAAATTACAGGGAGCAGTGAGGTTCCTTCTCACCAACTCTCACAGTCTTGGGTTTATAGGGGATTTTACTTATTCAAATGTTTAACATTTGCATTATATAAACGTCTTCAAAACTGTTTACTAGCAGCGCATGTCCGGGCACATTTGCCTCCTCAGAAATAAGGAGCAAACAAGACAGTTCACTCTCACAAATGTGGACTGATTTGTATCTGAAGATAAACTACCAACTAAAGTACTGTTGGACATTTTACACACGAGAATCTAGCCAGGACTGGCTCCATAAGATAGCTATCCTTACGACTTTGGAGTAACCTAGGTTACTAGTAAGCTAGTAATGGAGGTATAGTCTGATGTGTAATGCTATAACAGAATATCTGAGACTAGGCAATGGTAAAGAACATAATTTCATTCTTTATGGTCCTAACAAACTGATAAGCAAACTCGGTTTCTTTCTAGAAATTGTTTTTGCAAACTGTATACCAATGAAAAGTGGACATTGGAGACTTCTAGACTACAGCAGCAGGCAATTGCTGTTGAATTTTCTTGTACAATTGTGTTGAACTTTCTTGAACTACTTTCTCAGAGAAGTACCTAAAGACATTGAAAGCATAAGGTACTTATATACTGAAATTACCAACAATAAAAAGCATAGACTATATGATGTATAGCAAAGCAAGAGTATATGTGTATTGAAAAATATTATATAACATACAACATAGTCTGTGCACTGGAATTACAAACTGACAGTAATAACATTTATTTATTATCTATTTATTTACTTATGGTTACTTTACATTTTAATTCAGAAAAATACAAAAGAGGATTTTCTTTTTTTTAATTTTTGTAAAGTTTTTTCTTTTTATTTTTTCACTTTACATCCCATTCACTGCCTCACCCCTATCCCACAATCCTTCCCCTATCTCCATCCCCATCCCCTTGTCCTCTGAGCAGGTAGGGCTCACCCATCCTGGCACTTCAAGTCTCTGTGAGGATAGGATAGATGCTTCCTCTCCCACTGAGGCCAGACAAGACATTCCCTCAAAGAGCACATTCCAGGTATGGGCAACAGCTTTGGGGATAGTGCCTACTCCAGCTGTTCAGGACTCACAAGCTGCACATCTGTTACATATGTGTGGGGAGGCCTAGGCCCAGCCTGTGTATGTTCTTTGATAGATTGTTCAATCGTTGAGCTCTCCAAAGGTCCAGATTAGTTGACATTGTTGGTCTTTCTGTGGAGTTCCTATCCCATTAGGGACTGCAATCCTTCCCCCTATTCTTCCCTAGGAATCCCCAAGCTCAAGTCACTATTTGGCTGTGGGTGTTTGTATCTGTCTGAGTCATCTGCTGGGTGGAGCCTTTCAGAAGGCAATAATGCTAGACTCCTGTCTGAAAGCATAACAGAGTATCAATAGTGTCAGGGATTGGTGCTTGTCCATGGGATGGGTCACAAATGGGCCAGTAATTGGTTGTCCATTCCCTGTGTCTCTGCTCCATCACCAAACCCTCATTTCTTGTAGACAGGATAAATTTGGGGTCAAAAGTTTTGTGGGTGCCTTGGTGTTCCTATGGCTTCACCGGGGTTGCTGCCTGGCCACAGAAAACAGCCTCCCCAGGCTCCATATCCCCACTGCTGTGTGTCACAGATAAAGACACCCCCATTGTATCTTGGCTGCCTCCCCTATCTCAAGTCTCCACCACTTCCTGGAGATATTTCCTGAGAGACCAAATCTTATAAATTCAAACTTCATTTTAGGAAACTTGAACTCAGGTAAACTAATAGACCAATACATAGCATTAGTCTCCAAATTACCCCTCAACAAAACCTGAGCCTGGCTCCAGTTTCTAGGCTAACCCATAACAAGTACAATTTCCAGGTTAATTCCTAACAAGCCCATTTCCTGCCTAAGGACTACTAGTGCAGTGGGAAGGAGAAGTTAAGTTTATAATTTGTCTCCCAGGACCAGCCAATTATGTGAAAGGCCATAGTAGGGTCCCAATAGATACTTGCCAAGCTAGAAACATTCACCTCCCTCTTGCTGCTTTCTATAAAACCTTACTCCGATAGATGTTCCAGGCTACTCTCCACCAAAATCATCCCAAGTGTTGGTGTGAGCTGAGGGGCCTCAGCTAGCTTGAATAAAGACCATGATTTGCCTCAGATCGGCTCCTGTCCATTTGGGAGGGTTCTCTAACACTTCCCTGGCACTATACCCTACCTCCTCCCAAGAATTGCAGACTTCCATTCTTTCTTATGTCCACCCAGCCATCCCTCCTGCTCCTCCCCATACCTGACCCTGAAACCACCCTCTCCCATGCCAGTCCCCTCTTCCACCTAATTCTCTCCCTCCCTCCATCCGACTTCCATGACCGTCCTATTCCCTCTTCCAAGTGAGGCTCAAGTATCCTTTCTTCTGCCCTCCTTCTTTCCAGCCTCCTTGGGTCTATGGAGTGTAGCATAGGCATCCTGTATTTTATGGCTAATATTCACTGATAAATGAATACATACCATGCATGTCCGTTAGGGATTGGGTTACCTCACTCAGGATGATATTCTCAAGATCCATCCATTTGCCTAAAAATTTGTGATGTCTTTTCACAGTTGGATATTCTATTTTGTAGATGTACCACATTTCCTTTATCCATTCTTCAGCTGAGGGACATCTAAGTTGTTTCCAGTTTCTGGATATTACAAATAAAGCTGCTACATAGTTGAGCTAGTGTCCTTGTGGGATGGTGCTGCATCCTGTGGGTATATCCCCAGGAGTGGTATAGCTGGGTCTTGAGATAGAACTATTCCCAGTTTTCTGAGAAACAACCAAATTGATTTCCAAAGTGGTTGTACAAGTTTGCACTCCAGCAATAGAGCTGTGTCCCTTTCTCCACATCCTCAACAGCATGTGCTATCACTTGAGTTTTTAATCTTAGCCATTCTGACCAGTGTAAGATAGACTCTCAGAGTTGTTTTGATTTACATTTCCCTGATGACTAAGGCCTTTGAACATTTCTATTATTATTATTATTATTATTTTCTATATTTTTTGTTTACATTCCAAATGATTTCCCCCTTTCCAAGTCCCCCCCCATATGTCCCATAAGCCTTCTTCTCTCCACCCATTCTCCAATCAGTTCCCTCCTTTTTCTCTGTCCTGGTACTCCCCTACAATGCTAGATCAAGCCTTTCCAGGATGAGAACCCTCTCCTTACTTCTTCATGGGAGTCATTTGCTATGCTAATTGTGCCTTGGGTATTCAGAGCTTCTGGGCTAATTAATGTCCACTTATCAGTGATTGCATTCCATGTGTGTTCTTTTGTGATTGGGTTACCTCACTTAGGATGATATTTTCCAGTTCCATCCATTTGCCTAAAAATTTCACGAATTCATTGTTTTTAATTGCTGTAAATATACCACATTTTCTGTATCCATTCCTCCATTGAGGGACATCTGGGTTCTTTCCAGCTTATGGCTATTATAAATAAGACTGCTATGAACATAATGGAGCATGTGTCTTTATTGCAT